>NW_017728886.1:169797589-169812109 GCF_001723895.1 Crocodylus porosus | reverse complement strand
GGGGGGGGGCCTGCACACACCCTGGTGGTCCACTTCCGGTTCTGCTGCTAAGCGCGCTGGGGACCCCCCCACCCACACTTCCATGAGATACTCCATCTACCCTAGCATCTCAGCTTTCACTAGCCACCTGGTAACTTGAGGCATGTAGAAAAAACAATTTAAACCTCTGTTTGTCTGAATCATCAAATCTTTCTGAATCTCTGTGAATCAGTTCAGAGAGTTCCCTTTTGATTCAGAGAGATAACTGGGTCTCCTGATTCAAACTGGATTCAGAGATTCGGCTGCTGAATCAGGCCAAATCTCCATCAAATCAAATCAGTAACCAAAGTTTTGTACAGCTCTATTGTATGCATGGCCCCTGATGCAAAAGAGACACATCCTTAGTGTGAACTCATGAAACTCTGGTGATGTGTCCCAGATGAGTATCTTCCTCACAATATTTTATCTTTTTTAGGTTGGCATGGAGCATCTTGACATGGAAGTCATAATTCCTAAGAAAGCTTTTCATGGTAGGGGAGTATACTAGCTATGTAAGTAAGGGGTGAGCCTTCTCTTTTATCCTCACTTTCCACAGGGCTTGATCCTGTAATTACTTGATATTTAACAGGCTGCCTAATAGCACAGTTGCAAGCATAGATGACACATGGGGGGGCACATACCCCCACAGATTTCTGTGCTGACTGTGGAGTATGGGAATGCAGCCTAGCTGGAGCTAGCACCCAACAGCAGGGAGGGTGGCAGTGGCAGTTGTGGTGTGGAGTTGTGCCCCCCAGCATGCCAACATTTATGCAATAAGACTGTGCGAAGCAGCTAGTATTCGCTTCAGATCCAGCTGATTCAGGGGACAGTGATTCAATTACAGAATTTGAATCACTATCCCAAATCAATTTGGCTGAATCTGATTCAGAGATTCAGCCACCACCAAATCGGCTAAATCTCCTAATTGAACAGGCCCTATCCCTCGTCCGCTCTCCCAACCCCATCAATGGCTCTCCTGCCAGGCCCCAGTGCCCCAGCTCATTAAAAAAATATATTAAAAATTAAATAAAAAGCCTTGCACTCACTGGCTGCTGACATCTTTTTGGTTTTTTGTTTTTAATAGCTGGGATGCTGGGACCGGGCAGGGCAGCCATTGATGGGGCTGGGAGAGTGGGTAGGGGTTGGGGGATGGAGCCTGGCAGGGATCTCCCCATGGTTCCCTTCTTCCTCCTCCAGCCGCCTCACCCCACTCCCTACTTACCAGCATGGAGCCCAGGTCCAGCTTCTTGCGGTGGTGAGTGGGGACTGCCCAAATCACCAAATCTTTCTCCAAATCACTGCAGAGGCTTCAAATTGATTCAGACCTTTTTATTGGTCTCCCGATTCAATTCGGATTTGGAGATTCAGCCACTGAATCAGGCCGAATCTCCTCCGACTTGAATCAGCACCCGAAGCTTTGCACAGCCCTATTATGCATCATCTATTGTTCCACATAACTCACCTAATGCTTACTTAAGAGCCCATATTATTATACAAAGACTTCCATATGGACTTTAAGGGGCTGTGGAATAGTAATAGTATTAATACTAATATTAATAATACTATTAATCCTTAATAGTAAAAGAATCTGGTGAAGCAGGCTGTTGCCTATGAGAACTTATGCCTTTCTGAATGTCTTAGACCATACTAAGGGCACTTAAAATGAAAGCATCCACATGTTAAATCTTGTTAACTTATGCTAGGTGCCTCTCTGAACATCTCAAACTTGTGCCACTTCAAGAGAGGGTCAACTCTGGGCTGTGAAACTTTGCTCATATTAAGGTAACTTCAGTCTCTTCCAGTCAAAGTAGTGTAGGTAAGAAATGGTATCAACTCTTGTAACTGCTCAGTGCTTTTTCACTTTAATACCACTTAACATTCTACAGCTTTAATAGGGTCTCAACGTAACATGTAACTTAACCATAGGGTCCTACCTCAGCCTGCCTTTTTCCTGACTAACTACCTCTCTCATAGTAATAAGTACCATTGGAAGTAGGTCACTCATCTTATTGGAAAGACTTAATGAACATCTGATAGAAAGAACTGGGCTCTTGTTAAATATTTATTTAGCCCAATAGTTTACTAGAGACATTTACTGGACTTTTTTGTTAAATACCCTTAAGGATTTGCTGCAACATTAGATAGCTCAGCTACTTGGGCCAGATTGATACACTAGATACTTCTTCCTTCTGTTAGTATGAATTAAGCATGAAAGATCAGCTCTAAATTTGAATTCCCTAGCTTTTACAAATCTCAAATGTGATGTTACTTAAACATGGTTTTTAGTATTTAATTATGAATTATTTGTGTGCATGTACATTTAGATCAAACACTAAAGTTCATTTTTTTCCAGGAGATGAACATAAAAGTTATCATTATACCTTTCATTAATGCACCTGAAGGACTTTATTACGTAAATGACATGACCCACATTATTATACTAATGCAAATATTCAAGCAACATTTTCTGTTGCTATTGTTAAATGGCTAATAATAGAAAAATTGGACAGCTTCACAAGTCAGAGCTCTGTAAAACAGCTAAAAAGGAAATAAAAATATTTATCAGACCTTGTCTCTGCTAACAGTATATATTGATTTTCTTCGGGGCACTTTTTTGCATCTCAGTTAAAGGCATTGACATCCTTTAGCTATTACATGTTCTTGAAAACACTGGTTTGCTTGGACTTCAGCTGGTTGAAGATCATTGTCATGGGATTTTGGAAGACTTGGGAGAGAGGATTTATGAGTTATATGAATAAGGAAGTATAACACGGTCCCACCCCAGAGGTGGCAGTGATGCCCCTGGAGCCCCTTCAGCCCTGGTTACCTTTGCTTCCTTTAGGCACTCTCCTCTTCCACTCATCTGCACATCTGCAACACCTTGATATGAGAAGAGAGGCTGCCCTAGTGTTCCCTAAACAAGGTCTCATACTAAGAAATCCAGGTGCCACTACTCATTGCCTTAAGGACTACTTATATATCCTCCTTGGCTCCCTTTATAGCCATGCCCAAACCTCACACATATTACCAATCACTACCTAGTTCAGACCTGCTTTCTCTGCCCCTCCTGGGATCAGGCTTCTGTCTCTTTCTGCCCACACCTGAGCACTTTGCCTATCTTGGCTACTCCCAGGTGCAGCCCTGGGTCCCCAACTATTTCCACCTCTTGCAAGCACTGGGTCCCTGGACCTGTCTTGTCTGCTTCTGCAAGGTGCTGGGCCCCTGGCCCTAACTCCACCATTTTCAAGGCTACAAGTCCCTGACCATGTCAGTCTCCAGCTGTGGCCCTCCTCAGCCTTTGACCCCCCTATCCCTGGGCCCTGGCCCCACTCTTAGGCCAGCTGAGACCTGCTTGTTTTCCCAGAGTCACTTTGGTTCTCTCCCTCTGCTCCAGCTGAGCTACAGGCTCCCTGGCCCTGTTTCTTGCCAATCCTGGGCTACAGGTCCCTAAGCCTGGTTCTCACTTCTCCTGTGCTAGGGTGCCTGACCCTGCCTGCTCTCATCTGTCTCTGACTGTGGTCTGGCCTCTGCTGGCCTTGGCCACTATCCCTCAGGCCTTGGCCCCACTCCCTGGGCAGTTGAGACCTCTACCACACCTATGGTCTCAATCCCTAAACCACCAGTCTTGCTTACCCCAGTTCAGATATTAATGAGGAGCTTTACTGCAGCCCTTTTGCTCTGAAGCTCTTCTCTCCACATGATCAGCTCAGGCCCTCTGCTTATATACTGAAAATCCAGCCCCATGCTGGGTCATGTGGCTTTTGATTGCCTTCTGCCACACCTGCAGCCTGCTGCTAATGTAGCCTACCTGCTCCTAAAATAGCAGGATCACAAAGTCTTCCGCTACAGGAAGAAAGCCTCTATTTTCTCAGTCTATATCATTCTATATAGCATAAGATAACTGTTATACAAAGCCAGCTGTAAGTGCTGGGTTCTTATACAGCCCCACCAGTGACTGCCTGTGCAGATTTGAGCAACCCATTACTGCTTGTTCTGCATCACTTAATCTAGTCCAACTGGTAGCCTGTAGGACTTAAGCAGCCCACAAGGGGTCAGCATGTGGTCCACAGGCTGCATATGGGCTGCAGATTGGTTAACATGTAGCCTGCAGGCCCAAGCAAGAACCTTTTTTGCTGCCACATGGCATGGAAAGGCCCATGAGTCCAGAAACCACTGGTGTAGTCTACATGGTGGGTAGGAATTCTGGGAGGGGAATTACACTCACAACATGCAGGCTGCATGCTGGTAACTTGTGCTATCTCCAGCAGTGCTAATGTTGGACAACCTCAAGTGAAACCACCAATTAACATGTAAAGCTTGGGGTGGTGTGAACTTTCCCTCTCGAGGCTCACCCTGGACTGGAATCATTACACAAAAATTAGCAAGAAATTGGTGTTGTAGCATAGAAATCACTTTCCTTCACATTTATCTCTTTTTCTCACTTATACAAATTCCCCCCAAAAAACTTTATAGATTTTGATTCTAAACACTTTTCTTCTATTTAAATTATTTCTCCTGAACAACCATATAACGTACCTTCACTAGTCTTTAGATTTTTTAAAGAAGGTGCTCTTTAATGGATTTTTATTATATTAATACATAAAATCAGCAGTAGCATCAACGTTATATAATACATATTGCATATGATTTCTGGATTGTTTTAATTAATTAGTGTTTATAAAGATAAAAAGCTGGGTATAAAAACACAAAATGTTAAAATGTCACAGGTTTTGAACTTTTGACAGCTGTATAGAAATGTTAAGTAGAATAATGGAGCTACTTCCTGAAAACACACAATCACAGTCTGTTTTTAAAGAACCTAATAAAAATATTATTCTACAAGACTACAGAATTCAAAAAGGATGTACCCTACATTTTTCTTGTCTAATCTAAAAAGTGTTTTTGTGCAAATTATAGATATAGATATAGATATAGTTAGGTCCTGACTTTCCACAGACTTGCATCTTCTCCAACCATTTACTCCTGGGTTCGCAACCTGGGGTGGAGAGGAGGACCCAGGGTCCTCCCCTCTAGCTCCCGTATTTCAGCTGCTGCCTTTCCTGCCATCAAATTAGTTGCCTATTATTACCAGCAATCTGCACTGGAAGCATTTGGAGATGGGGAGTGAAAGTGGCAGCTGCAGTATGAGACACAAGAAGGTCCCTACACCTGATAGCTGCTGCATCACAATTCTGTCTTTCACTGGGGGAGGTCAGTAAGAGGGGTTTAATTTATAAGGGGACCACAGATATACCTCTCTCAGCAGGACACCAAGTAATGTCAGCTTCTTTGACCACAGGATGTTGTTCCAAGAAGAAGGATTGCTAGGAAAAGACAGGATCCATCTGACAAAGAGAGGGAAGAGCATCTTTGCTCACTAGACAGGCTCACTAACCTAGTGAGGAGGTTCACGGGGGATGAAGAACCTCCTGCCTCTGCTTCTTTCAGGTTCCTCCTTAGGGTAAGTGGGGAAGCGGGAGATCTGAAGGCAGTAGTGATGCAGAGTGGGTGTACGTGCACCCCCTAAGAGAGCTGGTGCACTCAGTGACAGGCCGTATTCCCCACTTAGGCAATGGGTGGGGGGAGAGGGGAAGGCGGAATGCCAGTGCCCTCCCTGCAAGAGCCAGCTAAGAGCCAGCCAGGGAGTGTGAGCGCCAGATGAAGAGCAATCACTCTCCCAGTCACTCTCATCAAATCAATCATAACATCTCCTGGAAAAGAATCCAAGTGTCTCTTTGCAGGTGCTGATGATGCTAGACTTAAAGGCACCCCAAGCACTGCTGATATTCTACCATTCTTGATTGGAATTTGCTGGGGGCTTTGTTAAGGCACTGGTGGAAGAAGTCTCACTTGATTCAGTCCTTGAGTCCTTTCACTTTGATCTTCCATTAGTACCTGGAGCTGATAGAATCCCCGTAAAAATCTTCAAGCAGGTGGAGAGAGGAGCTCAAATCACAGTTCCATGACCTCATGTTAAGGATCTGGAATGATAAGAAAATCCCAGATGACCTCAGGGATGCCATTATTGTGACAATCTTCAAGAAAGGAGACAAGTCCAACTATGAAGATTACAGAGGAATTGCCTTGAAGTTCACCACAGGAAAGATCATTGCTAGAACCCTCCTGAACCATCTTCTTCCATTAGCTAGATAGGTCCTCCTAGAATCTCAGTGTGGGTTTAGGATATCAAGATCCACAACTGACATGATCTTCACAACTCACCACCCATAATCTTCCAGCAAGAGCAAAGCTAAACTACTGTATGGATGGTAAGCTGTTTAACTTTGGCCAACTCTAAGCCAAAACCAAGTCAACCCTGACCTTAGTCACTGAGCTCCTGTACACTGAAGATGCTATAGTGCATGCCCACTCAGAAGCAGACCTTCAGGCAATCATCAGTGTGTTTACCAAGGCATACAAGAAAATGGGACTGATGCTTAACATTCAAAAGACTAATGTCCTCCATCAACAAGCTCTAAATGAGAAGTTCCCAGATCCAATAATTCAGGTTCATGGTGAGACTCTGGAGAATACTATTTCCTGTAACTCAGAAGCCATCTCATACAGAAAGCTGACATTGATGAAGAAATCCAGCATCACCTCAAATGTGCAAGTGCAGCCTTCAGACACCTGAGGAAATGGGCATTTGAAGACCATAACTTCAGATCTGAAATCACGCTCATCTTTTATCAAGCAGTCATGTTCCCCACCTAGCTTACAGTATATAGCTGAGACAGGCAAAATACAGGAGACATGAGAAGCTGCTGGAGAAATACCATCCACATTGCCTGCACAAGATCCTTTGAAACCAGAGAGAATCTAGATGCACCAACATTAACACCCTTTCCCAAGCTAACATTATGAGCATCAAGGTGATGATCATTTGACATCAACATTACTGGGCTGACCACATTATCTGGATGTCCAACTCCAGACTCCCAAAGCAAGTCTTATTCTCCTAGCTCAGTCATGGTGTAGGCTCAAGAAGACAGTGAAAGGACTTCAAGGACATCCTCAAGGTTAACTTGAAAAAAATCCAACATCAACATGAACTCCTGGGGATTGTTGCCCAAGACCACCTCAAATTGAGAAAAAGTCTTCCACAAGGATGTCAGTATTTTGGAACCTTATGATGACAACAGGAGACAGAAAAATTGAAGCAGCAGAAGCAGTGTCCTGTGGATTGCAGCATGAACCCAGAGTCACCTAGCTCACATGGGCACATATGCCTGAGCTGCAGCAGAGTCTGTAAATCCCAAAAAGGCTTTGTCAGCCACCTTTAGACCCACAGATGAGAAAATCGTGGAAGATGATCATCCTCAAGTGCAAGGGATTGCCAGTGATGGCCACTGGAGTGAAGAGAAGTAAAGAGTATCCTAACAATCAGTGCAGCAATTGGGGCCCTTAAGGGAAGTTCTGTGAGAAAACGCTTTGTGAAGAGAGGCAGAGTATGGCTGACTGAAATGGACTGCCCTTTTAAAAAGAAGCAAAAAACCAAAAAAAGACTAATTGGGCCTGTGTGAGCTCTGGAGACTACTGGCAGAGGGGTAACAAACCTGTCCAGTGTCCTAGGAACTAAAACAGGTTACAGGAATTTTAATAACTTCTCTCTCAACCACAGAAACATGCAAACTGCTCTAAGGATCATCTGAGAAAAAGAAATATAGCACATGGGCATCAATCTATCCAGTGTTCCAGAGGAGGTAGATTCATTCACTAATGAATCTAAGAGCACCTCTCAGAGATTTGAATAGCTCCAGTAAGAGGTGATAGATGTTGTGGAAGCTGGAGTATTAAAGCACAGGTGTCAACAACTAAGCATTAAGGCCTGAAACAGAGTGAAGGTGTCTAGGAACAGCCAGCTTGTTTACCCACCCCCTCACCTTGTCCCTTTTATAGACTCAGAATAAGAGGAGTTCTCAAGGACAGTGAAACTGGTTTGCAGCTTATTTGCCACTAAGGAGCAACATACTGGATATATATTGTGATTGTTAATGCTTTCTTTGTTCAGTTTTCATATATTGTTCAGTATTCATTGCTGTTGTAGTAAAAAGATAATTTGGGATTTTTAAAATTCATTATTAGTCACTGAGGCAAATTTAATGTCAAGCAGCTCACACTAGGTGCTGCTGCTGTGTATATATGTATTGTATACACACACACACACACACACACACACACACAATGAACCCAGAGGGGTTATACACTTAATATTTCATAATCTTTACATTCCAGAACATCTGGTATTGCCTACTTTTGGAAATAGACTATTGGATTATATGGACGTTCACTATTTATTAGGACAATTATATATTGTGCATCATATTTGCAGTTCTGGATCCTAGCCCTAGGATAAAAAGACCTCTATTCAAAGGGCTACTTAGAAAGCTGGACCCCCATGGGGTCAAATGGGATGTACCTGAGGCTGCTGAGGAAGTTGACCAATGTCATTTCAGAGCTGCTGGCCATCATTTTGAAAACTATTGGTGGCTACAGACCAGTTAGCCTCACCTCAGTCCCAGGAAAGTCATAAACCAGGTCCTCAAGGAATCCACCTCTAAGCACTTGCAAGAGAAGAACATGATTAGGAATAGTCAGCATGGATTCACCAAGGGCAAGTCATGCCTGACCAATCTGACTGAGGTGACTGGATCTATGGATATGGGCAGAGCAGTAGACATGATTCATATATTAATAGATGCTAGGGTTGGAAGGGACCTCAACATATCATCAAGTCCGACCCCCTGCCTAGACAGGAAAGAGTGTTGGGGTCAGATGACCGCATCCAGATGCCTATCCAGCCTTATCTTAAAGACCCCAAGGTAGGAGAAAGCATCATCTACCTTGAAAGCCCATTCCAAATTTTGGCCACCCTTAACCATGAAGTTTTTCCTGATATCTAGCTTAAATCTGCTCTCTGTCAGTTTGTGACCATTATTCCTTGTCACCCCAAGAAGCACCCTGGTGAACAGAGCATCTCTGATCCCTTGCTGCATCCCCCTAATGAATTTGTAGGTGGCCACAAGATCACCTCTCAGCCTTCTCTTGCGGAGGCGGAAGAGGTCCAGGTCCCTCAGTCTCTCCACAAACTTGGACATCCGCAAACTTGGACAGAGTCTACTTCACACCAACATCCAAGCCACTGAAGAAGAAAGTCAAGAGTACAGGTCCAATGACCGAAGCCTACGGAACCCCACTACCCACATCCCTCCAGGTCGATACCGACCCGTCTACAACCACTCTCTGCATGTGACCACTAAGCCAATATGCCACCCACCAGACCGTGTAAACATCAGTGTCTTAGCCTCTTAATTTATTTATGAGAATAGGATGAGATACTGCATTGAAGGCCTTACTAAAGTCCAAGAAAATGTCATCCACCTCTATTTCCGCATCTAAGCATTTTGTGACCCTGTCACAAAAAACCAGATTGGTCAGGCATGATCTACCTACCACAAATCCATGCTGGTTTCCCTGCTGTATTAATTTTTCCCACTGGACTCCCACAAATATGATCCTTCATAATCTTTTCAAAGACCTTTCCAAGGATGGAGGTGAGACTGACTGGCCCATAAGTACTCTGATCTTCCTTCCTCCCCTTCTTGAAAACAGGGAGCACATTGGCCCTTTTCTGGTCCTCTGGAACTTGACCCAAGTGCCATGAGTGATCAAACAGCCATGCCAGTGGTTCTGCTATGACACCAACCAATTCCTTCAGGACCCTCAGTTGCAGCTCATCCAGGCCTGCTGACCTGAACACATCCAGTCCATCCAAGTGACTGCTCCAAGTCAGCATCTAGAGTTGGTAGGCTGGTGTCCCTCTGATGCCCATCATCTAAGAACCTATTAGGAGACTTATCTTGCTTTGGAACACTGAGACAAAAAACTCACCGAATAGCTCAGCCTCGTCACCCTGTCTGTCACTAATTGCTCCTCCTTGTTCACTAGGGGGTCCTATGCTGCTCTGTACCTTCCTTTTACTCCCTACATACCTAAAAAAAGATTTTTTATTGTCTTTCATTTGTGTTGCCAGCCTCAGCTCTGTAGTTGCTTTGGCCTTTCTAACTGTCTCCCCACAAGTGCAAGCCAAGTAGGTATACTCCTCCTTGGTAGCTTCCCCGTTTCCACCACCTATATGCCTTTTTTGCCCTTAGGCTCCCCTGGATTTCTCTGTTTAACCAAGGAAGTTTTTTGGCTCCTTTATTCCAGTATGAGGGAAAACGGGGAGTCTCCCCCTATGCCCAAAGGATTGCTTCCCTTTAAGAATGCCCACACTTCCTGGACTCCCATCTTGCCAATACTCTTCTTCTGCAGTGTGTCATTGACTGACTAGACTCCTAAGCACACTGAAGTTAGCCTTGCTAAAGTCAAGCACTTCCACCCTACTAGTTATCTTATCCAACCCATGCAGTATACCTTGACTTTGTTCTTAGAACAATACAGCTACAACCAACAACCCTAAAGCATGGAAGATATCGAATTTTGCCATTTGAAATGGAAACTTCACAACATGAAGACGAAAGCAGCCAAATTCAACAGTGCCCCCCTGTCTGCTCTTGACTTCAGCAAGGCTTTTGATAGGTCTCCTACAACATTTTCACAAGCAAGCTAAGGAAGTATAGATTGAATGAATGGACTATTATGTGGATTGTTGGGCTCCAAGGGTAGTAATTAATGGCTTGATGTCTAGCTGGTATCAAGTGGAGTGCCATAGGGGCTGGGCCTGGATCTGGAAGATGGGATAAAGTGAACCCTCACCAAGTCTGTGGATGACACCAAGCTGGAGGAGTAGTAGATATGCTGGAAGGTAAGGCTAGGACTCAGAGATACTTCAACAAATTGGAGGATTGGACCAAAAGAAATATCTTGAGATTCAATAAGGGCAAGTGCAAAGTCCTACACTTAGGATGGAACAATCCCATGCAGAGATACAAGTAGGGGACTGACTGGCAAAGCAGTAGTTCCGCAGAAAAGGACCTTAAGGTTACAGTAGACAATAAGCTGAACATGAGTCAGGTGTGCCCTTGTTACAAAGAAGTCTAATGGCATACTTGGCTGCATTAGCAGGTGTGTTTCCAGCAGATCGAGGGAAGTGATTATTCCTCTATTCAGCACTGGTGAGGCCACATCTGGACTACTGTGTCCAGTAGTTTGGGCCCCTGACTACAGAAAGGATATTGAGAAATTGGAGAGAGTCCAGTGGAGTTCAATGTTTCCAAAGAGGATGGATCTAGACTGTTCTCAGTGGTGGCAGATGACAGAACAAGAAGCAGTGGCCTTAAGTTGCAGCAAGGGACGTTTAAGTTAGATATTAGGAAAAGCTCCCTCATGAGGAGGGTAGTAATACAGTGGAACAACTTACCCAGAGAGGTTGTGGAATCTCATCCTTGGAGGTTTTAGTCAAAGTCTTGGCTGGAATGATCTAGTTGGCAATGGTCCTGCTTTGAGCAGGGGGTTGAACTAGATTACTTCCTGAAGTCCCTTCCAACCCCAATTTTCTATTACTCTAATTTTTTTGTTTTTATTTTATACATCTCAGTAAATGGGCTTGGCATCAGTTTTGTGAGAAGTTTCATATTAGGTCTTTTATCTAAGCCCATTACTAGGACAAATTCTATGCAACTAGCAAACGGATATTAGGTAAGTGTTGAATTATGCTTGCTTAGATTGGTATATTCTAAAATACAGCAAAAGTACTTGATGACACTCACTGAGAGAGATTCACCACCTGTTTTAAAATAAAATGTCTTTTTATCCTCTCAGAAATGGGCTTCCATTGTAACAGTAATTTCCAAAGTAACTTTCCTCTAAACAAAAACAGCTGTCATGTCATCATAAATGTAGCTAACATCACCCATGGGATATCTTTCCTGGAGTTTTTATTCATTATTTTCTGAGTCTGGAAGGCTATAATTTTCAGGTTCACTTTAAGGGGTGACACAAAAAAAAGCAGTTACAATTTGTAAGTGTCAAGGAAAAATATTCTAAAGCATAATTTTTGAAGGAGGAAAAGATTATAGAGTACATTGCTCATTATTCATTCAAAATAGTCTGAAATTTATAGTATAAGTGGTTTTTTTTATTTACTGATTTCAGTAGCACCAACTTCTATGCTAAACATGCATTGAATTGCAAAGATTAATATGCAAGCTAAATTTGATATTTGAAAACAAAAATGATCAATGAAAAGCTAAGCAAGAATAAAAGTCTTCATTGTGGTTTGAGAGTCACTAGATGTGAGCTCTGTAAGACAACTGAGGGAAGTGAATTTCGAAGGTTCAGGGCATACATAGGGGCATGTCTGCATTGCCTTTGTGCCAAGACTGGGAGCATCATCAGGTCGCACACTCCATCCACTCGCACCCATTTATTGCAGACCAAAACCTGCTAATTAGGCAGTGTAGTCAGATAACAGCAGACTTTAGCATATGCCAAGAAACACAAAGGAACTGACAACTATTGAAAGCATGTGCTCTAGCCTTTTTTACAGCAGTACTCCAAGGCTCATCAAGAGCAGGACTTCCTGAGATGGTAAGTGCCACTTCAGAGAGACAAGTTACCTCCCATAACTTAGTTTCAGAGCATCCAGGATCTTATAAAAGTTACCACCAGGAAGCAAATAAGAGATGTTGACATAGATGTTTTATGTGATCAGTTTATCTTACAAAAGGAAAGAAGGAATTAGAGAGGTTCCTTACTTTAGTCCTTGGCTGCACTATTTTTCAAACAAATCTTTTCATCTCTCAATTATGGAGAGAATGATAAAACTATATGAAGTGAATATGTTATTACAATATAATATTGGTCATTAAATTGAATATGAGTTGAGCAGTCAAGCCTAAAGACCTAATGGTACTGTTCTATATTGACATGCATATACTATATACCTTGTGTTAGTCTTCTACTACCAAAGTAGAAGCATGATAAAGGATGCTGTGCCTCTAGACAAGAGGAGGAAATTGTTACATTACTTAATAGCAACCCAAGCATGCAGTATTGATGTCTTCCATGGAGAGCCCCAATAAAGTCTTTTACTACAGAAAGGATTATGGCTTCAAAACATAATTAAGGTTAGAAGCAATGAAATAGAAAAAGACTAAAATGTCTAGGTTACTTGTATAAAGTGGAGGAATCTGTGGGGAAAGAAACAAAACAAATCAAAGCAAAACTAAAACACTAGGGTTGAGATATTTTGTTATGCTCTGAGAAGCTCTGGTTGTAGCGTATAACTGTGCTAAATGGTCTTTGGATACAATTCACCATTCCTAAACTGTGCAAGTTGCCAGCACTATTCCCAGTTAACCTATGTTACAGCCAACAAGCAATAAAACCAAGAGTATGCTCTGTTGTAATGAAATAGAAATTTTCCCCCATGGAAATGAAAAAGAAATTATACAGAATTAGTGCATTAAAATATTCTTATGGATCATCTCTTTTTAGTACTTCTAATAAAAGTTTCCAGCGAATGGAAAATTTTGACTATCACAGAAAATTATAGAGCACTTAAGAAATTATTTCTACATCATCTGAAAAATTCTTCACCTAATTATTTTACTTTGCCTTTATTTTGGTTGCTACTGTCTTCTCTTATGTTTCAAGGATCCTTCTTCTCACATTTAGTCTTCCATATTTTACTGCCTGATGTTTGCAACAACTTCATAGGCCTCATTCTGCTTGTGCACATCTTGACAAAAATTATCTATATGCCTAAAAATCCATTGGGCTTATGCAGACAAGATCTTCATTATTAGGTTATTCAGAAGCATGACTTCTTTCCACTGGATCAAGAGTTAGAGCTTCAGATTTATAAAATTGTCTGAGTTATGACTTGGTTCTTCTTTTAAAAATGTGGTGTGAATATTACTTAATCTAGTGACAATTTACACATGAAAACATGAATGTGTTTGCCGGGGGCAGATCTAGGGTTTTGAACATGGGGATACAGATGGTGTGACATATCACATATAACATAACACATTTTTCTCCAGTTAATGATAAACTAGAAGCTTTCTTAATATGGTAGAACTATATTACTCAGTTAAAGATCAAAGCAAAACACATAACTATTGGAATGCACCCTAATTTGCTAGAATATATACACAATTTAAAATACCCCACAACCAACTAGTCAAAGAATAATGTATCATTAGTTCTGTAGTCACTGTAGATAAATGTACATCTCTTATTCAGATTCAAAAAACAAAATCTAGCCTTCTTGAGAGTCTTCACAGTGCCTCCAATACTTCACTGTCAGTCATTTCTACTCCTGAGTTTATATTACCACACCAGAGTTAATCACAGAATCAATGAGTCGGAAGGGACCTACACAGATCATCTAGTCCGACCCCCTGCCACAGGCAGGAAGGAGCACTGGGGGTGGCAGGGATCATAAGACCCCAGCCAAGTGCCTATCCAGTCTCCTCTTGAAGATTTCCAGGGAAGGTGAGAGTACCACCCTACTCTGGGAAGCCTATTCCAGGCTCTGGCCACCCTTACAGTGAA
>NW_017728886.1:169782801-169797374 GCF_001723895.1 Crocodylus porosus | reverse complement strand
TTATTGCTTCATCGCATTGGCTACTCATATTCATCCTCGAGTCAATCCTGACTCCAAGATCCCTCTCTGCCTCTGTGCTGCTGAGAGGGTCAGCCCCTAACCTATAACCATAATGCTGGTTCCCTCTCCCCAGGTGCAGCACCCTGCACTTCTCCTTGTTGAACTGCATCCTGTTCAGATCCACCCACTTCTCTAATCTATCCAGGTCTGCCTGGATGAGGTCCCTGCCTGCCAATGTATTCACTTTACCCCTCAGCTTGGTGTCATCAGTGAACTTGAACAGGGTGCTCTCCACACCCTCGTCCAGGTTGCTAATGAAGATGTTGAACAGCACCGGCCCAAGAACCGAGCCCTGGGAGACTCCGCTGCCTACACCCTCCCAGGCTTACATTGACCCATCCCCCACCACCCTCTGGGTTCACCCCTGGAGCCAGTTTGTGACCCATGTGACTGCATTCATCAATGCCGCAGTCCCTCGGCTTGCTCACCAGAATTGGGTGGGACACTATGTCGAAGGCCTTCTGGAAGTCCAAGAAGATGACATCAACTTCCTCCTTCCCATCTAAGCTCTTTGTTACTTGGTTATAGAAAGAGACCAGGTTAGTCAGGCAGGATAGGCCTTGCACAGACCCATGCTGGTTACCCCTCAACATCACTTCCCCTCCAAGGCTCTCACAAATGTGGCCCTTGATAATTTTTTCAAAGACCTTCCCCAGGATAGAAGTGAGGCTGACTGGCCTGAGCTAAAAACAGTCCGCAGGACTAAAACACAAAATAGACATTATCAGGAATGCGTAACAGACAGCAAAACTGCAGAAGAAAGGATAGTTTGGGTGATGAAACATCAAGACCATTAAGGAGGATAGAGGGTCATTAACACCTGTGGGGAAGAAAGAGAGATTAACAGGAATCAGAGAGAAGTTAGTAAGCCATGAAGATAATTGATTTTTTCAGCCCTGCCCGAATAGAAACGCTGCTACCTCTTCCCAGGCAGTTGGTTTTCAAGTCTGAGTAGAACAGGAATCAAAGGTAGATACAACTGCACTGGTGCATCCCACCTCCTGGATCCAGTCCTGATGCTTACACAGCTCTATTCTCCATGGCCATCTACCTTCAGATACTTTCATGATTGGAACATGACTTGCAGTCACCCCAATCTAAGACCATAAAGATAAACATGAGCCTTCTATTGACTTTAGTAGGTTTATGATCCAGGCCAAGGCTGGTATCATCAGCAGTTTGGTCTGGTTTATCTGTTTTAAAAGGCAAGTATTTGGGAGAAAATGAGATCTGAGAGAGTCTTATTGCAGAACAACCCAAATTTTGGAAGGTGATGGGTTCTTTCACTGCTACTGAGCTTATTTATGTTTGAATTTATGGTTAATATTCTACGGTAAAATATTTAAATATTATTCCATAGTTTGAAGTTAATTCAGTAGCTATTGACCACATGTATATAGAGGCCAAGAGAACAGGCCTTATGAGGAGAGGCTGAAAGTCATGGGACTCTTCAGCCTGGAGAAGTGAAGGCTCAGGGGTGACTTGGTAGCAGCCCATAAGTATATAAGGAGTGAGCATCAGGAACTGGGAGAACATGTGTTCACCAGAGCTCCCCAAGGGAAGACAAGGTCTCATGGTCACAAAGTGCTGGAAGACTTTTTTAGACTGGACATATGCAAAAACTTCTTTACCATCTGAATCTCCAGAGTCTGGAATAGACTCCCCCAAGAAGTGGTGCAAGCACCTACTCTGGATACCTTTAAGAAATGCTTGAATGCTTATCTTACTGGGGTGGTACTGACTCCAGCTGACTTCCTGCCATTTGGTGCAAGGTCCCTTGCAGACGAAATGTCTATGAATCTATGAAGTTAACATCCTCTAAGCCGGGGTGGGCAATATTAATAGAAAAATAATATTTAGCTGCCCCTGGCTGCCTGTCATGCAGCCCTCAATGGCTTACAGTAAATTCAGTAAGTGGCCCTCCACCTGAAATAATTGCCCAACCCTGATCTAAGCAATCTCTCCTTGTTAACCTTTCTTCTGCATTGAAGCACTAATGTACACACATGTAAACTAAGTTATGCAACTAAATCCACATTTGAGCACTGAAATAAAAGTGTAGATTGACTTTTACAGGACCTTAGCAGTTCCCACTGATTTTGGCTAACCAGCTTTAGTGTGTACTTTTACAGCAATGATTTTCATCCTTGTTAGATTCAAGACACCCCTACTCAAATTGAAGACATCCCTCTGAAAATGCCATCTTAATTTTCTTTTCTTTTGTGTCTAGGGAAAAGTAATAGAATAATTCTTCTGTTGCAAATAACAAGACAACAACTACTATGGGTTCCTGTTTGAACTCTCTGGGTTTTCTTGTGAATTTTGTTAGCACTATTAGGTAAAAAACACTGCATGGCACCCTTGAAAGGATCTAGGCACCTTACGGTGCTGCAGCAACCTAGTTAAGGATCACTGTTTTACAGTGTGTGCATCAAATATATTTAGCATCGATCCAGATCCATTCTGAAAACTTATATTGATTTTAAATAAGCAACATGTATTCTCACTGATGTTAACGTGAAAATTTGAGAATCACAGTGCAATACTCTTTATACTAGTTTGCATGCCAATACCCAAAATGTTTCATCCAGTTCATTGCTAGTTCAATGCTGAGCTCCATTTTTTGATTTTTTTTAACAAATCAAATGATAAGGGCATGCTGCTTTATGCACAAGTTTAGACTTTTTACTCCCCCCCACATTTAAAATTTTTTTTTACTATGTTTGCTGCCAGCATATTCTTATAGTTTCTGGATCATACACTCTATATGGGTGCCCATCCCACAAAGCATAATGTTAGCTCTATGCTACATTCCTTGCCTAAGCAGTTATCAACATAAATCAAATCATTATTATTTTACATGGGAAATATTTTGATTGATCCTGTGTTTTGTTAGTGCTAAGGCATGTTAAAACATTAAATTTGTAGTACAAAGATCTTCTGCACCATAAATATTATATAAAATGTACATTATGTTACACATATTTAACATGTTCAGTATCTTTACTTATATAAATACTTAATATAACTAAGTAACAATACTTGGTATATCACACCCAGTAACAATATTTGGTATAACACAACATATTAATCTTCTCCCCTCTGGTTTCCTATGAGTGGAAGAGGAGAATGACTTGGGAAAGGGTGGAGCTCTGTAGGATCCTGGTGTATACATGTACAGAGTAGTGAAATCCTTTGAAATAGTACCCAATTCAAACAAGTACTATTCTGCAGCATTTCAGCCACTTTTGGAAAGTCTCCAAGGGCATGTACATTTTTATAGCTGGCCCTTTGAAATGTTTCAACTATTATTTCTTTGCCCCAGCCCTCACATACCACTCTCTTTATTGTAGGTAACAATCTTTAAAGATGTTTTTTTAAATATATGCAAATATTTAGACTGAGGAAATGCAGGACAAATAAAAGCCTTAGAAAAGAGATCATTGATAGTAGTCAAGATAAACTGGGAACTAGCAGAAAGTCAGTATTCCTACATATCTAGAAAAAAGAATTTAACTTCAAGTTTTATTCATCCTGAAAGAAAGTTAGTATTTGGCAAAAGGATGATTTCATACCGACTCAGTCCATTTCAGAGATGAAGCATCATTTACATGCTGGAACACACTATTTTCACTATCTTATGAAGAAAAAGACAAAACTGCTAATTAACTCATATTGAAATAATCTGTAAGATTTGGTATGCATACTAAATCCCAAGCCCGGATTTCAGATGCCTCTTCAGACAAGAACAGGAAGGGAAAGGGCACTGTGGATCCCTTCCCCAAGTGCTCTTATGAATGCAGAGAACTACTTCTTGGCTGCAAATATGAGGTGGAGGTGAGTAAATGTTACCTGCACTGGGTCCTGAACTCAAATCCAATAAGCTCAATGGACAAATCTAACTGAAGCTGGGATCAGGCTTCTAAAAAGGATATGCACACAAGGAAGAGCCTATAGCTTTTCAACCTGTGCACCAGGCTATGATGATAGAGCAATGTACAGATATAGTAAATACAACAACGCTTACTAAACTTACCTATGTATCCATGGAGACACTGTGATTGACACAGACCAGGCTTTAGGCAAAAATTTTTTGGAATATTAGATATTTTTCACCCTAAAACAAGCATTGCTAGACAAACAATGGCATGGATTTACCAGTCATCTATGTAAAAACACCCTACTTAAAAATGTGGTTTTCTATAGTATTCATAGAAGTTTAATAGGCTTTTTTATCCCTAATTATATGAATTTATATTTTTGGTATTGTAAACTACACATACAGTAGTAAAATAGTACAGTAAGAACAGCTTAAGTATTTTTTTCTCTCCTAGCCTATCATTTTGTGACATTGTTGACTGTAGCAGGGCACTGAGGTGCCTGCTACTGGTGAATCAGTAAGTAGCAAGCCCAGCTGCTGGTTGCCAGGGTAACCAGGGGAAGTCAGCTGACTGGAAGGGGCAGGGCCTGGCTCTTATATAACTCCCAGGCTGAGGCCAGCTGGGCAGGCAGTTTCTGCTGGCAGCCCTGCTGGAGTGAATAATGAGAAGAGGCCAAACTGCAGGTACGGCCCGAGACTGGGGACGGATGGAACATCTCTGACGTGGCAAGAGGAAAGTTGGAGCCAGATGGCTTAGAGTTACGTTATAGTCAAGGGGCTTGTGTTTTGTTTACTGTTTGACTGGAGGACCGAATGAGGCTAGAAGGGGATGGAGGAGGCCTCATAGGGGAGCCACGACAGCGTGGGAGCCCCAGCCCCGACCATGGGCAGTGGGAAGCCCTGAGCATGGGCAGTGTGAGAAGCCCCAGAGCAAAGGGGCACTGAGAATGATGAAGGCCGCAGAGAGCCCGAGTGCCAGAGGGTGCCGAGAGTGATGAGGGCTGTGGCTAAGACCGAACAATGTCCGGGAGATCTGTGAGGCTTGAGGTGTGGTACAGGGGTGGTTGGAGCCATGCATAGCCCATAAGGCTGGGGTGTTTGGAACCCCATTATATAAACAAGGATCGGGGTGGCAGGAACCGTGACCAGGAGAACAAGAGGAAACCTCCCTTTAACTTTTATAAGATCAAGACATGGAGGGCGAGAACGAGGGTGCTTTAACCCAAACTTGGCATGATAGGGGTGCTAGGGGAGAGCACGGCAACCCTAGGTCGTTTCCCCTGCCTGGTACATTGACCAAATGCTGTATGGAGAATAAACAGTTAAAGACATCATCTTGGAGCTGGGAAAAGTATTTGTTTAGCTGCTTCTTTCTTTATTGTATTTATTCCAGTGGCTCCCATGAATAATTCAGAATGTTTTAGGATAGTCTAGAGAAAATATATTCTTTTAAGAGGTTTATTTCTCAGACATTCTTTTAAGTGAGTCAGATGGCAAGAAACTTTAAAAACGCAGATCTATAAATATGGAATCATTTTCTAAATACTAATTCATTCAATATTAGGCAATGCTATATTAATACAAAAAAGACCATCAAATCATGATTCCATTTCCTTTTTTTTTAAAATTGTTTCTGCGTAATACATTTTTGCTAAAACATTATTTCAACGTCTAACACTAATTTCTACCAAAAGACTGAAAGAGTTCAGATGAGGAGTGAAATACAATTATGACAGGCTGTATGTTCACCGAAGTAAATCTATAACAGTAAATGACCTTTCTAAAAATCCATTGAAACCACCCTGATGTGTTTGTTGATCTTTTATTCCTCCTGTCAGTTAAAAGGAGATATCTAATCATTTTACAGTGTTGACCAACAGCAGAAGCAGTAATCTTCAATCCTGAATGATGATGAATATATTGTATCTAGAGGAGTCAAAAAATTTAGATGTCTCTCTTGCACAGTTAGTTACTATTTTCATTTTATCCATAAATCGAGGCCATCTTCCCTCCATCAAAATTTCACTAATTGCAAGTTCAAAAACTTTGGAAAATGTAATCCTGGAATCCATGGAAAAATGCAGCTGGTACCACTCACAATGCTTAGTTCATGAAAATGATGGACCACAAATCTCTTCATTAGGAAAACTTTCAGAATATTAGACATTAGAGAATATCTGACCTGAGCAAAATCTCATGAGAGTCTTTCCTCATATATTTTCTATGCCAGTCTTACAAGCTAAAGGGTGGCATTTAGACAGGTGTCTAAGAGCTGATCTTACTTCCACTGACATCAGTGGCAAAATGTACTCCCTCTATGGTCCCCTAAATCTGGAAATCTTTTCTTTCCTAGCTTCAACAGGAGCAGAGAATGTCCCTGGCATAAGAGGGAGAGAGGATTTCATAGATTTTAGGGTTGGAAGGGACCTATTAGATCATTGAGTCTGACCCCATGCCCTGGGCAGGAAAGAGCGCTGCAGTCAGATGACTCCAGCCAGGTGTTTGTCCAATCTCCTCTTAAATACCTCCAAGGAAGGGCATAGCACCACCTCCCTTGGAAGCATATTCCACATTTTGGCAACCTCCACTGTAAAGAATTTTTTCCTGATGTCCAATCTAAATTTGCCCTCCTTCAGTTTGTGGCCATTGTTGCTAGTTACCCTGATGGGCACCCTGGTAAACACTGTATACCCTATTTCCTGCTGTCCGCCACAATGAGCTTGTAGACAGCCATGAGATCACCTCTCAGCCTTCTCTTGTGGAGGCTGAAGAGTTTCAGGTCCCTCGGTCAGTCCTCGGGGTTTTTCCTGTGTAGGCCTTTAACGAGACAGGTGGCCCTCCTCTGAATCTTTTCCAGGTTATCAACCTCCCTCTTGAAGTGCTGTGCCCAAAACTGGATGCAGTACTCCAGCTGTGACCCCTGACCAATGCTGCATAGAAAGGAAGTATCACCTCCGTAGACCTGTTTGTGATGCATCTAATTATGCAAGAAAGAGTGTGGTTTGCTTTACTTATTACTACATCACATTGACGACTCATGTTAATTTTGGAGTTGACTATGACTCCGAGATCCCTTTCCGCAGTTGTGCTACTTAGAATGGTACCTCCCAGGCTACAGGTGTGTGTTGATGATTCTTCCTCCCTAGGTGCAACACATAGCACTTATCCTTGTTAAATGGCATCCTATTCTGTTTCACCCACATCCCCAGCCTGTCCAAATCCACTGGGATTCACTCCCTTTCCACTAGTTTACCTCCCCCCATAGTTTGGTGTCATCTGCAAACTTGGACAGAGTGCTTTCTACTCTCTCATCCAAGTCCCTAATGAAGATATTGAATAGTACTGGTCCCAGGACAGAGCCCTGGGGGATTCCACTGCCCACATTTCTCCAAGCAGAAACTGACCCATCCACCACTCTCTGGGTGTGTTCCATAAGCCAATTTTCCACCCACTGGACTGTATAATAATCTACATTGCAACTGTTTACTTTGTTTATGAGAATTGGGCATGACACTGTGTCGAAGGGCTTTTTAAAAACTAAGTAAATAACATCTACCTCTACTCCTTTATCCAAGCATTTTGTGACCCGGTCACAAACCCCCCCCCCCCCACACAAAAACAACTGATTAGTCAGGCAGGATCTGCCTGCTATGAACCCATGCTCATTGCCCCTTAGCATTATTATATTTTATTTTTCTACTATGCGGATAAGGATTCTTGTGTCTGCTTAGGTTGAGAAGGGTGTTTAACCTGGATGAGTACTCTAACTACCTGAGTGTTTTAAAAAGGTAGCAACACCATTGCCATCTTGAATGTTTGGGGGTTTTTTTTAATGAAGGCCATATTTTTCATTAACTTAAATATTCTCCAAGAACAGTTATTGCTAACTTAAAATGTATCCAAACCTCTAAAGAAGTTTGGAGTTGTTTCAAGTCTGGGTCAAAGATGCTTGCCAGTTATTTCGTCTGAACACAGCTTGTCTAATCCTAAATTAAACAGCCTCTCACTTAAATTACCAACAGATAGATGGCATAGCAATGACCATAAATCATAAGGTTGATAAATAATAGCAATCTGGTAACAGAAAGAACACTTGTAGAATATGGGATCAAAAGGTGCCAATAGCTACTGAAGCTATACAACGAATCTTAGCATGTACTATCACTAAAGCCGCTACAAACATGTCACATTTAGTAGGCTCTTCTTTGAGAAAGAAAGCCTATACAATTGGCGTTGCCTATTTGATTTGAATTTTATGTTGGGGTGTGGAGGAGGAATGAATGGACACATACTTGCTGACAGAGTTCCAGAGTTGTAGTTAAGGAGTAATCAGTCTTAGCAACCTAAAGACATTTTTTCCTGTCATAATACCATAAACACAAACAAAATCCCAACTACCTATTTTGAGTTCTTACAAATAAAATGCGTTTCTTGGCTTTCTGGCATGTTTGTTTCATAGTTTCTAGGGTCAGAAGGAACCTGAGCAGATTCTCGAGTCTGACCCCCTGCCATGGCAGGAAAGAGTACTGGGGTCAAACGACCCCAGCAAGGTGTACATCTAGCCTCCTCTTAAAGACCCCAAGGGTAGCAGCCAGCACTACTTCTCTTGGAAGTTGGTTCCACATCCTAGCCACCCTGACTGTGAAGTAGCGCCTCCTGATATCTAACTTAAATCTACCCTCGGCCAGCTTGTGACCATTATTCCTAGTCACTCCTGGTAGTGCTCGGGGGAACAGGGACTCCTCCCCCAATGCTTGCTGGTCCACTTTGACCAGTTTGTAACAGGCCACTAGATTCCCCCCTCAGCCTTCTCTTGTGGAAGCTGAACAGGTTCAGGTCCCTTAGCCTCTCCTTGTAGGGCCTGCTCTGCTGTCCCCTGATCATGTGAGTGGCCCTCCTCTGGACCCTCTCCATGTTGGCCACATCCCTCCTGAAGTGCGGCGCCCAGAACTGGATGCAGTACTCCAGCTGCAGTCTAACCAGTGCCACACAGAGGGGGAGTATCACCTCCTTGGACCTGCTTGAGATGCATCTGTGGATGCATGACAAGGTGTGGTTGGCCTTCCTCAGGTGCAGTACCTTGCACTTGTCAGTGTTGAAACCCATCCTGTTCTCATCCACCCACCCCTGTAACCTGTCTAGGTCTGATTGCAGCCTATTCCTCCCTTCAAGCGTGCCCATATCCCCCACATCTTAATGTCATCAGCAAATTTGAACAGGGTGCTTTTTACCCCCTCATCCAAGTCACTGATGAAGATGTTGAACAGTGCAGACCCAAGGATCAAGCCCTGCGGAACCCCACTGCCCACATTCCTCCAGGTCGAAAATGACCCATCCACCAACACTCTCTGGGTGCGGCCCTCCAGCCAGTTGGCAACCCATTTGACTGTGTAAATGTTGACACTACAGTCCCCCAGTTTCTCCATGAGAACAGGGTGAGAGATGGTGTCGAAGGCCTTCCGAAAGTCCAGGAAGACTATGTCCACTGTTGCCCCTGCATCTCAGGATTTGGTGACCTGATCATAGAAGGCCACCAGGTTAGTTGGACAGGACCTGCCTCTAATGAGCCCATGTTGGTTGCCCCTAAGCATAATTTCCCCTGCTGGGCCCTTGTGGACATGTGCCAGAATAATTCTCTCAAAAAGCTTACCCAGGATTGAGGTAAGACTAACTGGCCTATAGTTTCCTGGGTCCTCCTTGCTCCCATTTTTTGAAGATGGGAACCACATTGTCCCTGTTCCAGTCCTCTGCCACCACACCAGAGCACCACAAGTGCTTGTAAAGCTGTGCCAGGGGTCCTGCAATGACCTCGGCTAATTCCCTCAGTAATCTAGGGTGGAGATCATCCAGACCAGCTGACTTGAATACATCCAGTCCCTCCAGAAATTCCCCAACTAGTTCCTCACTAACCCTTGGCCTAGGTGCACCTCCCCTGGGATCTAAGGGGGCCCCGGAGGGGGTGTGGCTGTTCCGGTCCCTGCTCAGGAGAATTGAGGCAAAGAAATTGTTAAATAGTTTAGCTTTGTCATCTGGTGTGACGACCAAATTTCCTAGCGTGTCTTGCAGGGGCCCCATGTTACCCAGAACCTTCTTTTTGCCCCCTATGTATTGAAAAAAAGACTTCTTCTTGTCCTTGATCCAGGAAGTTAGTCCCAGTTCTATCTCCGCCTTGGCCTTCCTGACTCCCCCCCCACATCCCTGAGCAACCGCAGTATAATCCTCCCTGGTGATGGCCCCTCCCTTTCCAACTCTCAACTGTAATGCAAAGTCTAAGTATGCACTGAACAAAAATGTAACAGTTATAACTCACTGAACACCCATACCCCAAAATGTTCAAACTTCATCAACTGTATTACCAATCAAAAAATTTATGTAGGCAAATTTTTTGGCCTTGAAGCAACATTTTTACATAATTAAGCAAAAGCATTAATTGTTTGGTGGAATACTATACTTGAGGTGTGAAAATGCATTCACTGCACCCAGTGTACTGGCAGCAGCATGTACAGCTGTTTGCTGCTGCTAGGAGCAGCATGGGGAGCCTGATATAAGTAACTAAAGGTGAAAGGAAGGGCTGGCAGGTCTGCAGAGAGTCTAGTCTGGTCAATAGACAGGAAGGTGGAAAGATGGGGAGCTAAAAACGGCCCAAGGGCTCTGCTTAAATCAGGTTAGCTTATTCCTAGATTGGTCTATCCCGTTCTTGAACTAAAGCTACTGCACATCCTGAGATGTACTAATTTATATTGGGAGCAACATTTTTTTTGGCTGAGTTAAACCCTTCAAATGCCTGCATGTTTGGGCATTTAGATCCATCTAACTTTGGTTAGGTTGATCCAAATGTAAAACCTGTATATTCCCTTGAATAGCCAAGTAGAAATTAATATTGGCTTTGCATATAAATCTATATTCAACAGGCGTGTTGGGTTTAAAGCTGAACAGATGATTTCTGCATTATATTTAATACACAGGCAAGTAATTAAGCTTCAACAAAAGTTTAGCAATAAAACTTCTTTCACTGATGTATGCCTTTTAAAAGGCATGTGGTAGGGTAGACCCTAAGGCAATCAACTAAGTTTTCCTACTATCATTATAAGTACATGAAGTCTTTACACATTAAGGTCACAGTTCTTAAATAAGATTTGCACATTGCAAATGTCTAGTTATGAATTCATGAACTAGAAATGTGCAGTCATAACATTTACCAGTCCCACAGCTCAGCATTTGCAATGTGTGAATCTGAGAAGATTTACGAAGTTGTATAGTAGTTGCTGTCAGGTGATGTCATCTGCCAATTTCACATAATGTTGGATTTTTCTGTTTTAAAGCCACAGCTGTCTATGTTTAATGAATAATACCAGAAATGTGTATAAATTCTGCACAGGTTGGCAGGGCTATTAAGTGCCAAATAGAAGTTCAGGCACATCTTTTTATTATCTTGACAAAAACATGACCAAGTACTCTCACACTATGCCTCTGCAACATCAAACCGAGTACTGTATGCCTCTAATATCTACTATCTCCATAAATCTTAAGCATGGTAGCATTCTTAGCCTTAATAAACTGTAGCCCTAATGTATCACATGTCTGACTAGCTGATCCATCATCTCAAATGCTAATGCTGGGAGGGACTACTTCTCCTTTTATCTTGATATGCCTTCAAATCAGTGGCTCTATCAAAAATGAACACATCATATGTGCTGATTAGCAGAAGCCCACTTTTGATTTTCCTTTCTTCCCAGTGTTAAACAAACATGCAAGGGTTTGATCCAAACAAAGCACTCAGATGCTTCAAGGGCAATAAGTGGAATTTCAGTTCCTATGAGGGTGACCCATAACATTCCAGAAAAACTGCTTAGCATCAACTTTAACAAAACTTTAAGTTTGGTTAATGTGCATGCCTGTATGTAGTGTAACCTTGGCTAAGCTTAGCATGCTGATTCTAAGCCCAACCCATATACGCCCCTTCCACCTACAACACAAAATCAATGTCCCTGTACTCTCATCATTAGAAGGGCCTTATTTCAGACTTAAAAACTGCACTAACCCACACTGAGACTATTTGATTTAATGAAAGAGATGGCCATTAAAAAACATGCAAAATAGTGATAGTGATGCCTACTTTTTTATAATGCTCAAGAAGTTAGAGTGTTCACCCAGGAGGTGGGAGATCTGGGTTAAATACCCTTCTCAGTGTAGGCATATACAATGACCCATATCCCCCTTCCCTCTTAGGGCAGGTGCACTCTTTGTTCCTGTTGAACTTGAGAAGGAAAATAATTCTAGATTTAGAGGGCCAAAGGAAAAGTAGGCAAGTACGGATAGGTCTTTGTAGCCTACTTATAAGGACACTCCCCTGAGTGAGAAACAAGGAGACCTATTCCCTACCTGTTTTCTTCCATCTTCAACTGGAGAGGTTGAGAGAAGGACCCATTGTTTTATTTAGTTTTACTTGATTGATAACACAGTTGGAAAAAAATGTTTAATTTCATACCATCTCCTGTATATATTTTCTACAATGACAGTTCATGTGAATTAACATCAACTTCTAATTTTATTGAGTTTCACATCAACCCAAACAATCAAAACTATGCTCTTCTGAAAACATAATGTACTTCTTTTCACATTAAAAAAAATCATGTGTATACATTTCAGAGTCTAAAGCTCACATTGTATGACTGCTACATTAAAAATGTCTGCTATATTTTATTCCTTTCTTCTCCTTCTCATCTTTCTCCTGTTTATATTGAATATAACAAAGGGGAAAATCCATTAAAGTTCTATTCAGTATAACACTCTATGTTCTGTAAATGTAGGTAACATTTTCAAGATGTTGGTCTTTCCTTTGAAAGGAACTAATAATGTGATGCACATAGATGCAACAGAGATTGGAATAATATGATTCACAAGTATAGATACTAAGTTAATTTTAAAAATGCTTGTATAGAGGATCTGTAAATTAAATGGCAGGCAAGAAGGAATATAGCTCACAAGATATAATGTGTCCTGTCACTTGGCCCAGTATATAATGTGTCCTTAACACATGGCTGTACAGACCACTTTAAAATCATTAGTTTAACTTTCACTATTCCCCTGTTCAAAATGATTGCCTATATTAACCACAGCTGTCATCTTTACAAGCCCTTAAATTTCTGTTCTTGTTAAAGTTTTGCACTGAAAAGAACTGAGCAGAAATTTTCTACCCAGAATGGCCCTCTTTTTCCATAAAACCAAACAAGCAAAACAAAACAAAAACATTCTAATTGACTATGCATTTCTAAAAAGATATTCTATTTAACTAAGAAAAGAAACCCCTCCAATACTTTTCAGATAAATAAAAGATGACCATTTCTTAATGGGTGCACATGCATACAAAAAGCCAGAAACCAACAGATACTCAGCTTAATCAACTGGAAGTTTTTAATAAAAAAATAATTTGGCACTCTCTTTTAAATCTGGAAGAACTCTATGGTGTTTAACACTGAAATGGAAGTATTTCTAAAGATTTTTAGGTCATAATCAGAAAAATCAATCTAAGAAAGGATGAGGCCTCTGAGCCTACAAAGTAATGTGACATGTTTCAATTTATTTATTTGTAATGCAAATCTTGGCTTTTGATACATGGCCAGCTCCCAGGTAATCCATTTGGACAGTAGTCCAAACCATTCTTCTTCTCTCTCTCCTAAATAAATATTTAACTACCTTAGCACCATATATACTAGAAAATGTATGACTAAGCTGACTTCCTCCACTACAAATATATTTTCTTCTTCAGTTCTGCCATCTACCTCTCTCAACAATTCTTTTTATCCAACTTAATTGAACCCCCTCACCAGATCTTTTCAGCCTCTACAACTTCGCCTTTCATTTTTCTCTTTCTTCCTCCGCTCATTCTTTTCCATACAAGATCTCTCTTATTTATTTTAGAGGAGATCATCAAAATCTGATATAATCTTGCCATTCCCTTCCCTTCTCCCTCTGAAACTCTCCCACACTTCTCTAGTGCCATAGTCACTTTCTGGCCTATTTCTAAAGTTCCTTCCTAAATTGCTTCCAGCGCTTGACCTCTCCTACCTCAGTGAAACTGCTCTTCCCAACATTTCTAATGATCTTTTCCTAGCTAATACTCAGAACAAGTATCCTCCTCTATGACTGGTTTATCCACCTTGACTGTTACCCTCATAGCGAGGGACTGCTGATGCTAATCCACCTTTGATACCAGTCTTTATAAATCTTGCCCTCTTTTACTTTCCATGACCTCCCACCTCTCCTTATTATGAGTAATCTCATCCTAAATACAAATGTAACTACCTTCTTTATTGCTGAAGACATACAATATGGACTCACATGTTTACATCAGTGAATTTACATAGTCCTTCACAAGCGCATCTTTCCAAGTTCCTAAACAATACACTTCTTTCAAATGCCCTCTCAAAGGAATAGAAATCAGCATATAAAACCAGCGCTAATCATTAATTCCTGTCTAGTGGCATTAAACGTGTTCATATAAATGAAAGTTACAAATAACCTAAGTCACTTAGTCCTTCCAGCAGACATTTTGGGAGACACAATAAAGGATTAAGAAAATCATATATATTGCTTTATAAAATCTAAAACTATCATGTACTTCTCTAATATA
>NW_017728886.1:169766358-169782581 GCF_001723895.1 Crocodylus porosus | reverse complement strand
GTGCTCAGGTCATACACTCTGGTGTGGTGCAGGTTGTGCCAGTTGGGGCAAAATAACCCTGCCTGGCTTCTCCCAGATCTGCAGACAAAGGTAGCTCGAGCCTGGGGCCAGCACCTGTGCTGGCCCCATGAATGTGAAAAGCTGCCTTGTCCTGGCTCCAACAGTACAAAAAGCTGCCCTGACAAGTAGGTCGCAGGAGCTTCTGGGGCCCAGCATATTGGTACCTGGGGATACTACCCCTGAAGCAGCCCTGAGTTCCCTGCACCCTTTACCCACTGCAGCAGTCTGGCAGTGAGGGTTGCTGCCTGGCTGTGACCTGCTGTGCACCTGCCAGACTTGCATGGGGACTGCACAGTCAATTCAGACATCTGCCCCTCTGAGCCAGCTGCCAGTGGGCTGTGGCTGCAGAGTTGGCCCTTGTGTGGCATTACTGCCATGAGCATCTCTGCCCAGCCATCTGGGCAGCTATTGCCTGGAAGATGTTCCCAGTGTCATGGCCTGCTTTGAACTGTCAGAGTATCTCCCCCTGCCCCTAACTGGCCAGGAGGTCATCCACCTTCAGCTAGATCCAAGGTGCCCTAACAGGAATTCTGGTGTTCCCTATTTGAAAACTGAAAAATCCCTGATAAAAAAAATCCCAAAGTTGCTCTGTAAAATACCCCAAAATCCATGTTCCTTCACAATTAAAACAAAAGACCATTATATATATAGAAAGAGCCACAGAGCCAGCAATCAGTTAGGCTATATTTTATTGATATAGCTACAGTATTAAAGAGCTTGGAAGCCTACCAGCGTCTCTATCATCATAATAAAATGAATTCAAAATACTATGTTTTGCTGTTTGCCTTTGGTTTTCTTACCATAGAACAATTAGAGCTCCCTGTGACCCCTTCACTAATCAGGATGTGGGGACAGCTGCCCCTGCAGCCACAGCTCCTACCAACAAGTCTCATCCTGTCTGGCAGCTGGGCACGCAGGGTGTGTGCATGTAGGTGGCTGGGGAGGGATGAGAGGGGGCCATGAGGTGTGTGGGTAGGTATGCAAGGATCGTGGGGGGACTATGGTGGAGGGCTGCTCAGGAGGCATGGGTCCCCTGCTCCCTGCAGGGTGCAGTCCCCCTGCACTGCTCATGGACTGCCCTGCCCCACAGGGCTACAGTGTCCCCAACAGGGGTCACATGGCCCCTGCAGGAGCTACCACCCCACCCTACAGGGCCCATGTGCCCCGCCTCTGCTTGCTCCCCCAGTCCCCCAGATTGCTGCCCTGCCTGACCCCATCCCCTGGTGGCTCCTGAAGTTCCTCCAATGGCTGCTCTGCCCAGCCTCACCTGCCCTTGCACTCCCAGACTCTTGATGGCTGCCCCAGCCTCCTGGCAAAAAAAAAAGCCCCGCATTCACCAGCAGTAGCAGCTGCCGTCAGAGTCACTGGAGCCTCATGGAAGAGTCCCCCCCCTCCCCCACCCACACACAGCATGGGGCAGTGAGGATCAGGACTTGCCCAGGCCACCTGGCACCCGCACTGCCAATGCACCATCATGTAGGTGCAGAGCAGGTTGGCAGAGCACCATACAGCTTCACACACTGTCAGGCAGCTGGGGTCACTGAAGCTGTCACTTGGGGCCCAGCATCACTCAGTCTTAGTGGCCCCAACTGCCCAACAGTGCACAGAGCCACGCAGCACCCTGCCGACCCCAGCTGCACCCGTGCAATGAGGCAGTGGGAGTGAAGGTGCCAGGTGGCTAGGACGAGTCCTCACTGCTCCCTCATTTCCTATGCTGTGAAGTGGGGAATCTGCCAAGAGGCCCCAGTGACCCCGATGGCAGCTGCTACTGCCAGTGAATTTGGGGATTTTTTTTTGCCAGAATGATGGGGCTGGGCAAGGCAGTCATGGCGGGGGGAGAGGGACTAGGGGCATGGCAGGGGACGAGGCCAGGCAGGACAGTGATTAGTGGGGCTTCGGGGGCTAGCAGGGGTCCCCCATTGGACCCTGCCCCCTCCACTCCCTATTTACCAGCACAGAGCCCAGGTCCAGCTGCCTGCCCTGGGGCAAGGGCCAACCATAGTGACGCTCTGGCTGGCCACCAGTGTCTCTGCGGAGGACCCGAGCTTCTGGTTGCTTCAGAGCCATGCTTTTCCCCTGGGGTATTTTTTTGACTCCTGGATATCCAGGGGTCTAATTTTGCCCCCGGACTGCAAATCTGCAGCTCAGGAAAACTTTTTTTTTTTTGTTCCCTCATGTGCCTCTTGCAGTGTCTCAAAGGACTTTGAGATGCTGCAAGAGGCACATGCACGTTTGTCTGGACATGGTCTTTTGAGTTCAAGAATGCTGTGGGGGAGGAAGGGGAGGGACAAGAAGAGACAGAGAGAAAAGTAAAATAAATGCCAGCCATGATGCAGAAGTCCAGCATTTTGTGGGGTGGGTCTAATTTTATTCTATTTTTACAGAGCGCTTATTATTGCCATGTTATTGGAAAGACTAACTGACCATTTAATAATATAGTAGAATCCTTAAAATAGTATAAGGAACCATGGCTAAATTGCTACTTTTCAATATGAAGGACAATTCTCAAGTAACATGGACATTACAGCTTTGAAACAAGACATGTATAATCTTTCAATATAAACATGCCAAACAAACTCCCATTCAAAAAGGAGAAAACAACAGAATATATATACACATGCACACACTTAACCCCATTTGTTTTTCTAACAGTCCCCCCATCTCCCTCCTTCCTTCAGTTCACTGAATGGATTGGTTGAAAGTGCTAGACAGAGTTTCTCTCCCACATTTTATCCTAAACTCTCCCCAGGTAAGCCTTGTCCCCTTGTTCTCCACTAAAAGAACTTCTCAAATCTCTAAAGAACTTTTCCTAGCTAGGGCTCCTAATCAGTAATCTGTCCCCATTTTTTCTTAATCAGTCAATTGCCTTCAATCTTTTCCTGTTTTTCCCCCCAACCTCCCCAATTGCTTCTTCATTAGCTTGTTCTAAAGATTGTCTTGTTCTCCCCAACTTTCTGTAGGGTCCAACAGGGAGCTACCCTTGGTTAAATCCTCTTTCCCTGAATGACCATATCTTTAGAGAAATTACCAGGTAGATTAACAAGTGCAGGAGCAGGTTCATAATATCTGTATTTGAAAACCATGGTAGGATTTGGCTTCTAGTACAGACTTCTGTATATCCGCATGTCTTTAAAAGAAAACCTGAATACATAGAATAATATTGGAAGCAACAAGGACATATACTTTAATTCATTCTCTGCCCTTTCTTTCCCTCCCTGAATATGTTTCCATGGCTATTTTAATATAGAAGAGGGAAACATATCAATGCAGATTTGATATTTATATCTTCAAGAGTTTATATTTGCAATTTGGGAGTGCTATTTCCTAAACACAATGTTCCATTTAATTTATACATGTAACAAAACCAAAACATTTCCTGACTCATTAGTGGCGACTGTTTCCTGCGTCCAGGTGTAAAACAGAAAGGTCTCTAGTGTCATTAATTAACAACTAAATAACCCTGGGATTGTCGTAGCCTGTATGTGATGCAGAGTGGCAATGTAATTAAAATGATATGATGTGCTATTTGTAGAGACTGCACAGAGAGCTGCAACCAGATTAACTACATGACTTGCTCACACTGCCCACAATAAGTTATGCTGCTCTAAATAATTGCCAAAATTTAGGTCTAACACAGACTTTCTACAGAATATATTGGCTCTGACCAGATTAAGTACCTAAATTAATAGACTTACACTGACTGTGCCTACAAATAGGAAGTCCCTTGCAATATAAAAATACAAGAAAGGTGAATATACCATGCAGAGTACAACACAGGCAAAACTGAATTCAAATACTACCCACCAAAGTGTTTGCAACTGTCTAACTTGATGTCATCTGGTTCAACGATAAATACAATTTTTAGAGGTCTAGGTCCATCACTGGATAGTAGACAAGACAGTTAGGGAGTCCAACCTTCAAATTAATACCATCACGTTTTCTGAATGCTGGAAACTAGAAAGGAAGAGGGGCAAGGGACAGCACCTACATAAATACTCTTATCTTCAGCATCTATTCCCTGTCACTGAGGTGCAGGATAGTGGCCAATATAGACCTGTGGTCTGAGCCAGTATGGCATTTCCTACCATCAAATTTCTAAAGGTATGTCAGCACTATCAAAGGACCATACAAAATAGTACTTCAGTAAAACACCGCACAACTGTTTCAAACACAGTACAACCTAAAATGAATATAATGAAGTCACTCCTTAGTAGCTCATGTACACCTATAACTATATTTCAGGTGACCTTACATACTTTCAGTACATGGAACATACTGAACTTCACTGTAGCAGTCCACAGCATGGTTTTTTGATGATACAGATATGCCTTAAGGCACAGGGGTGTGATAACTTGCTGAAGGCTAATCAGCAGCAAAATAAGATTAGAACTCAGGACCCCCCACTCCTCCCCGATTCTTCCCAAAGCTGTGCCCTGCTTCTGCAGTCCACACATAATGCAACACCAGCCATTGCAGTCTTACAGAATCAGAGAATGTTTCTATTCTTTATTGTAAGAAGTAGCTTGGGCAAAATAATTTGGTACCCTCCCTCAGCAAGTGATGTTTCAGCACATTCAATGAAAAAATAAAAGTATGAGTGAAACAGGAGGTGGGAGAGACCCTCTTGTATTTCGAGCAGACCCGCATACCTGCAGTTTTCTTTCTTGTCAATGGTCTTATTTTAAGGAAAGGTACTGAAAGGTTTAGGGGAGAATGTGGTAACAGTTATGATGCTGGAACCATCCATTCCCCCGACTATAAAAAGAAACAAAGACATTTAAGCGCCTTGCAACAAAAGAAAAGGAAAAAATAGAATGGATTTCCAGAAGTGGAAGCTGTGTGAAACCTGTTTAGTTGGTCTTTGTCACCAACCCCACACAGCACTGTGATTAAAAAGCTTAAAAGACAGGTATAAATCACGGAAAGGAAAACTGTCAAGTGTGACATTGTTAAGATGAACATAAGCCAAGAGAAAACTAAATTATGTCTTGGCACTGAGGTTAAGGCTTTTCTGATCATGTACGTCAAAAAGAGATTCTACAACAAAATAAGGATGGTTTCCAGATGAATGTGTTGGGGGGGCCAAATCAGAAAGTTTCAGAAAGAGTTTTGAGCTAAATAAAAACTAAGTGGACAGATGGGAATTTTAAGTGCCTTAATATTCTGTAGATCTATAACCTACATCAGGGATGGCCAACTTGTGACCTGCACAGGCCACATGGGTTATTCTGTGGTTTCTGGGCTCCCATTCAGCTGCCACTCCCCCACTGCTCTGACTACAGCAGCAACTAAGGGTTCCAGGCTTCTCCTCCCTCTTGTTTTTGCCTTCACCCCTTGGATAGCAGATAGTGCAGCATCATGGTCTACAGCTTGGGGAGCTAGGGAGGGGGCTAGGGGACCACACTCATGGCACAGTGCATGGGGAGTACCTGAACACAGCACAGTTCAGTGCAGCAGGGCAGTAGGGCTGTGCGTTTGCATGCAACATGGCACAGCTCAGTGTAGAACAGTGGCTCCCAACCTTTTTTTGCTGCCACCCTAAATCCAGATAGTGATCCCCACCCCCACCAACTCACTCATGCCTGGCAGGCCAGCAGAACCCAGGATGGGCCAGGATCGTGGGCGAGGCAGCAGTTGTGAGAGCTGCGCAGACCATACGCCAGGAGAACCCTGCAGGTGGGAGAGGCAAAGTGAGGGAAGGACCCCCCATGGCCCCGATTTGGGTCGCGCCCCAAGATTGGGAGCCACTGGTTTAGAGGAACCATTTGCACATGTCATGGTGCAGCACAGCAAGGGGCAGTGGACATTTGTAAGGGTGCAGGACAGTGAGATGGAATTGGGGGAGGTGCATCTGTGCAGTGTGCAGCCTGGCCTGGTGCAGACTGCACAGCTTATGCCCGCAGACACTTACCAAGTTGGACATCCTTCAGTGCAGATCACATGTACAGAGTTATGCTGCGGCCAAAGGTTGAAGGATGATATAACGGTTGTCTACTCCTTTAGGGAAAGGGTGGGTGCCTTGGGGGTTTTTTTTGTTGTTTTGGGGAGGTGCCCCTTTCTTTCTTCTTTTCTTTATCATTTTTCTCCTTTTCTCTCTTGCTAGTGGTATATTTGATCATACATAGGCTCTTTTTCAGCAGACACCAAGCAGCATCTCACCTCTCCCTATATTGTTCAAAACAGATTTAGAGATGAAATCAGAGCACTTAGAGGGGCTACTCCACAAATTTAATAAAGTGAGGAACTATTTTTAACTAGAACTTAATCCCACACTTTGACTGTGTTTCAGACTTAGCAATTAGAATAATTGAGGGAGAAGAGATGGCAGCACTGTACCACAGACAGCGCCAGGAAGGACTGGAGAGCAGCAGAATTCCTACTGCTAGAGAGATGTGGTGAAAGTATTTACCTTGGTCCCAAGATATTTCCCTTCCGTTCCCAGTGCCATCTCAGCCTTCCAGGCTGACTTTTGTTCAGAACAACTAATCTCTTTGGGCCTCATTTCCTTATTCGTAAAGTGGGTATAATGCCACTTTGCAAAGTCACAGGGATGGTTTGAGGCTGTATTCACTTATACTATGACAATAAGCAACAGAGAAAGGCTTCTCAACAAGCAAACACTTACTTGCTTATCAATCCAGAAGTGGCTGCTCATCCTTAAGAAAGAAGAGAAAAGAAAGAGACAAGAAAAGAAAAGAAAGGAACAAGACAAGCAACAATCAATAGACAGATCCTAGAAAGAGAGATTATTAAGGTGACAATCACATATATTGAATACATCCCCCTAGGTTATGTGAAATTATTCAAACTCGAAGAACTTTTAAATGATGAAAAGCAAAGTAGACTCTTAAAGTATGTGTTTAGTTCCTGCTTTTCACTCCACTTGGATAATAAACATGAGCAGATCACTTTTCTTCAGTTTTTAAACAGTATTATGCTGAGAGTTGGATGAAACATCACTGAAGGTGAGCCCGGCCACCTTTTGTTCAGCAGAAATGTAAGAGAGAGCTTAAGAAATAGGAGAAAAACTACCCCTTTATGAAACAGGATAACTGAAACAATAGTAGCACCTATGCAAGTGCAGCCAACTATCCTGGGCTCTTCTTCCTCTCATACTGGGCTCCCATGAGTTCCCTAAGGAAATCAAAGACGGCTCTTCTGAAATCCAGGGTCCTTATTGTGCTGCTCTCCTTTCTTCCTTTCCTCAGGATCCTAAACTCAATCATTTTGTGGTCATTGCTCCTCAAGTTGCCATCTGCTACTACATTCCCTACCAATTCATCCCTATATACTGCTGTATCACCCTCCCAGGAGATGTCAAGGTGACTGAAGTCTCCCATGAGAACCAGAGCCTGGGAAACTTCCACTAGCTGTTTGAAGAAAGCCTCATCTACATCATCCTCCTGGGCTGATGGTCTATAGCATACACCCACCACAATATCACCCTTGTTGCTCTCCCCTGTGACCCTAACCCAGAGACTTTCAACAGGCCTATCTCCAGTTTCATACTGGAGCTCTGAATAATCATATAGCTCTTTTATCTAAAAGCACAATTCCTCCTCCTCTTGTCCCCTGCCTATCCTTCCTAAACAGTTTATACCCATCCCTGACAATGCTCTAGTCATTATCCCAGGACTCTGATCAGACCCTGGATAAACCCAAACAGTTTTACACTTAGGGCCTTGTTGCATGATAATTCTCAGCAGCTTCTGGAACTCTTACCCTCTGGATTGTCCAAACTTTAACACCTGAAACTAATTTTAAGCACTCTTTATGCAGCTCAAAGTTATACCACTCCACAGCAGAATTAGCTCTAATCTGTGCTATCCAGCTCTTGTTACATTAAGGTGTACCCATTCTAGGCTACACCTTAATGAAAACATCCCACCCACGTGCCCATTCCCCCAACCCCACCTCTGGCCTGGATTCAGCCCACTACCCTCTACCTACCCTCCCAGCACCCCAGATCCCTGCCCCCTACCCATCACCTCTTTTAACTTGTGGCTGCCCACAGTATCTATCCCAGAGGACCAGGCATGGAAGGGTTAACCTGCCTGCCCAGACATCTCTGCTGCTGCTCTCTGGGCAGGCTCAGCTGAGAGAAGAGCAGCAGCCCACAAGTGGCAGCTGGGCAAGCAGGTTAACCCTTCCCTACCTGCTCCCTTGGGAAAGACTGCATAGACAAATGTAAGTAGGGGGTAAAGGGAGAAGGAGAGGGCAGGGGAAAATCCCAGAGGGGCAGGCAGGAAACCTGGGATGAGAGCAGGCAGCGATTTTTACCTTTCAGTCATCCAGGCCACTTCTGGCCTAAAGTGTGACTGCTCCAAATTCAAGCTAGCACTAACACTGATTAACAACTGTGCACCTCACAGTGTCAAGTGTAACAAGGCCCTTAGACTCACTTAAGAGACAAGTAGGCTGGCAGACTGTAAAACTGTGCCATTGATTTTTAGTACCAGAAGAGATGATGGGTGACAGAATTCCTGTTTCTAAAAAGAGGACAAACTTGCAGTCAAAGTATTCACTTTGTCTAGAAATTGAGACATTGTTGACCTGTATTCAGTTTATGATTTACTATAACACCTAGGTTTTTTTATGGGAGACTGATACCTAGCCAATCATTCCCCATTTCATATATTTGCATTTGATTATTCTTACATAAAAAGTAGGCTGCTCTCCAACAGAAGCCTACTTGATAACATTCTTGCAGTCTAACAGTAGCTATTGATAACTGCTAGTTGAGTAAAGTTTTCCAAACAATTTCCACCCAACTTACAGTAGATTCACCTAGACCATATGACTCTAGTTTACTTATAAGAACTTTGTGAGAAACTATCAAAATCCAAGTATAAATATATCACAATTAGTGACTTTCTCCCACCACCTGCAAGTCATATTTTTCTGTCACTGAAGGAAATTAGGTTGGTTTAACATGTCTTGTTCTGGATAGCCACATTGATTATTTCATATCTTCTACCTTCTGACCCTACTTCTATGATTCTATGATACCTACTTATCTATTAAGTGCTTAGAAACTGTGGAATAAGTAAATCAAGTATCTCTCTTTCCAGGATCAGTTGACTGTTTTGGCTGAATTAGAAGCTCAGGCCTCATAAGAATAACTAGAATAGGTTAATTGCTAAAACTCCCTGAAAATGTGGGAGGATTGAAAGTTACCCAACAGAAATGAGTGAGGAAACAAAGGCTTTGTGCTTAAGACAAAAAATAGTATTGGAAAGTGCCTATTTATTTGGAAGTGAAGGAACTGTATAATTTGCTGCTAAACACGATCATATTGAAATGTGTTCATCTGAAATGAGGGTCCATACATAATCAATATCTGATTATGCAAGTGTGGTTTTAAGATGATTGAATCATTTTGTGAATAATAAAGAGGGTAAGAGGTATAAATATCCAATTTGTCTAAGAAAACTGTGGAATTAATATATCCTTTCCCTATTCCTCACTGCCAGCAGTCTGATCATCTGTCTGATAATGATTAATGCTATTCCCATAAGAAAGTCATGATTTGTGTTTTGTATATTCAGACTTATGGACTGGGGGTGAATGTGCTGTCTGCAACAAGCCCAACTTATTTATCATTCCCTGGGTTCTTCCCCTCCCCAGGATAGGTACTAAGTTTGGCCAGTTTCCTGAACCTTACCCATTCTCCAAGCATGTTCTAAGATCATTGGTAACGGTTGTGACGATCCTTTATTCAGTTTCCTGGATAGTCTAGGGTGAAATTCACCAGGCCCAGTGTATTTGAAAATATTTGACTCTTCTATGTGAGCTGTAGTTGTTCTTTCCTTACCGTAGCCTATATTCCGTTGATGTTAAGGATCTTAGTAATCAAATTAAAATTAACCTTGCAGCTTTCTCAATGAAGATTGATGCAAAGAAGGCATCCTTCTCAGTGTCATTTATTAATAGCTTTCCCACCTTTCTGGGTCTCCCTCTTACTAACAATTATTTTATCAAATGTTTTCTTGTCCCTGCTTCTTTCCATTGATAGTTGCATCTCCTTTTGCGTTTTAGTCTTTCTAATTTTGCCTCTGCAGAGTCATGCTATAACTTAATGTGCACTTAGTAATTCAACATAATTCTACTTTTTTACACAATTCCTTCTTTGATTTTAGGTCATGATGGAATAACTCATGATTCAGCCAAGTTGCCTCCTTGTATACGTCTTACTTTTTTCCCTCCACCTTTGTAATAGCTTTAATTTAGAAACTTTATTAAGAAACTGCCAATTCCTCCTCAGTCCTTTCCTTCATAAACTTGTTCCTTGTGGAATTTTACCCACCTATACCCCCAGTTTCTTAAAGTTGGCTTTCTTGGAAAAAAATACTGTCACAATTCTGCTATTCACCATCCTTTCCAAGAATCACAAGATGTACTATTTCATGAACCTTCCACCTAAATTGTCTCCCACCATCACAATTTCAAACAAAATGCAGAACCTCTCCTTCAAATGGGTTTTCCACTTCTGTATCAAAAAGTTGTCCTGGACAAATTCCAAAAGCTTGTTGAATAATGTGTCCTGTCATGATTCTTCTCAAAAACAGATGTGTAAGTAATGTAAGCCCCCATCACCAAAGCCCTTCAATTTGGATCTTTTTTACAGTCGTTTTTTGCGTAGGTGGGAGGGGGGTGGGAAATCTCCTTCACCTGATCTCTTAGGGTTTATAATAGACCCCACCAAAACAAAGAGAAAAAGCAACAGAAAACAACTGACAGGCAAACAAGGGCTGGTACAGTGATCCTGAAAGAGTTCAGACTAGAATTTAGCTTGAAAGGGAGGCTGAAATCTTTAGTAAGGAAATGTTTCTAAGTTTTTCAGTCCTGCTTTGTTAAAGGACATAGGATTTTGTGTACAGTCTTTGTAAAGAAACAGGGCTGCACAGAATACCCAATAACAGCAATATGTCCTCAATTTCTTGTCCCAGCAGAAACAGTCTAAGATCCTGAATATTGACTAACCATGTGAGTCTAAGGGGTTATAATAGCTTCAGTTGCAAAAAACACTTTTTATTAACTCTTCTGTCAAGTCACCATAGGCAAATGACAAATCAGAAATTATTTAGAAAAGTTATTTGGCAAAGGATTTTTTTTTCCAAATAATTTCAAGCAACTAAATTTAAATGAAAGACATTCATGGATGACTTATGAACAGAAAAGGATGCAAAAATATGATGAATTCTCTATTTGACATAAATTATTAAACATTATTGATTCCACTGTGCTGTACACAGCACACAGTAAATATACACCATTTCTTGCCTCAGGGCCACCCTAGAACTGCTTTGTTTAATGATATTCTTATCCCTTTAGAAAACGTAGACTAATCAAAGAATTAAATAAAGCACCTGATAAAATTTTCCTTAGGACAGAATGAAGCCAAAGAAATGCATCAAAGGAAGAGAAGACAGGTTTGCCTCGCTTTATGCAGGTTCTGTATGTGCGAATTCGCGATGACCCTTTTAATACCAAAACTTCATTATATGTGAAGTAAATTCACCCTTATGCAATTGGCGTGGTGGAAACCTGCAGTCAGTGGCTTTGTGCAGTGCACTGTGGGATAGATGTGCATCAAAATACAGTCTCCTGTGTGGATCTGTACTCTTCACTCATTATAAGTGACATATTTCTGTAGTTGCCATCCCCATTATGACTTCAAAGCATCCTGCTAGCTTATCTTCTATGGATGTTACTCCACCTGTATGTCCAGTGATGTGGGGTCTGACACTTCACCACCTTCTCTTCACACCAACTAAATGTTCATCCCCATCCTGTGCTTGTGTCTACCATTTGCTGTTGGTGAGTACCAGAACTGTCTTGTGAAAATGCTGGAAAGACTTTGTCCATTATTTAGTCCTTTAAACCCTTTTTACTGCAGGAGAATTTTCTCTCTGACATCCCTATATCAATAATGGTTGATGCCAGGCAGGGTATGACAGGGGATGGATTATATTAGATATGCCCTGTGCATATAATACTCTCCCTCTAAAGCATGTAATACTGTCACTGTCAAAAGACATGTCCAAAAAAACAAGACGGTTGATTTAGTGACATACTGTGCCAAGGCTCTCATGTGAAAACTGCATAAACTCTCTGTAAGGTAAGCCTGATAAAGTGTTTGGTTTTTTCCAACTGTCCTGCTGATTGCTTTATATGTAAATAGAGCCTCTTCCTTGTATTTATCCCCAAATATTGGAATTACAACCTTCCCAGGTACATAGCTGCTCCTTGAAAAGGGAAGGGGGGGAAGCGGGGGGGTGGGGGACAGACCCCTCTGTAGAACTCAGTGTGGAATAACAAAATTATTATGTTCTTCAACCACTGAGCTGGTTAAGTAGGTTGCTAGAATAATTCATAGGCATTCCAGCAAATGATATATGAATAAATAAAATTGAAACTGTAAATCTGTATCAGTTAGCAATGGCAATTCATTTTTACAGTATAGTGGAAATAAATCTAATGTTGGAAAGAAAAAAACCCACACATCCTTAGGATGATGAAGACAATGGAAGTATTACCTCTGGGTTCTAGTTATCATAGAAAGTGCTAAAGTTTAAAAACAGCTTGTCATGTTTGAGGTTGCAGCAACTGCTATTTTTGCATATAGAGTTTAATAGCTCAGCTGCTTACAAATGACCAAGTCACCTGAAGGGCTGACATAAATAAGTTTATTTTGTGCTGGAATCTGTAAGTATCTGATATTTAATATCTGAGCATATAACTATGACATAAATGGGGGGATACCTTAGAACTGAGACAGCTTTAAAAGAAAAGAAAGCAGCTTCTCGGTGAATTCTCCTTGATTTACATGAGAACAAGCCCAGGTAATGCTAGCTTCAGTTATTCTAAAGTTACACCACTGTAGTTCAGAAAAAAGAACTTTGTTTTAAAAGAGCAGGGAAGCTAAATATATTCAGGAAGATAAAAGTGGCGTCACAGATTAGACACAGCTGAGCAGTGCAGCTGACGGTAGATGGACTTTTCATTAAAATTTTTTTTAACATATCCCTTCCAAGGTTGTTTAATTTAATATTGACAAAAACATAGACAGGAAGCAAGGGAAAAAATGGATATCTTAGTATGTAAAGAGAATCAAGGTGAAATGTAAGGGGTCCACATTCCACACCACACAGAACCTCCCTTTCTTTTTTTCCTTTCTAAACAACTAGAAATTTATGTGCGTGTGAAGTGCTGAACCCTGAAAAAATCCTTGGAAACAAAATGCTGAAGAAAGGCTTAAAGGCCTTGAAAAAAAGTATTACATTGTAATTTATGGCAACATTTTCAAATACTCACAGTGTTTGATCCAAACTGAAAGAAGAGCAATTAAACGTGGCAAATTTCTTACAGAAGAACATTTAAGAGTTCACTATATATAGACATACATCTACCTATTTATATTTTATACACATACAGTTCCATCACCCAGTCCAGGTATGGGGCCATGGACAGACATTACATTGCTAGAGAGAAATATGTGCTTTTAGTGCTGTTAAAAAAAAAAAAAAAAAAGTGAGCAGAAAAAAAAAAGATGGTAAAATGTTAGTTCTTTACAACAACAACAACTTGGCAGTGTGACAATTTCCTACATCACATGTAATGTCTGTCAAGTAACAGAGCACCACAGGGCATGCCTCCACTGTACAACATGCCAGGGCCATGCTTCTTGGTCCGCCCCACCTCTTCCTCCTTCCCTACGGATCCAGGAAATCTGTCTGGCACCCCAAACTCTACTTACCCAGAGAGGTGGAGCTGGACTCAGAGATTGCCATGCCAACTGCTCACCTTCATCTTTGTTTGTGGACAAGATAAAGTCCTTCCTGGCTAAGAAACAGGGCAGAAATGCACCTTCCAGACCCTCCTGACAAGCAAAAAAAAATCTAATCCTATCACATCAGCATCTCTGGCATTATTTGCAAGTCAGACTGGAAAAAGGACATTGAAAACAGGGTTCCTGGTTTCTTCCTGGTTTTGAACCGGGGACTTTGGTGAGGCAAGCTTGGTAACCGCTATACTACAAAAACTGTAGGTACTACAGAAAATAAAGGTCAACAGTCAGAAAGTTGTGCAAGGTTTTAGCTCATGTCTAGGTTTCAAGAGCTGGTACTCAGCTTCTACATGCCATGGAGAAGCAAAGGAAAGACTTCTCAGTACCTCTCCTTAAGCAGAGGTGGTAACATGGCCAGGAGGTCCATGTTTGTTTGGCATAGAGACAGACTCGCATAATTCACAAATGTCCATGGCTAGGATGGAGGGCCCCTGCAGCCCTCCATCCAAAAATGCAGCCCCTCCCACTAGTTGACAAAGTGGAAACAGACATTGCCTTTTGTGCCACCATAATAATATTTTAAGGTGGCACTGTACTTGCTGCATTGGACTTAAAGAAATACCAAGTTTCCCATGATACCACTTCCCTGAACTTCCCTTTCCACATGACCTCAATAAATAGTTCCTTTAGTCTGTCAAAGTTGGTTTTCGGAAATAATCATTAAAAAACAAACAACCCCAAAACAGACCTAGGCATAACTAAGGATTTCTGTTTTGTTTTGTTTTGTTTTTTTTATAGTATCCTAATAAATTTCCAAAAACAAGTGAAAATAGATTCAGGGCACTAGGTGGAAGGGATCCATTGCAAGCTGTATGTGAAACTAATGAGCACTTTTGGCTGTGGAAACTGAGCAGGTACACTGAGGTACCATGAGCAGGTAGGCTGTAGTTCTGTACTCTCAATGAGAAGCTGAGGGGAGGGAAGCATCCCTACTGGGTATGGTCATCAGGAGGGCCATCATTCTGGAGCATTCTTCTTTGCCTGGCCATCCTCGGGAGCCTTCAAAGACAAAGAATCTCTGCACACCAGCACCTTGGCTCTTGCCATGCTCTGTAGCAGCCTAGATGACTGGGCTTTTGAGCTCCTGTGCATGCATATCTTGCCACATTTTAGTGACAATGAACATTTTCCAGAAGTTCTTAGTACTGCTAATGAATATCCATCCATACCCTGGGAAGGAAAACTGCAGATCAATAGAAGAACAAAGGACTTTTTTACACCCGTCTGAAAATCTTTTACATCTAGTACCCCAAAACCCATATCCTATCGGTCAAGACTGGAATGAGCGAGAGAAATAAAATGTGAATTAGAAAAGCTGATGCAATTATATCTTTAATAACTCCAACAACACCTCTTTCATAGCTACGTATGATCCATACTTATTCACTTAAAAAATTAGGCACAGCTTTATGAGCATCCGTGGTGGTCTGGCATCATGCCAGAGGACTGGAAGAGGGCCAACGTGGTTCCCATCTTCAAAAAGGGAGTAAGGATGATCCAGGAAACTATAGGCCTGTTAGTCTTACCTCAATCCTGGGTAAGCTTTTTGAGAGAATTATTCTGGCACATGACCACAAGGGGCCAGCAGGAAAACTTATGCTTAGGGGCAACCAACACAGGTCCATTAGAGGCAGGTCCTGTCAGACCAACTTGCTGGCCTTCTATGACCAGGTCACAAAATCCTTAGATGCAGGTGTAACAGTGGATGTAATCTTTCTCGACTTTCGGAATGCCTTCAACACCATCTCTCACCCCATTCTCATTAAGAATCTGGGGGACTGTGGTGTCAACACCTACACAGTCAAATGGGTCGCCAAGTGGCTGGAGGGCCGCACCCAGAGAGTGGTGCTGGATGGGTCATTTTTGACCTGGAGGGATGTGGGCAGAGGGGTTCCGCAGGCCTCGGTCCTCAGGCCCGCGCCATTCAACATCTTCATCAGTGACTTGAATGAGAGGGTAAAAAGCATCCAGTTCAAATTTGCTGATGACATTAAGATGTGGAGGGAAGTGGGCATGCTAGATGGAAGGAATAGGCTACAATCAGACCAGACAGGTTACAGGGGTGGGCAGGCAAGAATAGGATGGGATTCAACACTGACAAGTGCAAGGTGATGCCCCTGGGGAGTAAGAACCAGCAGCATACCTACAGGTTGGGGAACTCCCTTCTCGTCGGTGCAGAGGCAGAAAAGGATCTTGGAATCATCACTGATGCCAAGATGAACATGGGCTGACAGTGTGGGGATGCAGTCAGGAAAGCCAACCGCACCTTGTCATGCATCCACAGATGCATCTCAAGCAGGTCCAAGGAGGTGAT
>NW_017728886.1:169702201-169766224 GCF_001723895.1 Crocodylus porosus | reverse complement strand
AGTCAGAGGGGACCAGCAGGCACTGGGGGAGTCCCTGTTCCCCCGAGCACTACCAGGAATGACTAGAAATAATGGTCACAAGCTGACAGAGGGTAGATTCAGATTAAACATCAGGAGGCGCTACTTCACAGTCAGGGCAGCGAGGATCTGGAACCAGCTTCCAAGAGAAGTGGTGCTGGCTCCTACCCTGGGGGTCTTTAAGAGGAGTCTAGATGTACACCTTGCTGGGGTCGTTTGACCCCAGTACTTTTTCCTGCCATGGCAGGGGGTTGGACTTGATGATTTGCTCAGGCCCCTTCTGTCCCTACCAACTATGAAATTTACATAAGCCTTCATGCTATCCAAGATTAAGATACCTGCTGACATAGAGCAAGGAGATATGACTAAATGTGGGGTGAGGAGAAGAAAACACTTTATATCTATTATCTGACAAACCCAGGTCTCCCCATTTCCAAAAAGAATGGCTCATTGATGGCTTGTCTTTTTCATGTAATGTCCTGTAGCAGTAGAGCTGCAAATGAAAAAAGAAGGTTGTATAGCAGGACTTTAATAACTTAACCAATGAAAACCTACATATTTTTCACATAGTTTCTAATGCGAACTATAACTAAGTCCAGTTTGTTGAAAAGGTTTTTGAACTTTCGCCATAGTGGCCAAACAAAAACCCAAAACTTTATAGGTTTTGCTGCCCTCTGGTCCTAGTTATAATTATATACAGGTACACAGGTTAATTGAAAGGTAGAGAATACAGGGTAATATTTCCAGCTAAGATGCATATAAAATGTAATTATTTTTCTTCTGTGTGATATAATTTCACTCAGCCATCTGTATGTGCTGTGAGTTTTCTACCCCTAAGTGCCATGATCCTCCCTCCCCAACTAAAGAAATCATTTTAGTCCCCAAACTAATGAGATAATAAACACTGGGACAAACTGTGCTGTCAGTTATACCTATGTTATCACATTGAAGCATACAATCCTGTTTTGATTGTTCATTTTTTTCTTCTTGGCAGATGGCAAATTGTTTTAATTATTGGTTTACACTCTGAAATGTCTTTAACCTCATCCAGTTGCCCTTTCAAAGACTACCAAGAAGGAAAATGTTCACTCTGCAAGGCATGACTGCAATCTCTGCCTTTTTTTAAACCACAATAACTTCTCTACTTGTGGCAAGATTTATCTTCCTATAACTGAGTCCATGGTGGCAGACAGGCACATGGGAATTGGTATTCCCCTATAAACCATGCTATGTATATAGAAGAACTCCATAAAACCACCTACTTTTCTTTACTTTCTTTGAGCTCCCATATCGTTCTTGTGTTTCAGTTTCTCTGCCAGAGGATGCAACTTGCTACAAGTTCATGTGATACCCACTTAAGTCAATAATACTATTCCCAGCAGGAATTATTTATGCACTTCACTGAAAATGCTGGTATTATGGGCAAAAGTAGATCATGCCAGCATTTCTCTTTGACACACTTTCATGCTGTTTCATACTTCCTTCATCCATTTTTTCCCCCAAGATAGTGATATATTTTACCTTGCTTCTCCTGTCATACTCTATTTTCAGGATAACATTTTTATCTCAAGCTCTTTTTTAGCTTCTTCTTGTTTTTAGTAATGACATTCCCCACCCCTACCCCCCCAATAGCTTCATCTTGGAATTTCTTCCCCATATCCTTAATACTTTCAGAGTACAAGAAGTTGATTGGCAAGATTTGGAAGTTCCTGACCCGAGATGCTGACCTACTTTATACTTAATAGGGGAAAAAAACCTAAGCAGTGTCAGGGTCAAGATAACTCCATGGTTTACTACTCAGACTTGAATAAGAAGGTTTTAAAAACTGAACAGTCACCAACCAAGCTTTGCATTCAGTCCAATACTTCAGTGCTCCTTGATCTACCATTTTCTGCTTGTAGATCAACCAAAACACTTGTTGCTTTCCAAGTATCAGCAGAGATACTTAAAGAGAAGATATAAATGTGAGCACAGTACAGATCAAGAAAGGATTTAATGAAACAAAGAATGAAATGGTGGCAAGTCAAGAAATTCTCAGGTTTCAGCAGTCAGTAAGATCTGCAAGATAATCTGTTGGACCCACCTGATGTCACTCACCAACAGGAATTCCACAAGGTTGAAAGACACACCACCACAAGCCTGGGCCCCTTTAAGCCGTAACAACATAAGGAAAGGATGCCCAGCTGTATAAATTTCCCAGCACACTTTACAATGGACTTCTGACAAGGCATCTCCTGTGGTGCCTCACCTACAAATGGATGCGGTTTTGCTCTATCAGAATCCTTACTCATGATTAAAGGTGGCATAAAACGGCAGCAACTCTGAGCTTAGCTTTAAAACTACTGTTGGTCAAAACATGCTTGATTAAATTTATTTTCAAAAGTCAGACATTTTGGAGAGATTTATCATTTTGACAAATGCATCCTCATGAAGGTTTGTTTTCCTTTTTGAGGTGGGGGACAGGGGGAGGGGGGGAAATGTCACATGATCCAGCTCCAGGTCCCCTGAATTCTCGTAGGTCCTTTGGGAAGAGGCCCTGCCCACACTCAGCCAAGAAACCATTCAACTGTCTCCTGGCCTGCCTGGAATCCAACTAACTTTCTTGTTAGGCAACCCTTAGCCTTGTCCTTGCCTAAATTCTGGGCAAGGCAATTCAGGCTCCTTGAAATATAAGGCTTGAAACTGTACTTGCTTCTGCCTAGATCCTTGCCTAGCATTTGGGCATCTCTGCTCCCATTACTATGTCTTCCTGTTCCCATCCTTGACTGTCCCCAGGTGCTCCTGTCCTTGACTTGGCCCTCCCTGAACAGCAAAAAGCCTTACTTGACCCTGATTTCACTGCAACCCCTGGGTTTGATACTTCAGACTCAGACTGATACCCAGCTTCCTTCAGTGTTCTCTACAGTAACCCCTGTTATAGCATGCAACCTTGGTCAACCACCCATGCCAGTCTACCCTAACATTAGATTCTCAGGTCACTTCTAACATGGAATGAAAACAAGGACTGAAACCTCCAAAAGCTGTTATCTTTCAGAGACCTTTGTTTAAAGGTTACAGTTTCATTTCCTTGGGTCCCTTACAGACTCAGTTCAGCAATTCCTGTCAGTGCAACTTCTTCCATATACAGGAAAAGTCAAGGAGAATATACTCAAATAGAAAACTTCTGGAATATGTATACTCATCAAAAAACAAACAAAAAAGTCATAAATGAAGTAATCAGTTTCCATCCCCTGAGGGGCCAAAAATAATGGCTACAAACTGAATGAGAATAGATTTAGATTGAACATAAGGAAGAAATTCTTTGTGGTAAGGGTTGCCAAAATATGGAATGGGCTTCCAAGGGAGGTGGTGCTTTCCCCTGCTTGGGAGATGTTCAAGAGGAGATTAGACAGGCATCTGGCTGGGGTTACTCAACCCCAGCTCTCTTTCCTGCCGGAAGCAGGGGGTTGGACCCAACGATCTACCAGGTCCCTTCCAACTCTAGAAGTCTGAGTCTCTGCTGAGGGGAACTTATCACACATTAGAAATGGGAAAGTAGTTTTAAAAGTTATTAAATACTGTAGCTTAACTGAAAATTATGAACATATTTAAAAAGTTATTTGAAAAGTACCCCATCAACTGTGTTGCATATTATATAATCCACTTCCTCCTAATATATTACCTCTCTCTTTGTCTAGTTCAGTGTTTCTCAACCTTTTAAGTAGCAAGTACTCCCTAACTTCTGAAAAAAATAATAAGTACCCCAACACTCAATTTTCCAGGGTATTTTATGTTTACAGACAAATGGGTGCTATATGTTGGAACAAGGGCTGTGTATGTAAGGCCACGATATGACATATCTGATCTGGTGTGGATAGGGTTGCCACCTTTCACATCAGGGGTTCAAAACTCAAGTATGTACCTGGGCTAGAAGCGATGTTGCCCAAAGCTAGGAAGGCTGAACCCAGGCATGCCAAATTATTACTGGGGAATTTTAATGTGCAGCGCACCAATTTTTTTGCCATAATTTTGAGAGAGAGAGTTGGGGTACCCGCATACCCTCTGTCTGTGTCTCACGTACCCCCAGGGGTATGCATACCACAGTTTGAGAAACTATGGTCAAGTCCTTATTTCCAGGAGACAACTCCATGCTATAGTTCTCTGTCACTGAAATACCAGTTACAGCTGGCAGCAATTTCTACATCTTGGAATTGATATTGGATACCATTCATTTTCAATATTTGTTAACATTTATATTTCTATATATGACTTCTTGGTTCTTCCTCCAAACCCCACTTCCAGACTAGCATGCATCTACCCAAATGCTTATGCTTCTGTTCTTTAAAGGATTCATTAAATATTCTTTTCATACAAAGAAAGAGAAAAATTAAACCACACAAAACATCTAGGTTATAAGTCCTTTTCCTTTCCAAGTGACAATAAGACAATATGGTACTAAGGCCTGAGGGTTGGTGATCCATGTCAGTTCATTTAGAATATATATTTTCTCCATCAAGTTTGCAAATGAGTAATGTCTAGCTCGCATGTTATGCAACAAGAAACAAAATGACAGTAAAAAAAAGCTTAACACATTGCTGAAGACATTCTCACAGGAGTAATTTTAAACATTAAAAATAATTTTAAGTTGTCTTGTGAAAAGTGTTTTTTTTTTCCTTCTTCCATTTCTTAGGATTCCCATTGGCCATCTTTAAGAATCAACTACTTGCTTTACTTATACAAATCAAAATCCATTGTTAACATCACCAGCTCATTTTTACAAACCACTTCAGTTGTCTGCAAGACAAATTGTCTTGATTTTCTGTTCACATGAACCAATACCTTTCAGAATTAACTTGGTTATCCCTTGCGATTTTATCCTATTTGTTTTCATTATGGTACTCCAAATCACTCCAGATGGAGTTAATACAGCTAGTCCCCACTATATTCCTTAATATTTAATTTGTTCCTAAAGCATTAAACCCATATTTTCTCTTTCAATCAGTTACATAATGGTCTGTGTGAGAAATTTCAAATGGTACACTATGAGTGGTGTTACAGGTTACCTCTAAGCAGTCATAAATGCACTTAAAATGGAGGCATTCACTCATTAAAAGGGCAATAACCCATGGCAAGTATCCTCTAAATGTTTTAAAGCATTGCCACTTCAGATGCGGGTTTTCTTTGATTTATTTTACCCAGGTTATTTCAGGGTGTTGATAATCTATTCTGGAGAGATAAAACACTATTTTCACTCCTCCAGCATCCCAGGATCCACCATTCCAAGCCCTTCCCACTCCTTTGCTCTATGGGCAAAACTCCAACCCTTTTGAAGTCTACTGTCCAGGGGGGTGGTGCTGACCCCAAGGCAACCTCCCCTTCCATCCCCAGGGGGTGTGAACCCAGCACATCCTGACCAGTCTAAGCACCCGGGTGTAGTCCACCAGTTTGCTCTAGCTCCCCTGCATAAATACCTCTTTAGAGAGAATAAACTAGATAATGGAAACTATTCCCAAGCTGGGCCTCATCTCTGCCCTGATATGGTACATCTCCAGGGAGCCCTCTGGGTCTCAGTTCTGCCATTGTGTAAGTACTAACACAATCTTCTCACCCTTGCCCTCCCCACCCCCACCTAATCCCAATTTAGTGAAACAAATGCAAGCTTTTGTTCTTTTCTTATCCCCCCCCCTTTTTTTTTTTACTCCTTTCTCTTTAAGTCTCCCCCTTGCCCACTTACTTCAAACAGTCTGCCCACCCTCAAACCTTTCCCCTCCCACCTGCATCTCCAGCTGGCTGCATAGTGAGGGAAGCCACAGCCTCTATGGTGGTTTCACTGCCTACGAGCTACATGCCACACTCATCCCATCCTCTCCCACCCCCGAGCAGGAATAGAGTCCTGGTGCCTGTTCATGTCCCTGCTCAACTGACTCTCTAGTGGTAAGTCTCAGTTGTGCAGGTTTGAGATGGCATTTAGCTTTAACCTGTGACTGCTCTGAAACTGTTATAACTTTATAATGGTACAACATTGCACAGATTTTAAAACTTTTTAAAGGTAATCTGTAATAGCACCTGTATTTGCTGCTGTCCCTGTTATCACTCCTGTTAAATCTCTTGAAATCTCTTCTTTTAAAGAAAAAGACTGTTTGGTCCCAATTCAGCAAACCATTTAGGTATTCTCTTAATTTTAACCTCTAATTTTAACCACTGACTTTGCTAGGATATGCATTTGTTCAAATAGACATTTTAAAATGTGCTTTTTTTCTGAATCGGTGTCCTGTCAACTAAGACCCATGTCTTATAATTAACTTCATATGGATAGACTCTAAACCCCAAAATATTACCAAATTGGTTTATGTTCTTCATGCTTTCAGTTGGACAATCTGACTGCAGCAGAAAAGGTGGAAAAAGAGGTTTCAATTTTAATGATACAGGCAAATTCTGATAAAAGAAATATCTGTAAATTGATACCAGTGCCATGGGCAAGGCAGAGAGATTAATTTTCTGATTTTAGGGGAATATATATGTATATGTGAAATGCTTACTTTGATTAGCCACCATCTGTATAGTGGCTCAGGGTCTGAATTTTATATATAAAATTCAGACCCTGAGCCACTATACAGATGGTGGCTAATCAAAGTAAGCATTTCACAGGACACTAAGGAAATCCAAAGTGCCCACACTGCCAAAATACTCTCCTGACAATTCTTCCTATTCACACAAATAGAACTATTCACTTGAACTGCAGTCCTACCTCACAGTGACAAGACACAGTAAAGTAGATGGGAATCTAGTATCAAACTACAAACCCATCCTGCGTCACAGAAACTACTACCCACTCTATCACATGCAATAGTGTGAAAAAAAGAAACATTAATTTTATATTTGTGACTTCATAAGTTATAATGCAGTGTCAAGTCTCCTTTTCTAAACCATCACATCAGGAAGCCAACAAGTTAGATGTGTTTTCATTAGTCCTAAATAAAATACTGCATATATTGCATGGTATTGTATGTGTATATATCTGTGTGTACACATGCCTATATATATAGCTGTAGATACATATGTATATGTACACAGTACAGTGCCTATACTCTTACTTACTTCGTAAGAAATATTTCATATATCTTATATAACTACAAAAGCATCTGGGACAATGCCAAAGTAATTGCAAATGCAATTATTCAAAACTAGAGAAGATTACAATGAGGGACACAATGTTATCATTTGGGGAAAAACTTACCTTCTGTATCTGAAGCTCTGGAAGTGTCCTTACTTCTCAAAATAAAGCTGAAGTTTTAGTACTAAGTCAAGAACAAGCCAAAGAAAAGAGAGGAACAACAGAATAAGGGGAGACTATGTGGTTCAGGGAATTGGTAAATGAATACAGAGCCTTTCACCTCTAGGTTACTAGCTCAAAGCACATTTAACACTGCTTGGTATGACTGAAAGCTATTACTGTCATGATGATTGTTTGATGGCATATGGGTTGCTAGTCTCAGATTAGTTCCTGGTGGACAGATATGTACAACACACATTTGCCACTAATTGGCTTCATTCTTGTGAATTTCAGCAGAGAGGCCAAAGATTGAATAAGCACAAAGACTGAACTGCCCTCTAATCCCTAGAGAGGCTCAGTCCAGATCAGGGGATAAAGAAAGTGGTTTAGTGAAGAGGAACTTGGGTTGGTGCTTTCCGTGCTGTACCTCTTCTGTGGATAATTAAGACCTTCAATCTCTATGGCTGTCAGACTGACATCTTCTACCAGCATGAACATTCACTTTTTTTTTACTTTTAAAAGATTAGGAAAGAAGGAAACAGGTGAGAAACAATCCTTATCTTTCACAGTGGAATAAACAACTTTAATTGAGTCATCTTATTTACAGCTGAAAAATAATTTAAGCCCTAGATTTTTACAATGGTTTGACAATCACAAGAAAAACTCCTTCCTCCTCTCTTCAAAAATTTCTGAGAGCAAGAAATAACAACAGTGTTGTAAGTTTTTACCCTCACCTTTAAAACAAATCTCTTATTGAGTCAATTTTCTTTAGCCAGTTGGACATGCTTTATGAAATAAATTATAAAAGAGCTAGCATAGCCAGGTCTACCTCTTTATTACCTGAAATTATGTAATTAAAATAGAGTAGAATCTTGTCTGAATGAAATAATTCCCTTCCCACTAGTGATAGTTCTTCATGCTGCTGATGTAATTAATCTACTGCCCCCTTATCAAGGCCAATAAAGGTTGAGCAATAAAAATAATCTGATTGTGCCATTAGCTCAAATGAATTTTTCATCATCTGTTAGCAACTAAATCATAAATTATTTTTCAACAGCTTTTTAATGAGATGAAAGATAATCAAGACCTGCAATGAAGTACTGCAATATCCAATTTGAATAATCAGTCTGTTTTCAGTGAAAAATGAGACCTTTGTATCTCTCTTTGGAAACAGGCAAAATTATTGCCCAAGAACTGTGAGCATAAAAGTGATAAGGTGACCTGTTCAGGAACAAACATGAAGCTATGCAACTCTAAGGACATCATTCAAAGACCAAGAAATAAAATGGAAGTCATTCCATTGACTTTGGAAATGTCCCTATATTAACATTTGTGTGGAAGTAGTTAATCAACTCAATTGGTCTGTGTCACTGTTTAAAGCTCATACAAGCAGTGAAGGTTAATCACAAAATTTCTTGTCAGGAATTTGCATAAACATGGCATTCTAGGCAGCTCATTGTTGCCTGCCCTTGTTAATTTACCAAACAACTGATTATACATAGTCATTGCCTGTCAGTAGTCACTGCTTTATAAGCCATGAAAAAAGTATTTGGGGTTTGTAGAAAGCTTAGATCACTACTGACTGTACATTAATAAAATAACAGCATGACCACTACAACGTACCGGTATCAGAATAGGACATTTGGAGAGTGATGCATCTGGATTCTCTAAACTATTTGGGAAGTTCTCTTTGGTTTACTAATTTTCAATTTCTTCCTGGCAAGAATAAAAAAAATCTACTTAGAATTCTCTCCTATCATGTATTTATTTCACTGTCTTTCAGAAACGTTAGACGGTGTTATCAGCATCTTACCACCCGAGCGGCAGAAATGAGAATAACCTTGAAATGCATCAGAACGATTTTTTACTAATAAAACACCAGTGTTTTACAAAAGCTAATGGGACAGATCCTTAGCTGGGGCAAATCAATGTATTTCTACTGATTTTAGTGGAACTGCAAGGACTTATGTCAGTGGAGTATTTTGCCAGTGTTTTAGCCTCAACCTGCCTGTACGAAAGGAATTAAATACTGTTTTGCCTACTCCGTTTAGGATGTTCTGTTGCATGCCTCAGTTGACCCAGAAAGTTAGTACAGGGAGAAAGAATGGGTTAAAGAGATAGTTAGTCATGTTAGTCTGAAGTCAGGCAGAAGACTGGATAGATTTAAAGCTCATAGACTAACTAAATCAGAGTTGCATTACACACATTTTTGTAAGCAGTGGCTTACTCCATCAAATGCTAAATCACTTCTTACAAAAGCTTATGCTACCCAGCTCTGATTTAGTTAATTTATAAAGGTGAAAATCTATCCTGCCTCCTGCCTGACTTCAGACTTGGAGACAAAGTCCAACTCCCAGGAACTGAACTAGAAGCTAGCTCAAGTCAGGACCACAGAAAACAAGATAGAGAGCTTCACAGAGGCCTAGTTAAAAACACTGGCCTTTAGAGATTTGTCCCAAATTAAACAGTAAGCTTTTTGGGAGAGCTAAGAAGTTAAGCCAGAACTGCCCAATTTCAGCTTCACACTTTAATTACTAGACCCTCTCTCCTTCCCTCCATATAAAAGGAGATATCTTCCTCTCATGGTATCACTATCCTCTTCTACTAAACTGTGCTAAATTAATCTGAGAGCAGGGACTTATATCAGAGATGAATGGGACCAAGGCTATCTGAAATTTGGCTGAAAAAAATAGATATTATAACAAGGTCAGGGATCCAACCCCAGCATCTGATGCACCTTGGTGGTAAGACCTACCTGCCACACTCTCCAGCCTCCGTTTTCTCCTGTCTCCCACCTGCCATCCCTTTGATGTTATCAATAATATATTAGAGGCGGCCTCTAGAAGCCAGGATACCTTCTTTGGTGCTCCTCCTTTTGACTCCATCCTCGGGCTTCTCTGCCCCAAACTCAATCCTGGTCTCTTTTTTAAGGGGTGTTCCTCCATTAAAACAGCACCCCCCCCCCCCCAGGCCTCAAAACCCTTGGTTTGGGTTCAAACTTCCTACCTTTGGCCCCTGGCTGAGCCTTTCAGCTGAGATCCACTGCCTCAAACCTTGACTTATTTCACATCCCTGCCCAGTGCAGTCTCAACCTACAGAATACCCCTTGGCCTCTAAACTTCCTCCATAGCCAGAACCCAGTCAAACTTGAATGCAAAATGCTAACCAAACAGTTCCAACTCATATACAAACTCTTCCTTGGGTCTACTTGTTGTAATACTCCTACTCCAGGAAACTGCCTAATTTCCCCAGCCTCCCATTCATCTCACTTGGCCTCCAAAACTCCTTTCTACAACCAGTTGTGTTCAGAACGCCTTCCTTTGTGACAGCCAGGCACAGACTGTCCACCCAGGCCCAGAGGCTGGGCTTATATGTACCCAAAACTTGCCACCTTCTAATCACCTGACCCAGCTCCATGCCAACAGGGTCCAGGTGCCCTGTAGCCTTGCATTCTGCACCCTGAAGTCTGCAGTCTAGGTCCTGCAGCTCATCTTAAACAAGCTACTGACACCTAATGCCCCTTCCAGTCAGGCTTTCTACATAAAGCCTTGCCTTTACTTCCCCACCCCAGTAACAGGTGCAGGGTTCCTCTGCTACAGATACCATAATACTTCATTGTATTTATTTTCATCCCCCAATATGGCTTTACCTTTTCCATGTTTAGTCTCTAATATATTTAATTTTTCCCCACCCCAGCTTCTCTGTCTTTAATCACGCTTTCTATTTTTCTGAATTACATTTCACTGCACTTTCCTTTGTCTTACCTTTTCCTTATTTATGCCAGCTTTTTAACAGTTGCTTTACTTCATTCCTCATAATATCAACCAGAGTCTCCTGTAAAGGGACAATACATTGCCAACCAGTGACTTTGGTAAGTTGAAATAGCAGGTCAATAGTGGAAATGGAAATAGAATCCTAGAGCACAAATCCCAATTCCCTACTCTGACAATGAAGTAATATTTTCATTTGGGCAGAGAAGTAGAGCAAAGTCTTTGGTGGAGCATCACCACAAAGATACAGTTACTTCCTGACCAATCCCAACTCACAAACGCGAAAGGTTATTTTTATTTATAAAATATAAGTATGGTAAAACAACCTGAAACAGAATCCCTGCCTAAATGTTAGCACAAGCAGTGAAATTAATTATGAGAAAGTATATGGAACTGGAGCACAATTGCAGTGAATGGCATTTGCAAGTAATTGCATGCCAAAACAAAGCTGGAGGGTTTGATAATCAGTACAGCCACTTACTACAAGTATACTTTTTCAATACCATGAGTATTAACCTGACTAAAGGGCACATTTAAATAATAATACCTATTATTTACACCATGTTTTTCATGTTCAAGACACTCAGTTAATCTACCTGATTAATCTTCAGTACAGCTCCAGGAGAGAGACAGCATTAGAACTCAGAGGCTAAGTACAGACAGTCAAAAAGCCTGGGGCTGAATCAATTCAGCCGTTGCAGGTTAATCTAAAATGCCAAGCTTAATCTAAGAAACAACTGGACAGATATTTGCTTTTGATTCAGAAAACACAGCCACAGACCTGCAGTGGCTCAGGCTGGGACAGAGGTGGGGGGTTCATTTCCTCCTGCCCCTGAGGTCTCTGGGATCTGCAGTCCACAATCACAGCAGCAGAACTTTGCAGAGCTGCTCATCACTTCCTCTTCCTGATTCCAGGTGCCTCTGGGATTTGTAGTCCACTGTTGTAGCCATGTGACAGGAGTACCTCTACAGGAATCTTTCTATCAGTGACTCTGCCCTCCTGTTATGGGCCAACTGCCTGCCTGCTGTCCTTGATCTTGATTAATTAATAGGTTTTAATTAACGGGAGGCTGCTCATTTTATTTGCCCCAGTGCCAGGGGGTGCTATCTGCAGCTCCTTTTCCTCCCCTACAAGCCTTGCAGATGATACTGATGTGGTTTGATCTGGGCCTTGTTGGAACTTGGTCCTTCCCTTGTCTTCCCTGGGCTTTTCACTGCCCTGTCCCATTCTGTGACTTTCTGGTGCTCCACTGCCCCCCTCGCTCTCTGGGGCTTCTTGCTGCCCCCCCCCCCCCCCCGCTTGCTCTCTGGGGCTGGGGCCAGTGCAACCCAAAATGCTGCGCCCTTCCTGGTGCTGGGGTCCCCTCATCAGGGATCCTCTATAAGGCCTCTTCCAACCCCTAACAGCCTCACCTGGTCCTCCAGTCTTATGAAACCACAGACAGAAAACTCAAGCCCCTGGGCTATAACATAAAATCTCATTCAACCCCTACCAGGGAATTCTCCACCTGTAACAGCACACAGGAGCTGCTCATGCTGCCAGGCTTGCTCCGGCAGAGCACTGCCCTCCTGGCCTCACCACTGGGGTTTATATGTGCCAGGCCCTGCCCCTTCCTGTCAGCTGACTCCCTAACTGTTGCCCTAGCAACCCACACCTGTGCCTCTGCTCGGAGAGTAGCAGGCACCTTAGTGTCCTGGTACAAGCCAGCATTAAGTTTTTAGCAGGGCAGAACAGCTCTGTACTCAGGAGCACAGGTGACTGGTAGGGGATGCATGTGGCCCCCTGAAGTGACTGGTGCCCCCACGATGGCTGGCACTGATGCTCTAAGTACAGCCAGTGTCCCCCCTAACAGGGCCACTGCTGTTGGTGGCTTCTGTGGGTGCCCATCCCCCCCCAGATTCAGGAGGCACCAGTCACTCATGCTTAGGAGAAGGGAAGTTAAACCCTACCTCCCTGGCCACAGACCCCAGCTGGGGTTTGCCTGGGGGGAAGGGACAGTCCCTGCTCCTCCCACCTACCATCAAGCATGCTGAGATGTTGGAGGACTGGGATGCTGGGGCACTGTGATTTAACTTGAACCAGGAAGGGGTCTGGGACAGAAGTTTCATAAACTGATTTGACCCAAATCAGTTAAGTCTGATACTACATTCAACCAGGTTTATCTTAAACCAGTTTCAACCACTTTAAAACTGGTTTATGTGCACTGAATGTCTGCTCTGTTCCAGGTTTAAACCACCTCTAGTACATTTCTGATGACTTAAACTGGTTTATGTGTAACTTCTGTCCCTAGCCAGGGACTACAAGCCTTCAATGAATAATAAGTAAATTTCAGCCCCTTTCCAAATGGTAACATAACTGAGGTTCTTTCACAAGAGCTGCTGAGAAGTGCTGTCCTGACTTATTCTGAGACCTTTCAAATACCCTTAATTCATAATGTTTTGCTGTGTGCCTATAAGGACAAGTTTATGAACCATCTCCTAGCCAGATATAACTGACCCTGTCTTTACTATGATCATGCTATTCTGCCCAACACTGGACATAAGATTTTGAGTAAAGAAATGGAAGGCACAGTTTGAAAACTTTTCCATATGGTAAACATTCAAATTACTGTTCACTGCCCTGGCTTGGAATGGATTTGTAGCTATGAAATAAATGTTTGTCTGTGGGCAATAGGAATATGGCACTCATTTCTGTAGTGCCTGAGAGGCATGTTAGAAATAACATTAATCTAGCATGAATGTTAAAAGAGTATCACCTTCTCTTATTAACTAGATCCTTCACACATAGGTCTTCAGTCCAATATCTTAGTTTCATAGTAGCTAGGGTCAGGAGGGACCTGAACAAATAATGTAGCCTGACCCCCTGCCACAGGCAGGAATGAATGCTGGGTTCACAAGACCCCAGACAGGTGATCATCCAACCTCCTCTTGAATTTGCCCAAGATAAGGGCAAGGACTACTTCCCTGGGAAGTTGGCTCCCGATTTCGGCCACCCTAACTATAAAAAATTGCCTTCTGATCTCTAACCTAAACTTATTCTCCATCAGTTTATTACCATTGTTCTTCATCACCCCAGGTGGTGCTGGGGAGAAAAGGGCTCTACCTATTTGCTGTTGATCTCCCCTGATGAGTTTGTAGGCAGCCATCAGGTCCCCCCTCAGCCTCCTCTTGCTGAGGCTGAACAGGTTCAGGTCCCTCAGTCTCCCCTCATAGGGCTGCCCTCCTCTCCAGGCTGGCCACATCCCTTTTGAAGTGCCTCACCCAGTACTGGGTGCAATACTCCAACTGCAGCCTGACCAAAGTCACATAGAAGGGAAGTGTTACCTCTCTGGACTGGCTTGAGATGCATCTTTGGTTGGATGGCAAGGTATGGCTGGCCTTGCTGGCTGCAGTCTGGCACTGGTGGCTCATGTTCATCTTGGAGTCAACAATTACTCCAAGATCCCATTCTGCTTCTATGCTTGCAAGAGGGGAACTCCGCAGCTTGTATGTATGCTGTGGATTCCTTCTCCCAAGTTGCAGCACCCTGCATTTGCCTATGTTGAACACCATCCTATTCTCATCTGCCCACTTTTGTAGTCTGTCTAAATCTATTTGCAGCCTCTCTCTCCCTTCAAGTGTGTCCACCTCGCCCCACATCTTAGTGTCATCAGCAAACTTGGACAGCGTGCTTTCCACCCCATCATCCAAGTTGCTGATGAAGAAGTAAAACAGTGCAGGACTGAGGACCGAGCCCTGGGGTACCCCAGTGCTCACATCTCGCCAGGTTGAGTACAACCCGTTCACCACTAGTCTCTGGGTGAGCCCCATCAGCCAATTTTTTACCCATCCAACTGTGTAGGCATCAATGCCATCTTCAAGGAGATATAACAGTCATTGCATCAATATACTGTTAATTTAAAAGCCAGTCAAATACAAAATATTAGACAAAGACATGTGTGGTTGGCAGCAGCAAGAGCATACGTACTTTGACTAGATTATGTACTATAGTTCCCCTTTTGCAGATCAGGAATTCAGCCATTAAGTAGTTCCATCATAGCATCTGATTTAGAGAATAAAATAAAAATGTGATATCTAAAAAAAATTGCTGAGATGTTGGAACATTAAACAATCCACATCATTGTACCCATTGATGGCACCCAATGACCCATTATAGTTCTTGACATTACACTATATCATGTCACTGTTAGTTCTGAGATAATGGGAAGTATCAATGTTCAGTCCATATTAATTTGGAGATCTCAGGTGAGACAAATATTTTGTGAAAAGCACGCATTCAGTTACAGAGGGGAAGGAGGAACCAAGCTAATAACTATCATTCTTTGTAGATATTTCCATATAACTTTTCTCCTTAATGCAAATCTGTCAAAAAGAAAGTTAGAAAGTGAAAAAAATGTCATGTTAATAAAAGATTAACACACCACTGTCAATATCTAAACCTTATGTGCTCCCCTGTTTGTTATTTCAATCTCACATCCCCACATTATTGTAATCACTGCATTATAAACATCCATATAAGAACACATCAGGAGGTGCTACTTCACAGTCAAGGCAGCTAGGATCTGGAACCAACTTCCAAGGGAAGTGGTGCTCGCTCTTACCCTGGTGGTCTTCAAAAGGAGACTAGATAATCACCTACCTGAGGTCGTTTGACCCAAGCATTCTTTCCTGCCCATGGCAGGGGGTCAGACTTGATGATCTGCTCAGGTCCCTTCCGACCCTAGAAACTACAAAACTATGAAACGGTGTAATTTACAACAAAGTGTTCAGTGCATTCATTTGAGTTTACAACTCTATAGTTTCCTCATATGAAGTGTAAATAAGCTACAATATAGAACAATGCTCTATAATTGCTCAGTCCAACATATCACATACTCTGTAACAAACCACTTCAAAAAGCACATTAATAAATACAGTAGCAGAATCTAACTAAAATAAATGGTGAATGCACACTGTTGATCTTAACTCCACTGGCACTATGGATTGCTTTTATTTTTTTCTGTCATTTCAGAGTGCCTACATATATTAAACCTATAAAATGCTGCAAGGAATTCATATTTTTGTGATATGTACCAGGCAATAATAATATATATATTTTTATCATTAATAACACCTTACATTTAAGACCTTGTTGAAGTTATACAAGGGCAGATCCTAAAGACTGATAAATCCTAACAAGTTACCTGAGGAAGAAGAAAGAAAAACCATTCACAGGAGCACTTTTCCTGAATCATTATCACTGAAGATATTTTTTTTAAAATATCAACATCTTATTCAATTACCTGGTTATATTTTATTGAGATTTAGGTACATTGCCACTATATTTAGTTTAAAAAATCCTTATAAAACAGGAGAAACTAAACAGCTCCCTCAATATAAATAATAAATTCCAACTAGATTTTGAAATAAGCATATGGCTGGAAGTGTGTGGGTAAGAAGAGAACAGCTGTAATCTCACCACACCTAATAGCTGACCTGGTAAATTTCCCACTAAGTGTGTGCAGCAAATTTTCTGCTGCTTGGTTTGTATTTAAACTATCAGTAAGATTGCCATAATCAGTGAATCAGTTGAAGAATATTAATAAAATATGATGACAAATAGTTTTTAAATATGCTTGAATCACTGCTTTAGCAAGTGCAACTGATGTGATGAATAAATGTGAGATGCCAAAGCAAGGATACTAAAAAGGAGCTCAATGAAACAAGTTTGATTCAGGGACACTAATTCATTAGTATCATACAGGAAAACCTGACTGAACGCTAAACTGAGATGCTCAACGCAAACCTATCTAGTATTCTGAAGTCTCTGAGGAATTTTATCAAAAGTAGATCATTCAACTAGCAGACCATAGCATCTTTTTAAAAGCCTTTATGATCTATTTATGTTGCTTTACAGCAATTACACTCAAGTTATGCCAACAGGGCTTTTCTCTATGCACATTACATTCTAATGCTAGACAAAATTATGTTGTTCATTGAGAGGAATAAATATTGCCCATTTACAGTATCAAGCTTCCCAAAATTAATATAGCCACAAGACTTTTTTTAAAAAAAAGAAAGAAATTGCCTTAAATCAGAGAGTTTTTAATTCTTGGAACAAGCAAGGGAAGAGAAGTATTCTGATCATACCTAGCTGCCTTTCAGAAGGATACTCTTTAACCAAGCAGAAGTTATTGGAATAAATTGTGGCCATTTGGTAAAATTCTCTGGCCTACATTAGACAACATAATCTAGGACCTCTTCTAGATTGAAAATCTGAGGGTCTGTGAGAACCTATGCACTCAGTAATGAAATTAAGAATCCACGTTACACTGCTTAGTTTGGGACACATACACACACACACAAGTGCAAACCTCAATTTCATTCTTAAAATTTTCTCATTTGGAGAAAAGGCAAACACAAAGTACCTTCACAGAACATATAAGAACATGCTGAAGAAAAGCATGAATGGTAGAACTGATACAAAGGAAGGCTGCAGAACAAAAATTACATGGTTCCCTAACAAAAGCAAGGACTACAGAAGGAACATAGGAAACTGAAGGATAGATGGGAGCCAGGGTAACCATTTCACTCTACTCTTCTTTTAAGCATGGCAGCAAGATGTGCACCTCTAAAGCATATTCTAAAAATATCCAAGATATCTGTTTAATGGGGTTACTTTAAGTCATTGAGAAGTGCTTATTGAATCCCAATAATTCAATATATTGAAAGTATTTCCCATTGAGTATTCAAAGCAAATGATTTATGTAAACATGAGGATTTATTTGAGGGAATAATCATTACTGGTTTTTCTTTTTCCCCCCAGTTACTGACCTTTGATATACATCATTAAAAGAAATGGGCAAGATGAACCACCCAAAAATAATGTGGTTCAATTATCTGGCAAACTGTTTCTACATTCCAAGGAGGAAGAAAAATGTAAGTATGTCAACCTGGATTTTTTTCCTAACCTCCTTTTGCTTTTTCATTTATGCAAGTCACCTGCTTTTAGTTGCTTTGTGTTGCCAGCTTTCTTTGGAAGACAGCAGCCCTTTTAACAAAATGTTTAAAGTAATCTGTAAAAAGGATGAGTCACTGCAACACTATGCTTTTCTTAACACACTGGAAATCTAAAGGATTCACAGTTCTTGTCAAGAAAGTGCTATGATTTTTACCGTTGGGTTTGATATAAAAAAGCTGATGTAAGAGCTTGTTAAATGAATGACCACCTCTTTAAAAAAATAGAGAATGTTTTTACAAGAGCTTCAAAAGCATGGGAAATTTTACAGTCCAAACAGAAAATGGGAGATATTTCAGTCCTGCTTAGCCTTTAGTAGGACTGGCTGGGAATTTTTCAAGGAAACAGATTTTCCAGAATATACCACCTTCTTGAAATGGAAATATTTCCGTTTGGATAAGCTTCCAAAGAAACAAAAGCAGGTTTTCACTGGAGCCTTATCTGGTTTCCTGCCAGCTTTCTTGATGGACTGCTTAGGAACCTCAGCTTCTGTAGCCCAAGGGTCTAAAACAGCCCTATTATGTGAGGTGCCTCAGTCAAATAGCCCGAACTCCCCAGGACCACAGCTCCAGGATACTCCCATTGAATGGCCTATATGCCTTATTTTTCCTGTGAAATAAATTCATTGAATGTTATACCGTGGTCATCTTAACTGAGAGTTCCATGGACAAGAACGTCAAGTGTTCCAAGGTCTGGAAACTTTGGGCCAATCGTGCCATGACAACTGCTCTTAGGTTGAGGATTTCCAGGCTTACAAGCTCCCTCTCACAAGAAACATGTGCCCAGAAACCCCAGGGGCCCAGCTTATGGCTGGGCTTGGCTTCCAAGCCGTGAAAGGGAGCCCAAATGTCCCAAGAATGAGGCTCAACGTTTAACCAGTTAGCTACACCTAGATGTTGTCATCCTATATCACTACTTCAGCTCCCTTTTTGTTTTTACTTCTTTTTTTCCTAACACTATGATTTGTTCTTTATTTTGTTTCCATTACAAGGAAATGGACATAATGAAAACACCAACCATCACTCTGGTGCACTTTGCCTGAGAAGATACTGTCCAAATTTGCACACCTAAGCAAATGGGAGTAAAAGGATCCTGAACCTAATCTTCAGTCTCTGAACAGAGAGTAGAATAAATAGGTTATCACAAGGATGCCTACAAGCTTTTGGGTTATGATGGTCAAGAAAAGTTATGCAAGTCAGGCCCACTCAATCTGCAGTCACTGCAAAAAGCATTGTTAGCTTCCACATCCACTCACAAGAAAAGAGTTTGCCCATTTGCACCCATTTTATTTGGCCAGTGAATTCATGTAATTGTGCCCCTAAAAGCCTTTCATCAACAGAATGCACACAACCAGGTCCTGACTATGACATACATAAAATGTGTCTTTAGTTGCTGTGCACTGACAAACATGCTAACCCCAACCCCTAAACATTCACACAATGGATATGAATGGTAAAACCTGAAATGGGATTTCTAAAAGAACTTGGGATACACCTAACCGTGCTTCCATTAAAGTCAATGGCTATTTTACCACTGACATTCCCATGGTGGGAACATAGTAAATTCAACAGATTCAGGTCTTCAACACATTTAACCTTTATCTCAATGTCAAGTACATGAAGAAAATCATTGAAATCAGAATAAATTGCATGTTTATATTTAGTTGTGCATGTTGGGATCTTGCTGAATCAAAGCCACATTTTTTATCTTTAAGATAACATCTTAAATCACTATAAGACACACACCTGCTATGCCTGATTTAAAGGACACTCCTGCTGTCTCCCTGATGAAACTGTTTCATTGTGTATAAATGTGAGACTGTCATTCACCAACTGTCCTGGAGATTTGGTGGCTCCCTGTTCAAGGTCCTGCTTTGGGTTTGGAGCTTTGTTTTTCATCACAGCTGTTCAACGGCTGGTCTGACCAGAAATTCTATTTTTCATCTGAGAGACGTCCCCCAGTTTCCAGAACATTGCAATTTTCTGCTGATTCTATTCATAAAATGATTCCCAAATAACTTGACTCATACTTTCAACCAGTATGATGACAGCAGTAAATCTGGCAACCTGAAATGATTATGGAGATTCAGTACACATAATACAAAGGGTCTTCCATCTCATACGTGCACAAAATACAGTTGATCATGAAATATCCCTGGAACCTTTTCCAAAGAAATGAACTGTGTTTTTTCTTCTTTTGTATTCTGAATCACCATTAAGTTGTATTTGCTTCACAGTTTAAATACTTTTCCAGTTCTTCCAGGGTTCTTCAGAATATTGTCTAAATGTTCTTCAAGTATTAGACTTCTGGGATTTCTCTTTATTATACTAGATCAAACACTTTTCTCTTCTTATAACCTCTGACTCTTAATGCATTATTCCGTGTAGGGCTCTACTCTTTTCATTGTTGAGATTGTTACTTAACACTACCTCTTGACAGGCTCAACCATTTGCTATAGTACAAAGTTGGAAAAAGCTTATTTAGGTCAGATGGTGCTGCAATGCAAGTTCTCATCTTTTGGGGATAGATATTTTCTTTCTGACTTGCTCAAATATTTGTTCTCCCAATTATATTTAGAGCTCTTGCCAATTAATTTGAAAATGTCTTCAATATAATTCATAATGCTCAGATTTGAGACTGTGTGTGTAGAGAAGTTGCAATTTTAGAGGGACCTGTACATCATAAAAATGTTTTATTATTATTATAAGTATTGTCTCTTCTTTCCTGATTTCTTTTCAACAGAAAAGGAAAGGAAAAGTGTTCTGAGTTTTTCTAATCAAGACCTGAGACTATACAAAGGACATGAGTATTATAAATTTATAACACTTTTAAGAACTTGGATGAAATACCAGCCATTGAAAGACAATATATATAAATAGATTTATCAGTTCTAATTTCTTCATTAAAGCATGTGAAAAATGTTTATCAACTACTCTGTGTCCAAAGATGGTATACATTTCTGCTTGCTTGCTTGCTCCAAACAATATTTAATTTCTCTCTGAAGAAGTGCTCTTGAAAACAAGGGATTTATAAATCAGCAAGGGACAGTACAATGCTGTCAGCCATTGTTCAACTTCTCTCAAGTCTTACAGACATAATCCAGCCCAAATTGTAGTAGACCTTCCTTATGAAATGTTGCCTCTTTCAGAAGAGGCTGCCTATTTTCTCATAAGTATTATATAGCATCTTAAGACTCTGATCATATGTTGTTGTGGAATTTAGGGATAAGCACTGGATCATATTTATTTCCCAGCCCCATTCCTTCCTCACCTACTTACATTAATGGATATTTTTGTACAACTATGATCTTAAACTGTAGGTTTTCAAATTTATTTCCTTGAATCCAAGATGAGATCCCCTCCCCCCCACCATTTAACATGGTGGGGGAGGGGGAAATAACCCTCATCTTGGACTTGAGTACAAGTGGTGGGGGCTTAGGGGGTGGGGGTCAAAGTCAGAAACACAGTAGCCACCTACCCCCTCTAGCCTAGCAGCTTCGGCTTGCCCATTATGCAATAGACTGGCAATATTTCAAAGTGACACACCTTGTACAAAACCCACTACCTGAATTGCATTTTTGCCCCATATACCCACTAAATTTGTTGATCTCAAACAAAGAGCACTGTATATAAATGTGAAGTAAATTATTAGTACATAGTAAAATTTTCAAGATAAATTATGTCTCATTTTCTAAACATCTTAGATACTCTGAAGCCCATACCCACTGACTTGCAGTAATTTGTAATAAAATGAGGATAAAATGGAATACTTAGCTATTGTTACAACCAAATGGGACATGTAATATTCTAATGTGAACTTCACTGTAAATTATATTTTAAAGCATCCACTACTTCTCAAAACATTTACTAGATGTTTATAAAAAGGAAGAGATTCAAAATACCTCAATCATAGTTTTAAAAAGCACTATTTGCTCTATTTTCACATTCATGTGCAACAGCCTGGCTTCCAAAACTTTAAAAGTAAAGGCAATTTTTAGTTTGACTTCTTTTTCCTCCTGGGATTGGGTCACATCAGGAATTTGGCACCTTTTACCTAGCACAGAAAAAGCCCAAAAAATGGTGAACAAAAAATGAAGAGCTTAGAAGCTAGTGTTGCTTCAACTCAGCTTCTGAAATATTTATATCACTGGCTCTGTGCATCAATACATTCCGTAAAGCTTCAGCACTACCCGAAGTTATAATGGAAATCATTTTGAAAGGGATATTTTTAAACTGAAATTTGCAAAGTCAAATCATCCAAGATACAAAAAGTACAAGCCAAAACATAAATTAAGTTATCCCTATGGTAAATAAGCAATGGTTGTTGATTAACTACATACAATAATATTTGAATGACTGGAATGCCTTTATTTTCAACAGGTGGAAATACAAATGAGGAGTGGGGGAATCACATTCTCAATTTTGCTCATAGTCACCACCCGAATCATATACTTCAAACTATCCTTTTTTTTTTTAAGGGTCTATAGTTCTGCTTTCTTTAAATCCTCCAGTTTGATTATATTGGTCCTGTCCAACCTGGCATCCATGGACAGTTATCACAGTTCTGATGGCAGCTGGCAAGTGGGACTGTTGTTGCCAAGTGTTATTGCCTTTTATAGGCAGATGGCTATAACCCCAACTATTCCCCAGTCACTTTATTGACCACTGTAGGAAAAGGTGGGGAGATAATTGAACCTGATCCAAATTATTAACCAGAAGTAGTGTGGTGCACTTCAGCCACGTTCTAGAAAGAATAGATATGCCTGTTTCTCATAACCTCCTGCCTCCAGTTCTCTGAGCTATAGCCCCTTAAAGAATATCCCATCTTATTTCCTGAAACCATTCTGAGCTCTCATCCTTTGACACACACATATGTTACAATGCACTAGGGAATGGATAAATCCTTCATATTTAGACTGTGATCAGTCATATGATCCTGCAGACCAACTAAAACAGACAACTTTTTTCTAGATCTGCCACGTTGATCTCTCCCCTGTCTATTTGCTTGAATAATATTTTACTGTGGATGCTTGCTTCAATTGTGGGGATTCTAAGTGGGTGCATAAATGGAGAAAACATTATGCCACCAGTCGCTAAAGATACATGTTCCCTACTGCTGCAGTCTGCACTGGCTAAATAGATAGTGAATATATACAGGGTCAGATACGCAGTCTTAAAAAGATTAAATTAGCCTATTCTTAGAAGCCATTACCACACCATTCAGAGCTTATCTGATAAGGAGTGCTGCTGGTTGCAATTTTTCCCATAAGTTTTCAAATAAATGGCTTCAAAGCAAAGCAAAAGCAAAACAAAACAATAAAAAGACTATTGAAATTTTACTTTCAGAATTTTTTTTCCATAATTATTTCAATGAAAAAGTGACAATAATTTGCTTTAAAAGTTTCTGTTATGAAACTGTTTTCTCTCTCAAAAAACAAAAAGTGCTTGGAAAACAGAAAAAAATAGAAACATTTCAAGATTTTTTATAGATCATATTTTTAAATTGGTAAAACACACTGTTTTTTTGCAAAACTGTTCTCATATTTTGAACAGCTCTGTCGATGGACTCGGTACATATTGGGGACAACAGACAAAAACAGAGTAGCAGCTCCTAGCATTACATATATGATGTCATAGGAAAGCAGTTTTCGACGCTTATTATTATAAGACTGGACTCAGCCTTTTTATGGGGTAACCAACATCTCTTCATCAAATTTAGAAGCATGGATGTGTACCAATGTACTAGTCAAATTGCTGCCCTATGGGAAACCCCATCACAGTGGGCACAACTACATGTACACTAATTTCCCATTGTTACTGTGTATTAAAGTTTAGTAACTCTAATATGAGGTACTAACTAAATGCACCGTAACCAGTGCTACTGCATAATAGCGCTGCACAGTCTTTTCATGATGCTTAATGCACAGTAGACTAATTCTTCTGCTTTTGCTGTGACATGCTAATGTTCAGTAGAATAAGTCTACTGCATATTAAGCGTCTCAGGCAGACATGCCGGGCAACAAGAAAATCCAGTGACAACCCATACTGTACAATAAATAACTTTCCCCGCAATTAGTTTTCAAAGATTATTAGTTCCAGCTCCATTTTTTATGAGAATGGAACAATTACAATTTATTTCCGATTCAAAGTTTCTCGCTCCTCAATTTCCTGTTGCTACTGTTGCAAATGTTTAAATGATTGCTATTGCTTTTAGTATCTCACATCATCAATAATATATTTTTCCTTTTCACACAAAATAACAAAATAATTTTATATAGTCAAATATCATGGGTAGAGTAAAATGTATTTCCTTTAGAATAAATAATATTTTTGAAGATATATTCCTGTTCAAAGTTCTTGACCTGATGCATTTTACTTTTTCTAGCTCAAGTGGAATAAAATCTGGCTTATTTTTCATTTTGTTCTATATTGAATTTCATACCTGACTTGTCCCACTTTCCTTAGAATATATATCTAACTCAGATGTGCTTACATATAGTTTTCCACAACCTATAAGCCAAGCTAAGGCACACTTATTAGCCTTCTTCAGTATATACATATTATATAAATCTGTTTCCTCAGAAATCTTTTTTTGACAAAAGGAAGAAGATACAGATATCTTCAAAGCTAAATCGAAGCATTTCTTAGTGTGAGCATTCTTAAAAATAAAACAATATTAACAGTATTGTAATCATCATTCTTTTCTGTCCACTTGATAGAATTTCCCTGGTCACATGCATTGCTGATAGTAATTACCAACCAAACCTGTACCTAGAAAATCAAAGAAAAATATTCTTTGACTCAGCTGACCAGAGCAGCTATGTTTCAACATCTGTAGCTTTTGAGATACACTTTTTCATTATACCAATTTCTTTGTTTCTTTCTTGGGCTGCATAACTTCAAGCTGATAATCAGGTTTCAAATGAGATTTGATGATCAAAATACTTAGCATTGCTTGTTAATAACAAACAATGGTATTCAGCAGCAAACAACATCGTAAGTAGTAAGCAATCTCCAAACCCTTGCCTGTGAATACTATCAAGATCAAGTAAACTGATATATTACGACAATATCTATGGGGATCTTTCAAAAAATTTGTACCAGCCACTCTAATTCAGTTAATTTATTTTCACTGTAGAACATTCAAAAATGGGTGGTCTAGTTTTGGGCACACTGTAAAAACTGTAAAATAGTTTTTATTCCTCCCCTCTTTTTTCCTCCTTGAGAGAGAAGAGAATCTCTCTGAAAGGCAACAAATAAGGTGCGTTACTTTAGAAGGTATCTCTGAAACCTGAAAAAAATCAGAATGTTCCAGTCACAGTCTAAATATAACATTCAAAAAACATGTGCTAGATATTTCCTTCATTTTTTCATGCTTTTATAATGTTTCATAGTTGTTAGAGTCAGAAGAGACCTGAGCAGATCATCAAGTCTGACCCCCTGCCATGGGCAGGAAAGAATGCTTGGGTCAAACGACCCCAGCAAGGTGTACATCTAGCCTCCTTTTGAAGACCCCCAGGGTAGAAGCATGCATCACTTCCCTTGGAAGTTGGTTCCAGATCCTAGCCGCCCTGACTGTGAAGTAGTGTCTCCTGATATCTAGCCTGCATCTACTCTCTGTCAACTTATGGCCATTATTCCTTGTTAGTTATTCCTCCCAGTAGTGCTTGGGGGAACAGGGAATCTCCCATTGCCTGCTGGTCTTCCTTGGCCAGTTTATAGATGGCCACCAGATCCCCACTCAGCCTTCTCTTCTGGAGGCTGAACAGGTTCAGGTCTCGTAGCCTCTCCTTGTAGGGCCTGCCCTGCTGTAAGTGGCCCTCCTCTGGACCCTCTCCATGTTGTCCACATCCCTCCTGAAGTGCGGCACCCAGAACTGGATGCAGTACTCCAACTGCAGCCGGACCAATGTCATTTAGACAGGGATGATCACCTCGTTGGACCTGCTCGTGATGCATCTGTGGATGCATGACAAGCTGCAGTTAGCCTTCCTGACTGCATCCCCACATTGGCGGCCCATGTTCATCTTGGAGTCTATAATGACTTCAAGATCCTTTTCTGCCTTTGTGCTGATGAGAGGGGAGTTCCCCAGCCTGTAGGTCTGCTGCTGGTTCTTTCTCCCTGGGTGCATCACCTTGCCCTTGTCAGTGTTGAATCCCATCTTATTCTCATCCGCCCACCCCTGTAACCTGTCCAGACCCAATTGCAGCCTGTCCCTCCCTTCTAGCGTGCCCACTTCTCCCTACATCTTATTGTCATCTGCAAATTGGAACAATGTGCTTTTCACTCCCTTGTCCAAATCGTTGATGAAGAGGTTGAACAGTGCAGGACCAAGGACTGAGCCCTGGCAGACCCCACTGCTCACATCCCACCAGGTCAAAAATGACCCATCCACCACCACTCTCTGGGTGCAGCCCTCCAGCCAATTTGTGATCCATCTGACTGTGTAGGCATCGACACCACAGTTTCCTAATTTTTTAATGTGAATGGGGTGAGAGACAGTGTCAAAGGCCTTCCTAAAGTCCAGAAAGACGATGTCCACCATGAGACCTGTGTCCAAGGATTTTGTGAAGGCCACCAGGTTGGTTTGACAGGAGCTGCCTCTAATGAACCCATGCCCCTAAGCATACACTCCTCTGCTTGCCCCTCACAGATGTGCACCTGGATAATTTTCTCAAAGAGCTTCTGCAGAACTGAGGTAAGACTAACAGGCCTATAATTTCCGGGGTCCTCCTTCCTTCCTGTTTTGAACATGGGGACCATGTTGTTTGCTTGCATGGTTAAGAACAGACTGAGAATTCTGATAAACAGTTGAAAATGGACAGAATTTCTATGGTCCCACTATTGTAAATATTCAAATATTTAGTCTGGAGAAAGGAAGACTGGGGCGGGGGGCGGGATTTAACAGCAGCTTTCAACTACCTGAAGGGTGCTTCCAAAGAGGATGGAGCTAGGGTGTTCTCAATGGTGGCAGATGACAGAACAAGGAGCAATGGTCTCAAGTTGCAGCCAGGGAAGTAAGTTAGATATTAGGAAAAACTTCCTCACTAGAACAGTAGTAAAACACTGAAACAGGTTACTCAGACAGATTGTAGCGTCTTCATCCTTGGAGGTTTTTAAGACCTGGCTACAGAGTCTTGACTGGGATGATCTAATTGGGGATGGTCTTGCTTTGAGCAGGACATTGGACTGGATGACCTCCTGAAGTGACTTCCAACCCTCCTTTTCTATAATTCTATGAAACATTGAACAGGTGATATACCTGAAAAGGAATTAATTATGGCTCCAGCTTAACTGTTGGATATATAGGGAACATACATGCCATATTTTCTTACATACAAAATGGTCATCAATAAGATATGCACCTGGCTTTTGAAAAGCAGAATGAAGGAAAGAAGAACTTCCTTGAAAATACTGGTAAGCAGTGTTAAATAACTGAATAGCAGCTTCTGCAGCAGAAGCCTCTACCAGAAGAGCAGGGGGTTAGAAAGTACCCAAAGCCTTATGCAGCACTGCAGCCAGCATTACTTTTGCTTTCCACCCCAGGAGGGGCAGAAACTGCTATTTTTGTATTTTCTTCCTTATACTGTGCACCCCAATTTCAGCAGCTGAATTTGAGACAAGGTGTGTTGTATGCAAGAAAATTATGGCAAGTCCTATGTGCTATTTGAATTATTATGACAGGTCTACATTTTCACAAATATTATGTACTTACAAAATATATTGAAGAACATTATTAGAAAGTTGATTTCATAGACCATAGGATGAGGTCAGGCTTTCATGAAACTAACAACAAAATAAATAAATGAAATAGAAGTGCATGCAGTTAAACCAGACTGACCTACTAGTACATTAATTCAAATATGTCATTAAATCTGCCAAAAGCAAGCCATAAAGCATAGATTATGCTACAGAAGTGAGTGTCATTCTTGAGAATGTAATATAAAACGTATTTGGCACCCCAAGGGAAAAAATGATCCTTTATTTATAGTGTTCTGAGAAACTTTTACTTAGAAACATTTTAAGCTTGATTACTCAGACGAAAGGCATAAAGCTGTGTATTGGTATGATTTCACGACTGAATTTTTTCCTGGTTTCTTTAAGAACTTAGGAAATTATATCCAAAATCTTCTCTCACAAATTCCAAGCACCCAGAGTTTCAACTGACGCTGAGACATTAGAGTTGATTTTTCATAAGAGAATCCCCAATCTGAATCCTTACAGAATGCACAGTCAGTGAGCCCTTACATGAAAGTAAGTAATAGAGTTAAGGACTATTCTACATAGCCTCTACCCCACACATCCTTTTCTACAGCTATACATACTTTCCAAAGGAAATGAAACAACAGTCCTCTGGATAAAAGCCTCATTCATTAAACATACCTGGGGGGGGTTTCCTGTCCATTCTGTGGAGAACAAAGAAAAAGTCATATAATTAAATCAAGTAATTAAAGAGTGTATCATAACATATGTGCACAAGGGAAACAAAGCAAGGAATGCCCTGAAATCCTAATTCTAGCACTCTGCTACTTTTCAAGGCCTGACTAGGCTATCTTTATGTTCTTTTAATACAGATGTGTGCACATGTGTGCGGGGTTGGGAGGGGATGATATAAAACTACTTATTGTATATGTTTCTGAAAGCTCACGTTCCTTTCCCTAGCATGAACAAAGATAAGCAAAATGAAACTTTCATAGCCCTTACCATAGGAAAACATTCTGGAATATTTATGACCGTCCCCATTATTAAATGTGAATGGTATAATAGGTGTTCCTTCACTCTCACACTTAAAAATGTCAGCTAAATAAAAGCAGATAAGCTTATATAACATTTGGAGACTGCTATAAAAATCCAATAGGCAGAGGAGCAATAAAGGTACTGAAAATAGGTCAAGCTATTCAAAGGACTAAAATCAGAAAGAATCAGCAAAATTTTGCCTTTTTGTTGTCTGTGCTCAAAGTAAAGAGTATTTGTTTTTCAGCTTGCAAAAATATTCTATCAAAATAATTCCAGTGCCAAAAAATATATATTTACTTAAAATAATAATAAATAAAGCCTAGCTAAGTAAGGCTGAACTGTGAAGCGACGTTAAGTCCCATAAGTTCCAAGGGGTTTATCTGTATTGTTGTATTTCCCTTCCAAATATCATGTAGCCTAACCTGCCAAAATTAAAGGTTTTGTCAGATGTTAGGTTCACATGCTGTATTACAGGAAAAGGTCAGAAAACAAACTGAAAAAAAGAGTCTAGACAGCTTTAACCTCAAGGCTTTACTTTATTCCAGAAGATAGGCTTATCAGTCATATTATTTTCTTGTAAAAATAAAAAGAAATAATAAATATAAAAAAGCATAAAGATAAATGTTCCAAAATATGACATCAGGGTACAATTGTGATCTTCTAAGCAAACTTTTAAATCAATTTTACTTGAATTTTTGCAAACCATTTCACCTTCTAAAACCTACAATCATTTAAAGCAATACACAAATTATTGGTGAATTTCTGAATTATTAAATATGATGCTGATGAGCAATGAAGAGCAAAAATAGAAAGGCTCACTGAGCTTGTGTATTCAGGGATAACAAACAAACAGAAAAAGTAAAAGGTCCTGAGCACCCACTTGAAGCCTCTTTTTCCCCGTTTGAAATGTTCTAAACATGATTTGTTGCATTAGCTCAAATATTGCTTTATTTGTGTTCAACATAGTGTCAGAAAATGAATTGTCTGATTAGGGCTGATGAAGATCAGAGAAGACACAAAAGAAAAGCACATCAATTTGCAAACAATGACTGAGCCCAAGACAGTTGAAGTAGTTGGGTTTTCTTTTCTTTTTTTTCTTTTTCTTTTTTTTTTTTTTTATAACTGTTTAAAAGATAACTCTTGAAGCTCTTCAAAGTCTATCTGTCTGACATTAACAGAACTGGAAGTAAAACCACAGTCTATGCTCAGTCTTGTTCCTACTACTGGACCACAGCATCTATAAAAAACAACTACTCTTCCTCTATACACGGAACTCATATGTGCACACCTTTACATAACATTGTTGGTGAAAACCTGCTACAGTCATCACAAGCCTGAGCTGCAGCTACCTGAAAGACCTAAGGTAGCAGGGGAGGGTCACCAGACTGCTTAAGTGAGCTTAAAGCAGAGAACTTCATTTACATTTCCAAGCAGAACCTGTAAGGAATGAGAGACTAGAATACCCAAGAGCGGACAGAGGCACTAAAATGCAATATGTGAGGAACAGAAGAAGAGTGTTACGGTCAAGGTACCCAATGGGGAGAAGGAGATACAGATTCACCTATAAAAAAACCCAGGCAAAGATGAGGCCTGCAGGATCTCCTCCTCATCACGATGTGCAGATCCCCAAGAAAGGCTTTCTGAATACCTAGCTGCAAGGAGACACTCTGCCCTCAGGCTTCTGTAAGACCTGTGCAAGGTTTTCTGTTGTCTTTTTGGCTTATGATGGTGCATTTTAAGTTAGGCTAAGTTGTGTGTGCTGTCACCGTCTCTTATTGGGCTGTGTCTTAGCTTAGGCAGAGATTTTCTGCTGATCTCTGTCACATACTTGAAATTGCAAATTGCTGTGCTCAAGAAATGCTCTCTTCAGAGAATGGACTATAGTTGTTCAAGGATTTATGAATTCAGTGCCACTATCTAAAGTCTAATATTAAAGTCCTGTAACAGCACAATCTCAAAAATGTGAGATTCCTGGCTAAACCATGTATACAGTTTCTATTACTAGAACTTGATGAGGACAGGAATCCCTATTCTGCAGGAAAAATAACACATTAAAAAGAAATTCTAATTTGGAATGACAAACCAACATGTGAACATTGATATATTTTTAAATCAAAATATTTCATGTTTGCAACACAGAGCTAGGTACTAAGGAGTTCAGCAACATTAAACCCTTGTATAGAGCTGAAAACTGAAGCATGGACAGGTGACATGAATGGTGCAAGTCACCTTGCGAGTCAGTAGGAGACCTCTGATCTTCAGATTCCCAGTCTAATAATTAAACTGCTAGTCCCCAATGCGGCCTGGATCCCTGACATCCATTTTGTTTTTATTTTTATATTTAAAAGATAATGTAGGACTAAAATGTCATTGGGATAAACATATTTAGCAGAAGTTGGTATTAGATGTTCTCAAAGAATCTAAACTATTTCAATATTGGCTAAATGAGATATTTTGGTATATTCTTCTCAGATTAGCATCACATTACTGCAAAACGTTTAAATTTTGATAAGCATATATTTTGCACTGGAAATGGTTCTGTCCCTTTTTTTTTTTATTATTTGTTGCCCCTTTCTGTTTTTTACCATAATAAAATGACCCCATTATAGTCTTTAACATTCATCCTTACATCACTACTGTGAGGTAGAGAAGTACTAGTATCCTCTTTTTACAGATAGGAACTGAATGGCTAAATAACATAGCTAAATAAGGTCACATAGGAATCCTACATGGGAGAAAGAAACTGAATCCAGATTTTCTGTGTCCTGCTACCCACTAAAACAACCTTCCTCTATTATACAATTAAGCAAAACAAATAATTTAAATCTGTTGGTACACAAAACATAAATGAACAAAATTGACTAATATTACATTGGATCAGATTGCATGAGGAAATGCTTTTTCTCAAAAGAAAAAAAAATCACTTATTTAAAAGCTTCTTCCTTTTCTTATATTCTGTTGGTATTCTGAATAAGCAACCCTTGGATTGTCTGGAACAAAATATCCATTTGCACACCTGCAGCTTCAGAAAACTTCTGTTCTCCATGAACTCCATCATTTTCTAATTCTCTTCACAACTCAACAGCTGAACCTGATCAGTTAAGGACGAATGGAAATAGCCAAAACTACCCTGCCACATTAGCTTTCGCTAAAATAAATAATTTCTTTATAAATACTATATAAAGTCAATCAAACATGTAATAGAAAGAATATAGTTAGAGATAATTGTGCCCATAAAGATAGAACCAAAAAGGTTCAGGATGTGAGGAAAGATGCTTCAGTGAAAGTCCCAAGAGGAGTTCTGACAGAATGTGCCCAAATTTCTCCCGTGGTGCGGGGTGACTGCCTGCTCTAGCAGGAGTCTACCATTCAGGAGACAAGTTCAATGTGCTTTCTGATTCACTGCTGCCACTCGCATCTCATCTATTCTCTTTTGGGAAAGCTAACACTGCATGCAACATTGCCTTTGTTCCCAAAGCATGTTACTGGCTCTTGTGTAAGGGTCCCAAAAGGAACAGGGCTCCATGAACCTTCACACTAGCTTTATGAACTCAGGATCTACTAGAGGCTGCCTCAAAATGTCACAAAGAGATCATTTAACTCTGACCGGAAGAGCACAGGCAAATGAAAATCTTTGAAGAACACTTCAGAAGTTTATTTTTCCATAGCCATTTCCTATACTTAGAGACAATATGCCTAAATTAAAAATGTGATGAACTGTATAGTATTATTATTATTTATCTGTATTAATATAAAGCCTAGAAAGTACCAAATTAGTCACAAACTAACACCCTACTCTGTCAGGCCTTTGCAAACACAGAACAAGAGTATGTTACTGCAGCTAAGTTAATACTTTACGCGGTAAGCCAAACAAAAGTTAATCAGTTTAGTGCTATTCAGCTTAGTGGAGCAGTTGCACCTTAAGATGAAAAATCATCTCTGGCTGTCCTTCACCTGCATGGCCACAACTTGCCACTAGCGGCTTAGTGAGCAGGGGCAGGGCTAGAATCTAGGACAGGGGTCGGCAATGTTTTTGGGCAGACTGCACAAATCACCCGCAATTTCAACTTATAAGATGTTGGCATGCCAGGGGAAGATGGTGGGGGAGCCATGAAGGGCCTGATCCTTGTTGTGGCCATGTAGCTCTGGCTCCTTCCCCACCATCCACACAGAGGCATGCAGGCCAACCAAAATGTCCTTGAGTGCCACACACTGGCACCTGTGTTGGGGGTTGTCTATCCCTGATCTAGGAGCAAGACTGCCTTGTGGCTTGACTTCCAAGGGGCCCTATCTTTTTTTTCTCCCAAGCCTTCCCTACTCTTCCCATATGCTGCCTCAGCCCAGGCTCTCAGCTGGCCAGGCACCATTTGAGCTCTGAAATGGATCGGGTCCCTCACAACTCAGACAGTGCATGACTGCACAGAAGTCCAATCTGCAACAGTTTGTGGGGGGTGGAGGGGAAGAGGGTAAGGATCAGGCCCCCAGGATCCAGCCACACAACACAACTGGGTCTGGGTAGCTGGAGCAGGGAAGAGCTCAGCAGCTGCAATGTGGCAGCCTAAGGCCGGTCTCTGCTGACCCCATGCTCTGCTGGGCTATGCAGAATCTAGGTGCTGGCTCCCCCACCTAGCTCACCTCAGCAGCAGCCATGGTTGGCAGGTACCCGAAACCCCTGAACACCCCACAGCTGCCGGGCAGATCCAAGTATGGAGTGTGGGGCTTAGTACCTCCCACTCGGGCAGGGCTCCCCAGCACAGAAGGGAAGGCTACGTTGTTCAATCTCAAGCCCAGTAGGGGTGGAAAGTCTCATCCTTGTACCCATCCCATCCCAGGCTCACTACTCCCATAGAACCAGGACAAGAGGTCCAGGAATATGCCTGGGGAGGGTTCAGGGATGGAACTTCCTGCCCTGCTGGGCTTGGCAGGCAGCTGTGAACGGTGCAGCTTCCCTGCCTGCTCTGTGCAGCCCTACCCTGGGCAGCCAGTGCTGAGCCCCATGCACCATGTCCAGCTGCTATGGGGAGGTCATGGGCTTCAGGCACCTGCCAACCATGGCAGCTACCAGGTGAGCCAGGTGGGGGAAGCTAGTGGCCAGACCCTGCACAGCCCAGTGGAGAGTGGGGTCAGCAGGAATGGCCCTTGGGCTGCCATGCTGTAGTCACCTGAAGCCCCTGAACTTTCTGAGCCCCCTGTAGTATCCAGGCAGTTCTGGGCACAGAGTGCAATGCTTGACACTGCCCAACTGAGCTGCAACTATACAGAGCAGGTGGGGAGGTTGTGCTGCTCAGCTGCCTCCCAAGCTCTTTGGGGTTAGGAATTCCTGTCCCTGTACCATCCCCAAGCATAGTCCCAGACTGCTGGACCTGCGCAGAGCAAGTGAGTTCCAGGGCCATGGTACTAGCTCTGCCCAGCAAGAGCAGCTGATGTATCCTGGCATCCTTGCTCACCCTGACTCAAGAAGGGCCATTGCATTCTGGGATGCTGGAGGGCTTCAACTTGGGTGGGATAGCTGTCTGGAGTGGTCATACCTTAATGGAGCAAAAGTAATTAGGCAGATTAGAGCTAGCCCTGACCTGAAGCGGCATAACTTTAACATGAATAACTAGTGCTTTAAGTCACTTAAAGGTGTTACATTCAGCCAATCCAGGGGTTAAGAGCTCCAGAAGCCACCCAAAATTACCATATAACAAGACCCTAAATTAGCTTAATCTATGTGATTTGTTGTAATGCAGTAGGAACCAGAAGCCCCAATCATTATTTACAAGCCTAACAATCAGATAACTATCTCCAGACCCTAAGAAAATTACAATGACATTTAATTGTTTCAGCAACAGTACAATAGAAAAAAGGCTGGGGAAAGGACCTCAAGAGATCATTCAGTCCATGCCACCATTTCATGATTTGGTACGTTCTCCTACTGCTGGCTGGGGTTTGCAAAAGGGTTTTGCTTTGTAAATTAAAGCTTGAGGGGGTATCAGTACTTAATACAGTAATTATGCTAATGTAATAATACCAATTACAGCCAATATTTGAGAAAATCTAAGGACTTAAGGCTCAATACCCAAAAATACTCCATTAGCAGCCTTCTTTTGACTGTATACCCATAACATAATTTTTTTATTATTATTTGAAATGGCTTTTTCCCCATCTTTAATATGGCTTGCTGTTGCTTTGCATATGTTCTTTGTGCTGTTTCAGGGTACTGTTGGCAGAGCAGTGTACCTCAACCCTGTTTTTATCACAGTGTGAAAAACACCAGATGTACAAAATTAAAGTTCAAGTTAATCAAAATATTGCTTGACAAAGCAAATAATTGAATTGCACTTTCAATGCACTGTGGTAGACAATAATTAACATGCAGCATCTTCAACATTTGAATACAACTTCCAATTTCCATTTTAACATCATAGAATGCTGTCTACACATTTTTTAATGGTACCCATGATAATAATATATTCTGTTTTTAATCATATTCCACATTGCAGGAAATGAAGCTTGCAATTTTCCCAGGTGCTTACCAAATTACTACTGCAAGCTAATTCTCATCCCCCAAGTTAAGAGTTTCAACACAGTGCACATTAACAGCCTGCTTATGTTCTTCCTGTACAACAGAAGGTAAGTTAATATGTGCTTCAATTATATCCAGTTTGTGCATTTATAGCACCCTGTGGGCAGCAGTAAGAAGGCTGTAAATGTACTTATCCTGCTTTTTTAATGCTGCACTATATTACAGAAGAGGGGGAAGAGAAACTGTATTGTCTTATCAGGGTAATCAATAAGGAACTCCACTCTGATGCATTGATTCAAGAGAGCTGCCAGGGTACATCTCTCTCTGCATTCTACAGAAAACCTTGTCCAAGTTTGATTTTTTTTTTATATACGTTATTAAGCCTTTATTTGTCAGCTTTGACAAAATGCACATCAAGCGTGTTTTCATGTGTGGTAGATGCATTACTGGTGAAAACCTTAAATTAAACAGGAAGATATACTGCACAGATGCTCCTTTTAACTGCATCTATCGACCCAACAGAGAAGTGTCTCAAAAGAAGGTCGGGTTTTTTTCCTATCTTGTTTACTCTGTCGTGGGCCAGCCATGAGGCATGCACACACACATATGCACAAGCTTGAACATTTTTCTGTGTATTCCTAATGTAACTTATACCTACAAACATATTACCAATGTGTGTGTGAGTATTTGAATATTTATATTTAGTGGATAATAATGAATGTATGTTAAATATTGTGTTCATTATTAATTATACAAGCTTTGTACATTTCTTCTCATAGAAACAAATCCAGAAAAATATATACAGATTTGTTTTCTCTTCAGTCCTTGCTGAAATACAAGTCTCACTAACTTCCATTACAAAATATTTAAGTGAAGAATTAGGCCCTTTATTTTAATTAATACTCAACTACCCAGTACTCAAAACTAAAGTTAGGCAACTTTAAAATATTACCTGTTCTGTTGCTAATTACATCAAAAATGCTTGTATGTATGACTATATTTTTCTTGCTTTAGTTTTAAAAAATGCACAGCAGGAACTGGGAGGATGTCTGTTTACCAGGGTGCCCCAAGACAAGACAAGGTCTAACTGTCACAAACTGCTGGAAGACAGTTTTAGATTGGATACAAGGAAAAACTTCTTTACTGTCCGAGTCTCCAGAGTCTGGAATAGACTCCCCCCAGAAGTGGTGCAAGCACCTATTCTGGATTCTTTTAAGAAACACTTGGATGCTTATCTTGCTGGGGTGGTCTGACACCAGCTGACTTCCTGCCCCTTGGGCAGGGGGCTGGACCCAATGATCTCGTGAGGTTCCATTTAACCCTAATGTCCATGAATCAGATTTCAACTTGCTATTACCTGTAAAAAGGAAATAATGACCCCATCCCCGTGAAATCATATGGGTTTGGAATACAAGTCTATAGGCCTTGTTACACCTCAAGCTGCAAGCCTCACATACGTTAATCAGTGTTAGAATTTGGAGTAGTCACACCTTTAGTCTAGCAACTTTCTCTGACTGTCCCCCACCTGCACAGCTGTGATTTGCCACTAGAGGCCTGGTGAGCAGGGGCAGGACTAGGAGCTGTAGCTGTGAGTTGCCATTAGAGGGTGGGTGAGCCAGGACAGGCTTCTAGCCCTCCTCTACAAATGGGGGTGTGAGAGATCCTGGGATACTGGAGGACTTCAACTTGGGTGGTACATCTATGGGGTGGAATAGGAGCTGGGTAGTACAGATCAGAGATAATCCTCCCCTGGAGTGGCATAATTTTGACTCAAACAACATGTGCTTAAACCCACTTTAAGATGTTAATGTGTGGACAATCCAAGGGTTAAGAGCTCCAGGAGCTGCCCAAAATTACTGTGCAACAAGGCCCTATCCATGGAATTTATTTAAGCAGAAGTAGTATGGGATTATTTTAAATGAAAAGTTCTCTTTCAGAAAAAAAAGTTAGCATACACTTTCATCAATGAATAGTCACAAAACTGATTAAAAAAATTAACAAGACCCACTTTTCTTTTCAAGTCTACATGGTTTTGGATGGTGCTGCTATAAACTGTTAAACAGCCATAGAATAATTAGGAAATAGGAAAAGACAACAGCTTTTTGGTCAGCGTTTATATTGAATCTATACGCTGCCACTTGCTCATGTTTAGTTTATTCCCACAAGCAGTCTGTAGAATCTTTAGAAACTTTTTTTTTCCCTCTTCTGGCTCCTCCCCCTCCCCCATGCACTTTTTTCTATTGAAGGACACTCAAACATTTTCAGGCTAGTGCATTTCATTTTCAGTGTACTGGAATAGATCAGAGGGCAGGTCACATGATAGAACCACAAGGTATTTCTCTTGCTGTCTATGCTTATCTTACCCAAACAGGAAGAACATCCCAGAATAACAATACTTTTTTGAACAGGATCTCACAGGGTGGGGGGGAGGGAAACAACCCCCCAAAAAACAACACAGAACAAAAACCAAATTGAGCATGACAGTATGGCTGGAGAATCTAAAGAGGTTTGTAGACATCTATCCATTCCTTCCTATCCTTCCCTCTGACTGATGCTGACAGGCAATACCCAAACACACTTCTTAGCTTCCATGATTCTTGTGCAAACTGTCTTGCTGTTACCTTATATTTGGCCTGATGTACATTAAGGATTTTCTTTCCTTCTTTCCGCATTTTAGCTTTTCATACAAACACCATGATACTTTTCCAAAGTGCACAAATACAGTGAGGTAACCACATAGAAATGACAGGAAGCTGGATTCAGTCCCCAGAGGAAGAAACCCTGGAGGGAGAGCCCCCAGAGGAAAAGGGAAGATTCCAAAATGGTAATGAGTCATTTGCACTGAAAAATAAGAAAGTCCATACATTTTCAGACCAGAAAGTACCATTAAGGTCATTTCATCTCCTGCATAGCTTTCAGTATTTTTTCTCTTTTCCATTACTTTTCATTTATACATACTTTAAAGCAAACTGGCATATATATGTTCTATATATAGATACAAATATAGATGTCTGTGTGTGTGTGCGTGAACGAGTGTGTGTATAAAATGCAAATCAATCTTGGACTCTGGGGGAGTCCAATATTTGTAAAGTTTGGCTTTAACTCTTGGTCAGTGACCGCTAAGAAGTAAACATCAAGCTCTCTGCACTTTAGAAGTTTACTGAAGAACAGGAGGGATCTCAATGTTTTTGCATTCATTGAACCCAAGACCAAGAAAGTACTTCTCTAGCCTCCCTACTACCAATTTGCTTTGTAACCCTACCTAATTGGTGCTCTTAATTGCATCCCCATGGTCCTTTTTTTCCCCTGTTTCTAAGACTTATGTGCTGGTAGTTCTGGCTGGACCATAAAGCTGAATTTGGTGATGAACATGCTCCCCAAGCCTCAGAAACTGCAGCACTACTGTATTAGCAACCCTGTTGCCAACCCTTACCAATAACCATTCTGACTCTCTTTATCAATAAATAATGGTCACTTCTGACAAAAAACAAAATGCATTTGTCAGAAAAATGGAGAATTAAAATTAATACCAGTGCTTCATCTAAAGTATCATTAATCTCATTAGGATAAACCAAATTCCAGTGTCTTGAAGTTAACAAGTTGCAGTGTCACCATGAGAGACTAATGTGCCACTACAATAATGTCAAAGATGGATGAATAGCAAATAAAAAAAATAAGGAACAACCAAAACCACAGTTTTAGTGCACCATGATTCTGATTAATTCTCTGAATATTTTCAAATAACTGCCAAGTATTAATGAAAATGTCTGTGAATCCAAAACCCCCACAAATTCTCATGCAATGGTTATTGGTTGAAGAACTGTTACCAAAAACAAATTATTCATTGTATGTTCTTTTAGATTCATCCATCTGAAACATTTCATTCATCCACTCTAAACTACAGAATAGGACTTCGCAACTCAAAAAGCAAGTGACCTATAGTCTGGAAAATATACATCCACTTTTGTCTGCAACTGCTTATTTTCATAGAATGAAAGGTTTAACTTTATAAGCAAGTCATTAATTAAAATGGAATAGATAAATAAGAAATAAATGAATGTTATTCATAATTAATGGTTTGACTACTTCCAGCTGGGATAGTCCCATCTCCGTGCACAACAAATTGACATCCACAACTCCATTTACTAATCTGCACTGTCAGTTCTGCACAAGTTCAATGAGCAGAATAACTATTGACACTGATAGTACTGTGAATTTACAGGAACACAGAATACACAATAATTGTTTGCACAGACTGAGTGAGATCTCAGAATGCTTATTAGAAATTAATATTTAGTCCATAAACCCATGCATATCCATTAACATCAAAAAAACCCAAAAATCTTGTTTTTCACAGACGGCCCCACAATTCATAACTTCCATTTGAATTCAAAAGAGTTTTTCCTGCTGTGAACTCTGGCTAAAAGACAGTTGTGATTCTCTAAGTGGTCAGATACCATTATCAAAACCTAGATCACAGATTAGATATGAAACCATGCACAATTGTTTATATCTATGTGCAACTCCACTTAGCAGTAATGGAATCACAATGCACTTACTAAGAGTAGAATAAATGTCTGAACTTAATTTTTTTTTTTTTTAAATGTGCTGCCTTCTAATTTTTCCTCTAATTATTTTAAGGAAACAATTCCCTTAATTGATAAGTATGTCTAAGATATAAGCTAATGGTTCTGAGCTTGTTTAAAAGAAATAACACCCCCCCCCCAGCTGTTTCAGTATCTTATACTTGAATTGAATGCTATCAATTTGTCAAAATAATCAAAATAATTGTGAAACCATAATCTAATTAGCCTTAGTTTTAAAAAGTCAAACAGACATTGTTACTGTAAAAAACATGTATTTTAAAGACCCCAAGAGATGAATTTCAAAAAGCAGTTTTTAACTAACATCCATTTCAGGTGTTAAGATAGGATGGCATGTTGTGGAATATCATTGACAAATTGTGAAACTTCTTTCATAAACTTGTACCAGTTTGGGTTTCACCTTAAAGTCCTTACTCAAGCAAGATCCCCACTAACTCCAAAAGTTTCCTGAATGAGGGAAGACTGACCCCTACAGCACTATCTGTATAAGGAATGTAAATGCCAAGGGAAAGACTGAGGGGGTTTAATGTTTTTAAGTTTCCTGCAAAAACACTGCTTCTGTTCACAAAATCCCCCTGGAGAAGAACTGGAGAAAGTGACTAGACAAAATTTGATACCGTCAAGCTTCTTCTGAGATATCCCATATGAAAGCTTAAACAGACTCTATATGATAGAAACAAACAGGATGACCTGAGACTTTTATTTAGCTTTAAGTCTTATGACCTGACCCAATTCTTACTGAAATGAAGTTTATATTTCCCCTTTGACTTCATTGTGAGCAGAACTGGGAACACCATTCAGAGTGAGAGTAAGTGAGATGTCTGTATATGCATGTACACTGCTCTAACCAACTGAACCTTCTCAAAAGAGTCAAGGGTCTATACAAGCTTAGCAGCCTACTGAGTAGGCCTAAATAAGGCATGCCAGTTTCTAGAGCTAATAGGACAAAAAGGAGTTATGAGGCTAGCATCACAGCCTTTGACTTCCTAGACCAATGCGGAGAAACCTGTTTGGTAGGCATATCATAAATGAGCCCCACAACTTTCCCAAGTGCCAACTCTGATGCCCTTCCTTTGCCTGATCTCCTGTTCTGCTTTCTGCTTCCTGCCCTATCTTCTAACAAGATGCCTTACCTGGTGCTACCAGTAAACTGAACCATTTGTACATACTGGGTGCATCTCCACATGCTATTAATGTGACTGTGGCAGATTCATGCCCCAGGATTGACCATGATTCCCCGTGATGGCCATGTGACTACTGACCAGCTCAGTCTCTATTGCAGCCCTCTCTTAATTGCTTACCTGCCACACCTTGTTCTAACTAGAAGTTGAATAAGAGAGGCTACCCATGGGTCTTAGAGTGAGCCTTGGTCCATTTGCACTGGGTCTCTCCTGGATTCCCAATAGCCTTTATCTGACCGTTAAGCTTAATGAACCCTCTCAGTTGGTTTGTGCCCCTGCAGGGTGCCTGTAGCCTTAAGGGCTCAATGTGTGGCTTTGTTTCTCCCCTACACCATGCCCCAAGCCTCACAGATATCCTCTCTCCTTGAAGTTGCCTGTGTATCCACTCAGCCCCCTTGGGCCCTCAGACCCTCTGGTTGCTTACATGGTTTCCCTCTGAGCCTCTCAATCCCTCATCACACATGCAGCTCCTCCCCTGAGCTCTCAGACCTCTGGTTCTGCATGCAGCCCCTCCTCTGGGCTCTCAGACCCCTAGTCCAACTCTCAGCCCTTCTCTGGCTTCAGGGACCCTCTAATTTAGCTTAGCCTCCTCTGGGCTTGTGGACCCTCCAGTCCAGATCTCAGCCTTTCCCTAGGTTCCTGGAGCCCTTACTGGGCTCCACACTCAGTCTATGGACTCCTGGGTTACTGGTTCTCTGAGTACACCTTGAGCTTGCCACAGCAGGACCCAAGGCTAAACCACGGGTGCCACTTGAATGAAAAGAAGCATCTCAGCCCTCTAGCAGACACCACAAACCCTCTCTGGGTTCAACATAAAACAAGAGCCACTTGCCTGTAAAACCCGGTCTTTCCCTGCCCAGGGAACTTAATTCTGTTCTGAGGTCTGCAGAGATGTTTACGTAAATCCAAGTCCCTTCAGGAGCCCTGCTGCTTTGCTTTGTGGCTGCCAGGGAGAACTGCCTGACTGGTTCAGGCTCTGAGCTTATATAGCTCCAGCCAGAACCCTCTTTCAGTCAGGTGAGTTTCTCATTGCCCTTGGACCCATCTACAAGCACTATCTTATGGCAGAGTTAATTAATTTACTGCGTCCTAACACATCTCCACAGTGAGCATGTCAGAAAAAAGTCCCAGGCAGGTGTCTACACATGCAGGGAAGCAGGAGTAGATTTGCTGCCAGTGGCAGCAAGCTGTTTCTTCTTCCTAGGGCCCTGCAATGGGCCTCTGCCACTTTTGAGGGGAGCTCTAGGCTCTAGGCTCCCCCTGGGTGCTAGTCTCCTGGCCAGGGTTGGGTGGGGCACACCCTGCCCCCTGGGGCTGCCTGCTGCTGAGGCAGGGACAATGTCTGAGCCCCCTGCTCTGAGATCACAATCAGGGAGTAAGGGCTAGGAGATCCTTATTTCCCAGCTCTGACTCCACCATCACAATCAGGGAATGGGGGGAGCCCCATGGAGCTGACTCTAGGAGATGAAGATCTCCCAGCACCAGCCCCACAGTCATAGAGATAGCACTGGGAGCTGGTGGCTGAGAAGCCTGTTCCCCCACCCAGCTCTGTGACCACAAGGCCAGCACTGGGAGATCCGTATCTCCCAGCACCAGCTCTGTGACTGAGGAGCCAGCACTGGGACAAGAAACTCCCAGCTCCACCATCATGATCAGGGAGTACACTCCCTGATCATGACGGTAGAGTGGGCGCTGAGAGATAAGCATATCCTAGCACCTCCTCCTTGATCATGATCTGTAAGCAGCCAACATGATGCCTGCAAGCCCCTGCAACCAAGTTACCACTTCTATCACTACCATGTGCTGGGAAGAAGGAGCTGCCTATTGTTGGTGCTGCCCACAAGGCAGGGAGCCATGCACTGCTGCCCAGCAGTAGGGGCGGTAGGGTGCATGGTTCCCTGCCCAGCAGTAGGGGCGGTAGGGTGCAGGAATGAATCCCAAGGGGACTCGTGCCGCACAATCCATATGTGTGGGGATTAACCCTCAGGATCTCCCCTGCCTCACCGGCAGCACTGATTGCATGTGGCCTACCCAAACCCTCCCTCACCACATGGCAAAGGAGCTGCAGGAACCCATGGGTCACATGCTAGCTGCTTGCATGGGCTGTTAGCTGGGCAGATGTTGCCTAAAGGTTAAAGTACTTGCTTAAATATGCTGAACCTTTTAGCCTGCAATGAACATTTAACTTGGGTCTCTCACTTCCTACCTCACCTCTCAGAAAAATGGCCTAACCACCACACCATCAAAAATGTGGATTTGAAACCATATAGGATGAAGAGTGCATTTAATCCAAGTCTCCTATCTCCCCAGCTATTAGCACTCTGAACTATCATACAAAGCATGGAAACCACTGCCACTTCCTTTTAATATGCCTCCTTTCTTTAAATATGCCAGTGGTGATCACAACTGTATTTTTAGGGAGCCTGATCTTGTCAGGGACCGCTTCTTGTGTTAAGAAAATGCTTACCAAATCAGGCCCTCTGAATCCCAGTAGATAGAAACTGAGCTGCTCAGATTAGGACAGCTCTAGACATCTGCAGAGAGCAAAACTGTAAGTTCCTCAGGAAACTTTAACTCAACCAGGAAAGAACTTAGTTTGTTCAATATCTCAGGTTAACTGAGGAGATAGAGACAGCCAGACCTCTCTAGGGTCTGAATTTAGCAAAACTCTGGAATATAACAAAGGTTCACAATATCTATTTTTGTTCAGTACTTTTCACTTCCTAGGCTGTAAGTAGATATAAGAGAGAGAAAGGGGTAGAAGAAAAGCAGGCTATGCAGTATATACTGAGGGTCATGTTGCAGATTACCTTTAAAATGGGAGGATTCTCCTGTGAAAGGGTGTTAACCAGTCATAAGTACCCTCTAAACATTTTAAGGATGAGCCACAGGAGGCTTGTCTTGGACAAGTTTTACCTATGCCATGCCAGGACATAGTTTCCATGGTCAGCAGAGGTAAAATGCTTTACCTTAATTCCTCCAGCACCCCAGGATGCACAGCACCCAGCTGCTCTACCTCTTCCCACTCTCCAAAACTCAAGTGGTCTCCCCACCCTTCCCCTTCCATGCTGAGAGCAGCTGCCCTGAGTGGCTTAACTGCAGAGGGACTATTGAGCTAGTGGAAACATGCTTTCCTTGACTGCATGGTTTTGCTGACTGGTGGCTCCATGCTCAATTCAATGGAGACCTTGGAGCCAGGGAAGCCAGTTTCCCCCGGCTGCACAGTCTCACTGCCCAGGGGCTCTGTGTTCAGTACAGAAATTCTGTGGCTCAATTAAATGAAGGCAATGTAGCTCAGCTGCTCTCAGCATGGCACCACTGCAACAGTTTCAGTACACGCAGAGAGCCCAAGGAAGCATGCTTCTTGGAGGTCTCTGCTCTTGCCAACCCACAGCAGCTCCATGCTGTGAGTGAACCTGCCAGGGCTTGATCCCCAGTATCTCTGCTCTCAGCATGGAGCTGTAGCTTGGTGAGACCATGCACCCTCAGGGAAGCATGCTTCCCTGATCTCTCTGGTCTTACTGAAACTGTTGCTGAGGCTCCGTGCTGAGAATGGACCCGCCAGGGGTTAACTGTTAAGTTTATAAACATGATTTAAAAGAGATTTCAAAATCCAGAGATTTCAAATAAGAATCCGTAGGGTCCATAAACATTCTACCTTGTTGGGGTCTTCTTGAGTTCTTTGCAAGAAAAGAATTGCTCTATTTTTTTCCATAGCATAAAAATTAGTGAAAAATAAAAGCTGGCATTTAATGACTGGTGTTTTCAGTATATCCAGGGGTGCCTTGAGTTTATGGAGCAATGTCTCAAGTAGCAACTTGTCAAAAGTATTTAAATACACCCAGTTCACTAGAGCTAGAGGGGCAGAGACAAACAGCTGCTAGGAAGGCATGGCTGGGTATTGCCCAGACAGACAGCAAGCACCTACCAAAGCCACAGAATCATAGAAAATTAGGGTTGAAAAGAAACTTAGGAAGTCATCTAGTCCAACCCCATGCTTGAAGCAGGACCAGCCCCAACTAGATCTTCCTAGTCAAGGCTTTGTCAAGCCAGGTCATCAAAACCTCCAAGGATGGAAATTCTGCCACCTCTCTGGGTAACCTGTTCCAGTGTTTTATTACCTCTGTGAGAAAGTTTTTCCTAATATCCAACCTAAACTTCCCTCACTGTAATATGAGGCCACTGTTCCTTGTTCTGTCATCTACCACCACTGAGAACAGCCTTGCTTCGGCCTCTCAGGAACCACCCTTTTGGTAGTTGAAGGCTGCTATTAAGTCCCTTTTCAGTCTTCTCTTCTCTAGACTAAATGAGTCCAGTTCCCTCAGCCTCTCCTCAGAAGTCATTTGCCTCAGCCCCTTAACCATTTTTATTGCCCTTGCTGGACTCTCCTCAATTTGTCCACATCCTTTCTGTAGTGGGAAGGCCTAAACTGGACTCAGTACTCCCGATGTGGCATCACCAGTAAGCTCCATGCCTACCTCTTTTGTGGAACCTGTTGTTCATGTATTTCAAAGCACTTTGCAAAGGAAGCTCAAAATCATCTCCCACTTTGGGGAAAAAGGCAGAGAGGCTTCCTAACATGACATAGCAAGCTAGCAGCAGAACCAAGGCCAGAACTCAGCTCTCCTGACTGATGGGTCAGAGCATGAGCTAGGCAACTGCTTCTTGCCTGCTTGGGACCTGTCACCACCTAAACAATATCAAGAACAGGATGATGCTATGGAGACCCCTTTCATTCCTCCAGGCTGCAGCTGAGGCATGTGGGTAGAGGTTTGCCTTCTTTCTGTCTATGGCATACCTACTGTATGGATATGCATTCTCTAGGGCACCTTTAACCAGCATTAAATCAACCAGAGAAAAAATCTTCTCCTTGGTGAGTCTCCCTTCTCTCTTAACCTCCCTCTGCTCCACTTCTGAGCTACATGCCATCCTACTCCACCCCCCAACTCCCACCTCCGAGAAGCCACCCTAGTGGCAAGTCACAGCAGCGTGGGTCTGAGACATCATTACACCTTAATTCATGGCTGCTCTGAATCTGCTCTAACTTTACAACAGCATAATATTCCACAGATTTAAAATGTTATAAAAGGTAAGCTGTAACAGCACCCTGACTTATGCAAAAAATGACTCTCATTATTTGCTTCATTTTACCACAACCATGTCTGTGTAGATACAATAGGTTACAACTAATCTGTTGGAACAAAAAACAAACAAACCCTCTAGTAGATTTTTTTGGAGAAAAAATAAAAATATAATTTTCTTAAATTTTTGACACCTTTGTCAAAATAGATCTTTAAAATTGTATTTTGTAATAACTATTGTGGTGGGAAGATTATGTCAGATGGTGACATGCAGGTGATGGCCTTTTTTTTTTATGACAAATTTCAGTGTAGCTGGAAGACTGACTTTGCCAGCATATCAATCTGTTTTGCTAAGTATTGTTTAATTAATCATCCCTCTTATGCTTTTGCTTCCTTCTGCAGATATTTAACTGAGACATTTTAATACTTAAAAAGGACTTTTAAAGAAAAAGAAAAAAGAGAAATAAAGGATAATATTAAAATGATCTGTTATGTCCCTACTCCTATGGTATTTTTCTAAATGAAAATCATTAGCACTTTAAGTTCACCATTTCTCTTTGTAGCATTAAGGTCACTAAGGCTAAGATCATTTATCACTAGACTGCATGACAGAAAGCCAAACCATGAGAAAGACCCAAAAGAACATGTGGCTGTGGGGGGAGGTATACTAACAAAGATATTTCTCAATATTAGAAACCTAGCAAAAGAGGCATCAAATTTGTCAGCAGAACTGCAGATATGACTCTATCAATAATCCATGGCACTTTTGTATTTCCCAGCTGAGGCTATTATACAGCTTTGGATGACAGGCTGCTTCAACTTCATCATATGATCCACTGGGACAGAAACTCATAACTGGCTTTCAACATAGATCCTTCATATAAAGGGTAATAACTGCAGCCAGTCAGTGTAGTACGATTATCAGAGATTGCAGCAACGAACTGCAAAATGTAGGAAGCAGCAGCCTGACACAAAACTGACAATCCCAGAAAGATAACTTCTTTAGATATGGGGAGGAGGGGGTGTGGGCATATTGGAAAAATGCCCCATGGAACTTTTCCAAAGAAGGTTTTGCTTATTTTGAAGTATGAATCTGTCTTCAGGTATTAATATTTTTTCAGGGCTTGTATGTGTGGCATGTGCAAGTGTGTTTGCACATGTATTTCTAGTTTCATGTACAAATGGCAAAGGGAAAGAAATTAAGATAGAGTTTTACTCAGGTTGAGTAGTACCATACTCACTGCCTAAATTCATCAGTCTTAATGGGGTTATATGAAGAGTAAATTGCTAACTAAAATCATGGTGGTACAATTAGCCCTTGAATATTTTGTAAATAAGATAGTCAATTGGTTGAAATTTCCAAACTGCAAAAGTGATTGAGGACACTCAGTCTTATTATTTCCTAAAATGATTTAGGGAGTTAGGACCTTAAGTCCCAATGGAGTTTCTAAGGTGTCTAAGACACTTGGATACTTTTGAAAACTTTACCCAATGTCAGGTAATTTCATCCCTACAATTCGGTCACCTGTAAAATTGGCATAAAACCTCAGGCTGGGTTGGAATTTACAGGGGTAGACCTCTATCCAAGCAGGTCTTTTTGGGCACAAGCATCTGAGGAAAATGCAGAGGGGATACAGTGATTTCTTTAGTCCCCTTCTTTTCCACAGAGTAACTCAATGGCTCTGGTTCTTCACAAACCCAGCTGCCACTGCTCCCGCCCCCAGTTTGGGAGCACAGAGCAGTACAGCCATCCCTACTCCCATACTGACCTTTTCAAAATCCTAGATCTACCTATGCAAGATTTCATTATAGGCTGAAGGCCAATATCTGTGGCAGTGTTTTGTGCACTCATATGTATCTTCACTAGCCGCAAACAGACCCTATGCCACCTCTGTGATTTGCCTGGAAATGTTGCTGAGCAATATTCCCAAATCACTTCTCAATTCATATCAAAGCTCTGATACTCACCAGCACTGTACATTTACTAAGGCCCCAAGTGTATACCAAAAAAGCACTACCAGAAAAAAAAGTCTTGAAAACAACTCTGGCATGTGTTCAAGGCTGTACAATATCTGGTACACTGCTTAATTTCTGGGCTTTGGAATGAACTGAGGGAGAGTGGAGTGGTCAAGCCCTTCCAGTCTCACTATGGCTTACCTCTAAAATAAAAGGTTGTCAGAGAGTTTGTATGCATACCATATCTAGGGGATAAAAAGGGGGAGCAATTCCTTCAAGCATTCAAAAAATACAGAATTGACAACTTAAGGGAAAGTAGGTAAATATTCAAAATATTTATAGTTTAGATAGCTCCTGAAGTGTGCATTCAGTAATGCAAAAGAAAGATCTTAATCGTTTTCTTCCAAAGCCCTGAAGGCAAAACATTATATGGTCACTGAAATCACAAAGATACCATAGACATTTGTTAGACATACTTACAGAAAGCATTTCTGGTCACTGCAAAGCTTGCTTTATCTTTGCTTAAAAATTTGACTTCCCCCTTTTGTACAGGATAAAATAAAAAGGAATAAGAATTAGAAATTAAATTAGTATTGTGTTCTGGATAAGGTGAGGAGGAGTTATGGAGTATTGCAAGGACTCCTTGCAATATGTTTTACAACATAATGGTTAATGAAAGTTTAGGTGTTTGAAAATATTTTGATTTTTAATAGATTATTGATAAGCTTGAATTCTATATTTTAACTCTTTTCCTCCTCTTAAGCAGCTCATTCCTTCCTACAATTTTTTTTTGGGGGGGGCGTTATCTATTTTTATGTATTAACTGCTGTATTTTAGAAAATCAGATACCATTTCAAAAAATCTTTTATGATTTCTTCTTGGTTATGAAATATATCTAGAAGTGATATAAGAAATAACTGGCCTCTAATTTAATATTTTTTAGCACATATTGATCCAATTTTGCAACTAACAGGGAAAAAACCCCTCTTTTTCTAGAAATTAGGAAAATCTTACTGCAGGTGTGTTTTTTAAATTTTTTTTTCCTGTTTCGTCTCTTTTATTCTAATGCCAGATACAGTGTATAATTAGCATGATGTCACAATACCCAGTTCCTACCCCCAAGTGGCAGTATTTGGGTGAACTGCTCCAGGAGAATTACCTCCAGCTAATGCTTCCCTATCCTATCGTCTGGCTCGAGTCAGTGCCAACACCAGTCTCTCAGACACTGGGCAATGATGTGGGCTCAGCAGTCAGGTAGGTAATACTGCTCACAAAAGCACCGTTTGAAGGTTTTCTCTCAAATATTGGAAGTGTTCAATCATCTTCCTTCTTTTTCAAGAATCCTTTGCAGTCAAAAATGACCATCTATCATGACTGTCTTATCTGTGAGCCTGAATATGGCTGACGAGGCCAATCCAAGATTGATAGACTCTTTTGCAACTCAGGCACATGTTTCCATGCAGGGTGGGTGGATCCAGATTCTTGGTTTGGTCCACAAAATGCTGTTTCTGCTGCCCTTTTCCACATCCATCTCCGTCTCCTGTTGTTGTAAAAGTATCCAGTATCATGGCTTTCATATCCTGGTAATCATGACTCATCTCAGCATCAACACCCAAGTAGGTTAGCTGGGCTGACCTCAACAGGTACTGTGCCAGGATCACTGTCCATTGCTCAAGAGTCCACTGTATAGAAGCTGCCACCCTTTTACATGGCTTTAAATATGCTTCAGGGTCATTGGCAGTTTCCACCTTTGTAGATGGGAATTCTGTCTTGTAGTAGCTGGCTCATGAGATGTCATTGGTGTGGGTGGCCACAGTAAGGCACAAATCTGCTATGCCAGCTCCTGGTGGTAGTGATTCTGAACTGCTGAGTCCTGACTCATTTGCTGCTGTTGGACAGCAGTCCATTTCAGCACTGTTTCAGTCTCCTTGGTGAGGGTTGGGGGGCACCATCTTAATCCATTTCTCCCCCTGCCCTGTCCAAACCCCTTTGTAGCAGGAGTTAAGATAGTTAAATTGCTCATGTTCTCCAACAAAATGCAAGAGGACACCAGAGCAGCTTCTCAGCCTCTGGGAGACGATCTACCTAGGCACCCACACAAACCTGGGAATCTGCACAGCTTGGGTCTCAAACGACATCTAACCAGGAGCCAGGCTGAATCAGTACTGAGAGTCCACTCTCCTCTGAGCCTGACTCCCCTCTCTATACCACTCCTCCAAGGCTGGGACTGGATACAAGCATGCCAGGGTAAGGCCAACCCAGCCCAACAACCTTCTTTAACCCGTTCCTTGGTAGAGACTCACTGTCCACACCACCACAGACAGGATAAGCTTCTTGACACTGACCAACATGACCAACTGCTGTCATATTGTGTGTTCTCAACAAATACCATAACTGTACAGAACTTGTAACAGCTCCCTGGTGGATTATACCATGTATAATGCAATGCATATTTCCCACTAACCAAGCTCTATACTGTACATCACAAGAATTACATGACTCAATGCATCATTGGCACTCCCAAGGAGGACTGTACAACGGCCCCCACTTGTAGGGAGCAGATTAGAAAGGCTAAGACGGTGACTGAATTTAAACTAGCAACAGAAATTGAGGACAATAAGAAGTCCTTCTTTAGGTATGTATGGAACAGGAGGAAAATAAATGGAAGTGTGGGGCCAACAAGACAGCTGGTTACAGACACTCAGGGGTATTACCTAGGAGTAATAATAGACCATAGTATTAACATGAGCCATCAGTGCGATGCTGTAGCCAGCAGGGCAAACAATACTCTGGCATGCATTAACAGATGCATCTCAAGCAAAACCAAGGAAGTGATTCTTCCACTTTACTCATCATTGGGTGAGACCTGAGCTGGAGTACTACATCATGTTCTGGGCACCATTCTTCAACAAGGTCATAGAAAACCTTGAAAGAGTCCAGAGAAGAGCCACCCATATGATCAGAGACTTGCAAGGCAAGCCATATGAGGAAAGTCTGAAGGACTTGGGCTTCTTCAGCCTAAAAAAGAGAAGGGTGTGAGGAGACTTGGTAGCAGATTACCACTATATCAGGGGAATACATCAAGGGCTCGGTGAACAACTGTTCACCAGGGCATCCTTGGGGAAAATCAGGAATAATGGCCACAAACTCCTGGAAGACCCTTTCAGGCTTAACACTAGGAAAAACTTCTTCACAGTTAGGGTGTCCAGACTGTGGAATAAACTCCCTCCTGAATTAGTGCAATCACCTATACAGGAAATCTTCAAGAGGAAACTGGACGGTCATCTCACTGGGGTCACTTGACCCCGGTTGTCTTTCCTGACTAGTGCAGGGGGGCTGGAGCCAATGATCTTGCAAGGTCACTTCCAGCCCCTGACAATCTATGAATCTATGAATGGGAGACAGTCCAACAAGAAGGCCATTACAAGAACACATCAGAGTCTTGAACTACACATTCCTTAATGTGTACAGGTATAACATGGCACCGTGAGGCAAAAAAATACAGTTTATTGCTGAAACACCTCATAATAGAGAACCTAGATTCAAAGTTTGTTTGACATGGGGAATGTAAACCTGTTTTGTCTGATAAAAAAATGTCAGTAATAAAATATTCACACTGACATTATTTGAAACATCTGTTCACAACATAATTACAACTTTCACCTGAATCTGATACGAAAATAAATCCTGATATATCAGAATTTCCAACTACGTGGAATTTCCAAATTTTCCCCACCTCTAGTTATTAGGAATGCATTGTCAAACCTTGGACCTTTTCTGGACAGAAAAGTTTATATTGCTTTAGTTTAAGAGTTCAGGCTCAAAGGCAGTATCAAATATGTAAACCTTTGAAGGACTGTCTATACACACCTTTCTCCTGATTCTCAGTCTGACAAAAAAGCCCGAATTGATCATTCATGATCAGCTGTACCTGAGACCAGAGCTGAACAGACAGCTGTTACAGGTTTCCCAAAAGAAGCACTACCTCAAAACCCCCTGAAAGATATGTCTGGTTTCCCTTCTAAGCACCCCACTGAAACCAGCCCTGGATTGGACTCTAAGGCCATGAGTTCTGGAAATCACATCATGATGCCTTTTCAGCTCCTACAATAACCCAAAATCATGAAGATAAAAAAATATATAGAACAAATCTGCTTTTGCCACTTGCTGTGCTACCTCGGATTTACTTCGAATCAAACTCTTCATCCATGGCTAAGCATGTAATTTTGTTTTTGAATGGTGTCCAAAATTAAACTAAAAAGAAATTAAAGGTTTTTTGCTTTTGATACAGATCTGTGCCAAGTAACGTAAGACTTTTCCTTCCTTAATAGGAATGATTCAGAAACCAGAACTATTTGCTTAGCTGTGAAAGTATATTTTAGCATATTCTAAAGTAATATAACAAGTATTCTTTAAAAAGTACAAGTAATTGGTCCTTTGCATCCTATATAGATATGCAGAATCACACAGATAGAGGTAGTGTGAGTGTGAGAAAGAAATACGTGATGGTATACTATTATAAAGATTTTCTCATTATGCGTGCACCTGATCATGTTAAACCTGAGTAGAGATGAACAGAGAAAGGTAATTCTGTTTCGTGGAGTATTTCAATATTTTAAAATTCAGTTTTGCCCTAACTCAGAAAGCAAGCCAAACATTTTTAAATCCTACATAAAAGGCAGGTCCCTGGAGTCCCTGACTCAGGGATGAGACAGCTGGCTAGCTGTGCCCCAAAGGGCCCTTGTAGCCATCTCTTGGCTGACTTCCTTAGGACCACAGTTGCTACACAGTGGGCGCATCTACACATGTTCCCAACTGTGCAGCACAGTCATTTAGTACTTGCTTTAGCACAGTTACTAAATAACTGTGCAATCCTGGTGCTGCATGGATCATTTCCAACCCTACTGTGCAGTAGAGACAAGCAAGAACTAAATGATTGCACAATAACCACTGGTACTGTGCAGTCCTGGTGCCACATGGGTCATTTCTGACCCTACTGTGCAGTAGCAATGAGCTACTGTGCAGTAGTGGCAATGACATAGTGTGCACCTGCCAGCACTGTATTGCTGTAGCAATGGACTACTTCACTGGAGCTCATTGCTGCTACTCTACCATTTCCCCCTGAAGTCACTGGTTCCCTGGGGCAGTCTGCATAGCTCATTGCTCCAGGACCACCTTGGCTCCTCCTTAGCTACTAGATGGGCTGCTGAGCAGCCAGAGAAGCCACTGAAACCTACATAGTTTTTAGAGCAATTTCAATTAAAATAGATTTTTCTCCCCAATTTTTTGACAAATTTCAGTCAAAAATGGTTTTAATCAGAATTTGTCCATTACGTTCTATTCTTGGCTATTAATAGCCCCTTCATACGATCACATCATACACATATGTCTACCCTTTCTGTATTTATTTTGGTTTAAAGTGTAGCTATGTAGGGATTTGGGTATTTTGTGGTCCATTCAAAACGCAGAATCCACAATACACCACATAGTCTCTTAACAATAATTAATTTACAATTGTTGTTACAACAGGGCCATATCAAGAAAAATCAGTAGCTGGGGAAAATAAACGCAGGACCACAAATACCATCTCATTCCTAAGGTATATTCTCCAACTCGTCAGTTACTTATGAAGACCTGGGAGATGCATCTTTGATGAAATCCAAGACAGTCCTAGAAATGCTGACTCTTGATATACCGCCGAGCTTGTATTGTGCTGGACAAACAAGGCAATGTGGTGGCTCCAAACAAGAATGCTGTGGTGGGTTTTTTGCCCTGTTAATTCCCTTTCTCAAAATAAACCCAACTTTATGAGGTGCTAAGCATATCTGGTAGCCAAAGCACCTTGTAGTATGGTCATCTTTAAAAAATATATTTATATTAAAATCAATTTTAAAATCTAGTAAGAATGATTAATAAAATCAAAAGGAGTAAAAACACAGACGGGGGAAGTATTTCTCTCATTAACAATAAAAATGCTGTGTTATGTGTGCACTTATTGTAAAGATGCTCTGTATTTCAGAAGGCGCAGTTGTTGCTATGGCAAGTGGTTTTTATTCTATGGCAAAATAAATAATCCTGAAAATCTCAGCTCATATCCAGCCCCCAAGTACAATCTACTTTTATGATTTTAGGAGGAGACGATATATATATTTTTTCAGTTACTTTCCACACAGCAACTTTTCCCTCAGCCTTTTTGTGCCTCCTAGGGAAATATTATTAGTAGTTAAAGCAGAAGACTGGGGTCCATAACTCTTGACTTCTGTTCTCAATCTTCCACTGAATGCTTTGTGACCTTGGGGAAAAACTGCTCGACTCTCAGAGCCTTGTTTCATTGCTGTATAAAGTAGGTATAAAGATACTTAGTAACTGCATCTCACAAGCAGGTTGTGAAGCTCTGTTAATTACTGTTTGTAAAATGATTGGAAATTCTGCAACTAAAAGATGCTGTATAAGCTCAAAGTATTATTGTTGTTCTTCTGAGTATTATTACCATTTATTATTGTGCTGGGCTCAGTGGAGTTCTTTTGTACAACAAAGAAAAAGTTATTTAATTAATGTTGTGCTTCACCTGGAATCAGCACATCACATATCAGCCAGTATTTTACAGTTTCAGTATGAACAGACTAAATGGGCACAGCCAGACAAGGGTGGCCGTATGGTATGTGGCACCACAAACATGTCTGAAGTGCCACATACAGCACAGTCAGGCATTCTCCGTGCTGCAAGGGAATGCTGCCCATACATGCACTGCTCCATTTTTTTCCCCACAGGTTTTTTGGACCCCTGAATATCCATGGAGGAACAAAATGGAGCAGTGCATGTACAGGGAGCATACACCACTGAAAAGCAGAGCCAGGCCACCTAGTGTCACGCTGCAGCTACCAGCCAGTCTTTACCTGGCATGATTGCCACTGCTGCGGCCACGGGAGGCCCCCATAACCCCAGGTAAGCCTCATTTACCACCCCCAGGGTAACTTGCCATGTGCCAAAGCATGTGAGATACAGGTGTTCCCCAGGCACAAGTAGCTGCAGTGCAAAATGCTTCACTGCTACTTGTCCCTGAGGAACCAAATGTCCATGCTCATCTAGACATGGCCAATAGATCCAAATTTTCATCCTATCTTCACATTTGCACTTTAAGTTTTAAAGGTATATATGGGTGTTAATTTGCACCTCAGACTCTGCTAAAAATGTTGACATTTAGATATTACTCCAAGATAGATATTTGGATATTACACGTGTGGTAGGTTTTTTACTGAATAGTCAATGTTTATTGTGCTACAGCATTAAACTGTTGCATTATTTTCTTTTCTAAATACAGGATTTACCAGTTACACTAATAGACTTAAAGGAGAAAATGCTTTATGTTCAGTATTTCTTCCTTTATAGCTTTTTCTGGGGCACTCATTGGATTATTTAAGCCCCTCAGATACATGAATGTATTTATTTATGAATGCACCAATATCCATGTGGTGCAGTAAATTATTATCTTACTTATATATATGGGGAATTGAGGCCAATGAAGTTGAGTGACTTCCGAAGGCCATAAAGGAGGGCTGAGACAAGAATGGACCACGAATGGAACTCAGAGCCCCAGAGGCTGTCTACATGTATTCAAATGATTTGGGAGAATTCTCTTAGTAGAACAATGCATCTGAAGGCATCTGTGCAAATATATGAATGTTGATCCCCTGAAGAGCAGAATTCTTTCAGTTCTAACACTGTGTAACCTGGGAACCCCTCTTTACACATTTCAGCATACTCTGAAGGCTCCCTCAGTCTGCCTTCTTGTGAAGGAGTTGTGTTTGGCAGTAGAGTCCAGCAAGTGACACACTAACTCCTTTGGGGGGGAGAGAAAGCAAAACACCCTGGGATGTATGAGGACTACGCTGTGACTTCTCTCAGAAGGCAATAAGTAGAGACATATGCTCTCCCAGGAGAAACTCTCCCAGGAGTGATTTAAGCCTGGTTGTTCCCACCAGCCATTTTTGCTCTGAGAGAAAGAGTTTGAACATGTGTAAAGTCTTAACTACTACAGTGAATGGCAATTCTTACACCAAGTGTTGCTTGCACATGAAGATAAGGTATGGCAAAATATAGCATGGGATATGGCAAGGATATGGCATCCTGTTCTGAGTGCTGAATGTTAGACAGGAAGTTGATCACAGTGGTCCTTCTGGCCTTAAGATCTATTAAACTCATTTTGTAGGAAACATATTTTTTCTTAACTCCTATTTATGATTCTTTTTTCTTCTAAATCTCAATATTTGAAAAAACACTCTGAAGTGTATCTTACCTTTCCAAGATACTTAAGAAAAATAGCCAGAAGTCCATGATTTCATGCATAAAGAAGAGGAGAAAAAACTCAGAGGAATGAATACCTACCCTTAATTCTAAACTTGGGGGTCCTCAAACAAAAATCAAAATAACACTATTAGTAGCATTACAATTTCATACAGAAGGCATATATTTCATGGTGATTTTTGCTGCTGGTCTGCATATGAATATTCTTTCCTTACTACTTTTCAACAATTTAAAAAATGATTCAACTTTTCAAATCCTATAACAATTGTTAAAGAAAGAACAGAAGCTGAACCTCACAACTACAATATGACATAAGAGCTATATACCTTCCATATTAGAATATGAACTACAGTAATTCAAGAGCATATATATTGATTAGAATCCAAGATGAAAGGGCAAACAGCAGCAGATGGAGAGGTGGTGGTGGGTCAGACAGCAAGGGAGTCAAATGGCCTGGTCCCTGCCCCTTGCTACCTGCCACTCCCACCACTTGGCCCCCCAGCTGCCTGCCACCCGTACCCAATGCCTGCATGCCCCACACTTGTGCCCATGGTGCCTGTACCTTCTGTCACCTACCCTCTTCCTCACTTGCACTCTTCTTACCTACTCTCTCCAACATGTGCCAGCCATGCTTTGTCCCTGCTGCCACTCGCCCTCCCTCCCACCTGAATCACTTCATCATAATTCAGACACAGTGGTAATTAAAGCGCAAAAATCCTGAACTGGGGAAATAAAATATACATAGTTTTAAAAGGAACTTTTCACTTCTGCCTGAAAAAATATACAGGCCAAATAAATGCTGAACTTGACAATCATTTTCAGACTTCAATATTATTTTAAATAGTCAATCACAAATTCAGTCAACAAAATACAAATTAAGGGGAAGTATGTTCCTTGAGGCAAGAATGATACAATAGGAAACATGGGAATTATTTCCAGGTAGAGATTACACTTTGACGCATCTCTGTACTTTCTTCTATTGTGCAAAAAGAAGAATATAAAACAGAAGAGGATTCAACTTAGAAAAGCACCTAAATCACTACCATTCTGCTAAACAATCATGTGTAGGAGGCAGAGCTGTCAGCAAAGTAAAACAAGAAAAAGAAATGACTAACACATTTCAGAAGTTGCCAAAAGCCTGGGGACAGTGTTAATAATTTCTTATGCATTTATCATAATTTATACTAGTGTAATAAAGAAACAACACATTATGATTTTACTGGATTCCTGGCATTCCCCAGTATTTAAATCTTAATACCAGGATAGGAAATTTTAAGAACATTCTGCAGTGTATTTTATTTTGTTGACTCTCCTGGCAGATTCTGCCATTAAAAGTCTGAGAAAGTCCAGTATGAAATAAATTGGGATTTGTAGTATAAACACATTTATTAAGACATATACTGAAATCCTGATCTCACAAAGTTAGGGAAGTTTTGCCGCTGATTTCAGCTAAGCCGGGAGTTCACCAAGCCATGTGCCTCAAAAGCTGACAGAAGAAAGATATTTTTTTACTATAAATTTAACCTATAGTGAAAGAGAAAAGATGAGAAACTCACAGACTACACAAAGACTCACCCTACACTGCAGCTGGCTCTAGCAATTGTAGTACATGCATAGGTCAATGAAGTCATGACAGTTACCGTACCTTGCTTAACGAAGAACTCAGTGAACCTATGACAATACGAGTTCCAGCTTCTGATTAAGCTCTCAAGGTCCTGGATCTGCCTGTATAGCCCACACTGAATTCTATGTTGCTACAGCTATACTCTGATTCATATCCATACTGCGATCACACTCCAGGGTGAAACTATAGAGGTAGCCAAAGCATTATCAAGTCTGTGCTATATAAAGATTTTTATTGAATAAGGTAGTAAGCTACCCTAAAGCTTAAAAAGCATATACATTGCATTCTTTCTGAAAGTAATACAGAACATGTTTTTTATCTAATATAGTATGTATTACAGCTCAGTGTGTGGACATGCCTCATATGTTAATTACACACTGATACTAAAGTCTAACAGGACACACGAACTTTGATTTTGATACAAGTTCTTCATTTGCTTTTTTCCTTGCCATTCATATGAAAGGGAATTCAAGAAGAGGTTAAAGAAGAAATGGGTTGCTTTTATGAACAAAAGGAAAAAAAACAAAAACAAAAAACCCCTCAAACCTTAGAACTTGACTCAAAAATAAGCGGAAGGCAAGTTGATCACAGCTGAAGGAAAGGAAATGTTCACTAAGGTTGAATTACTACATGTTGAGGGTAATTAGTGAGGCTTATTTCCACCACCGGACTGGAAATGGACATGCTTTTATACGGTTTTTGTGGATTTCCCTAAAAGTCCATAAAAACAAGTTTAAATTATGGGTCATTATTCTTTAATTTGCAGATAGATTACTTAAATGTCTAAAACATGTTTACACTGGTTTCTACTCAAGAAAACTCAAGATCAATGATGTATTGATTTTGAGGACACAATATGTCAAGTGTTAAACTATGTCCTCTTTCTTAATGCACACTTATACCAAACATTAAATAAACCCCAAACTCAATACTTCACATAGCTTCATGGTCTCTATTAATCAAAAGCCCAATGGCTTAAACTAACATTTATAGAATAGTATTTATTACTACAGACGGACAACTTCATGGTACCTTGTATCAAGAATTCATGGGCAAGATTTTCAGAAGTGCTCAGACCTGAATTCTGCTCCATCTGAAGATTCCCATTGTTTTCAAGGGGAGAAGATTTATGCCAACACTGAACGTACCCTACTTAATCAGTTTGATAGTTCCACTCTAAATGGGTAATGTGAACCCAATAAAAGTTGAGGTAAAATTGCCTCAAGGACGTTAGGGAACAGTAACAGCAGCAACAAAATTTAATAAGGAAAACAAATGGTTAGGTTCATGAAACACTTAACCCATGGATAACCTTTTCTGAGTAACCCCATTGACTTCAGTGGGAATACTAATGCAAATAAAATTGTACCTAAGGTTATTTGAAAAAAGAAGTCTTCACTTGTACATAACACTTTTTAGACACTTATGCCTTTACACTTTGTCTTACTAGATCTTATATGAGACAAAAAAAAAGCTTTAAGTCTGTTTTTAATCAATGTTAGTAAAATAGCCTGTCTTAGCCATTTGCATTAAAATGTTATAAAAGTCAGAATACATTACAATATTTTCTATTTATCATTAAAATGGAAACTGTTCATATATTGCCATACATAGCCATTTTACTTTTGCTCTTTATTTTAAAACAAAACTTCCTAGACATTCTCTTGTATATTTTTGCCATATGGAGAAAAGATAGGAAAAAAAACATACTAATATTCTTTTGGACCCACAGAACAATAGCTACCAATAAGCGACAAAAACAAAACAACCCCCTCAAAATGACCTCAGAATAAAAACAAAGACCTTAACCTATCTCTTTATAAAAAGTTTACAATGTAAGTGAAACAAAAACTAACTGAAACTAATAAATAAAAATGATCATATACAAGAGCCATTGGCCAATGAAGGGAAATAGCTAACCCTCTATTTCTGTTTTGCATTTACTTATCCTGAATTGCAAAGATTTTTTTTCCAGCCCTTTCATATTTTGCAGGTTAGAAAATACATAACACGTAAACTAACTTTATGACAATAAATTTAACTACAATTTCACAGTTCTATATATGTTTTATAATAGTCTGTGATATTTAACAATTTCAATCCAAACAAGGAAATCCTAGAATTTATAAGTATTGTTTAAGCAAGAGATGTTATGATAGAATGGTGGTTATTAACATTAAATTATATGGTTATAGGATTTCACTTATAAAAATAAACCAGCAGCATTCTAATCACATGGGATAATACATTTAATGCTTTTTAAAAAAATGACTGAGAAAGTGATTTTCTCCCATTTTTCTTTCATTTTGAGCACAATGAAACAGAATGCTGGAGAGCAGATACCCTGTTCTGTCAAAAGTTCACTTTTTGATCTTTTTTATAAAGCTTTATTTCTGGTGAAAGTCAGAGGTCTATTGGCAAAGAGCCAGTCAACATTTGGGTCCCTATAAATCAATCCATTTGTTCTTAAACATGGGCTGAACTGGTTTTGCCATCAAAGGGGAAGAGAATATGTCAATCCTTGCTGAAAATATTGTTATTTTTATTATGCCAAGGCCAGAGAGGCAGAAGAGTTAAGATGTCTCACTGTTGTTCCAGAGTCACGAGTGCAAGCATTGCACCAAAACTAGGTTAACTGGGGGATGGCCTTTAAGTAGGTTGGGGAACTAAAAGCATCTAAATGCGATTCTGGCCATGATTCTGGCCGTGTTTTTCCCTGGAGTACTGTTAGCGTGATTAATGTATGTCAGTTTCTGTAGCTGGTCCTAGAAACCACCTAGGCTTTGAACAGATCTTGTAAATGGGTTCTACCTGTACTTTGTTTCAGGGAAATATATATAATATGAATGAGACAGAAACTCAGAGAAATATAGAGAATTCAGAATACAAAGACTTACCCAGGGGATGTTAGCTCTGACGGTTTATGAACCTATGTATAGGAATGGAACTGTACTGTACTAACCAAATTGATAAGTGATCCCTGATCCCTTTCAGTGTGCAAACATAAAAGGAGCAAAAGGCAAGACAATGCATTGTTCAAGCTTTTATTCTCTCCTCCAAGTATACTTCTCTCTCCACAAACATTTTCTGGAAGTTGAGGCTCTACATTCCTATATTAACTGTCAATATTTTAACTAGAGTCCATAGATTAGTTTATACTACATGGGCAGACAACTAATTAAAATATTGAGGTATAACGAGCAGTCAAGAGCCATAAGGGTTAGCCAGATAACCTAACAGTTAAAGCTTAGGTGGGATATCTGCTGTGCCTTACGTGAGAGTGTACACAAAATAAACATATGGAATCAAAACTCGTGGAAGAGATGATATCTTTTATTAGACCAACTAGATATTTGCAAACAAATTATTTTATATCTGCAAGCTTTCAGGCACATACCCCCAGACACCTCATACACTCCACAGCAGCCACAGAGCCCCCTGCCGACCCCCAGCACAGCCGGAGGCAAGCGGGGCTCGTGGTGGGAAGGGATTAACCCCTCTCTGAGTGGGAGGAGGCAGCTGCATGGAGCTAGGCCAGGTCAAGCCCCACCCAGGCCCCTACTTGGCCCAGCCCCGCAGGGAGAGAGAAAAGCAGGAGGGGGTACTCAACAGTCCCCCTCCAGTAGAGCAGGGCCCCCAAATCCCAGGCAGGGCCCCCCCTTGCCTGAGAACAGCTTTCCCCAACGGCAGGCCCACTGCACATGTGCGCAGTTTAAAAGGGCCCACCAAACAGCAAAAAATCCCAGTTAGGCTCCAGAGTGGTGAGAGATGCACAGGTGAAAGCCCGCCACACCCCCGCTCCCCCGAAGCTCCCTGGACACCTCAGACACCCCCCAGAAGCTGCAGAGCCCCCTGCCAACACCCAGAACAGCCAGAGGCAAGCAGGGCTCATGGTGGAAAGGGGTTAACCCCTCTCTGAGTGGGAGGAGGCAGCTGCATGGAGCCACCAGTTCAAGCCCCCGCCCAGGCCCCTACTTTGCCCAGTCCCCCAGGGAGCCATGCAACCAGGGCTGCGCAAACAGGTGCACTGTCTGCTGGTGCGTGAATTAGCGCAGAGTTTGTGCAGGAGGGCCCGAGACCCTGCCTGCGAACCCACCAGGGTAGTCAGTCCCAGCTGTAGCCTGCCCACCAGTGGCATGACACGGATGGGCACGTGCCGGTCCCCTTGGGCTCTGCAGCCCCCCCATCGGGCACCTCAGAGACTGCCATTCAGACGGAGCCCATGGTTCCAGGCTCCACACAGATGGAGCCCCTGGCTCTTGGCTGCTTGTCCCTTTTTTCAGGCTCTGGGGCCCGGGAGCATGGACACCTCCCCGTGTGGGGTCTCCTCCCTTTTGGGGTCTCTGGCATGCCAGCTGGAAGAGCTCCAGGCAACAGTCCACAGACTATGTGCCATCAGGGACTGAGCAGGAGACAGACCCCTACTGCCAGGCCCTTCTTCCCCAGGAGCCAGAGGGTAGACCACCTGTCTCCCTTCAGGACAAAGGAGGACTCCGGGACCTGCCACTCTGTCCAGTCTGTCCAGTCAGGGGCATGGCCCAAGGTGGTCAAGGGCCCTAAGGCTCGCCGCATCAAGGCCCCTGGCCCACTGGAGTTTAGCAACAGGTATGCACCTCTTGCTGCTCTAGCAGAGCCTGCTGAGTTGCCAGCTCCCGCAGGCAACACAGGCTGCTTACCTGCAGCTACCATCCCCATTCTCCCCAAGACAAAACGTAAGGTGTTTGTTGTGGGAGACTCCATCCTGCGGGGGACTGAGGGGGCAATCTGCCGCTCCAAACCCTTAGCACGGGAAGTCTGCTGCTTCCTGGGGGCGAACATCCAGGACATTCCGGAGAAAATCCTAAAGCTCCTTCAGCCCACAGGCCACTATCCTATGCTCCTTATTCATATGGGCACCAATGATACGGCTCAGGGTGCTCCCAGCCAGGTCATGAGGCACTACAGTGATTTGGGAGCACGGCTTAAGGATCTAGGAGCACAGGTAGTGTTTCTCATCAATCCTCCCAGTCTCAGGCTATGGGCTGAGGAGGGAGAGGAGGATCTACATAGTCAACCAAAGATTGCGGCACTGGTGTCATCAGGAAGGCTTTGGCTTCCATGACCACAGCCTGCTCTTTGGCGAGAGAGGAAGTGAGCTGCTGGGAAGAGATGGCTTCCACCTTTCTCTGCTAGGGAGGCGGCTCTTCTCAGCCAGACTGGCTGACCTGCTCCACCGGGCTTTAAATTAAGCCTGCTGGGGGATAGCAGGACTACTGCCACTGGTGGCACACTGAACAACCCTTCCAAAGCCAGTGGGCCAAGGCACTTAAGGGAGCCCACCCTTGCCCCAGCCCTGGTACAATCTGTGGGCAAGGCAAGAGCCCCCAAGGGGACACTTGCCTGCCTGTACACAAAAGCCTGTACGCCAAAGCCAGGAGTTCGTCCTCCTGCTCAATGCAAAGAATTATGATGTCATTGGGATAACGGAGACCTGGTGGGACTCCACCCATGACTGGACCACGGGTATAGATGGCTATACCCTGTATAGGAGGGATCCTGTAGATAAAAGGGGTGGGGGTGTTTCTCTCTCTGTTAAGAAAAGTTACATGTCCCTGCAAGCTGATATTGGTGACCAGGGTGGACAGCTAGAGACCATCTGGGTTAAAATTTGTGGGGAACACGGCACAGGAGACACAACAGTGGGAGTCTACTACAGACCTCCCACTCAAAGTCCTGAGCTTGACCAGGAGTTCTCCCAGGAATTGGCTGAGGCCGCATGCTCCAGGACCATGGTTGTCATGGGTGCCTTCAATTACCCGGACATCTCATGGGAGGATCACTCAGCAAAAATCAGAGCAGTCACAAAATTCCTCTCATGCGTGGATGACCTCTACCTGACTCAAGAAGTCTATGGACCAACGAGAGGAGAAGCACTGCTCAGCCTGGTACTGGCTACAGGGGATGACCTAATCGCTGACCTAGTGATCGATGGGAAGCTGGGTGACAGCGACCA
>NW_017728886.1:169700578-169701580 GCF_001723895.1 Crocodylus porosus | reverse complement strand
GGTACTTTGCGTAGGTCTTTCATCAGTCCCATGGGATGCCCATGCCCACTATGGGACAGGGAGATCCGGGTGGGGGAGATCCCCTGCCCTCCATAAATGCTGACCTCATGAAGGAACATCTTGAGAAGCTGGATACCTTCAAGTCAGCCAGCTCTGACAATCTACACTCCAGGGTACTCAAGGAGCTGGTGAGCGAGCATCATAGCCCAGCCGCTGGCATGGACCTTTCAAAACTCCTGGTGCTCTGGTGTAGTACCCAAAGACTGAAAGAAGGCTTTTTTTTTTTTTTTTTTTTAAGGCCAATGTGGTGCCTATCTTCAAGAAAGGGAGGAAAGTGGATCCGGCTAACTATAGACCCATTAGCCTGACTTCTATCCTGAGGAAGATCTTAGAAAAGTTTATTAAAGAGGCCATCCTTAATGGACTGGCTGAGGCCAACTTCCTAAGGGATAGCCAGCATGAGTTTGTGTGGGTAGGTCTTTCTTCATCAATCTCATTTCCTTCTACGACCAGGTGACCTATCACCTGGACAAGGAAGATGAGATTGATGTCATATATCTTGATATCAAAAAAGCCTTCGATCTGTTATCCCATGATCACCTCTTGGCAAAACTAGCCAACTGTGGCCTTGGGTCCACCATGTTCCTCTGGCTGGGAAATTTGCTCCATGGTCAGACCCAGAGGGTTGTAATTGATGGCAGTCACTCATCATGGTGTCCTGTGACCAGTGGGGTCCCCTCAAGGCTCTGTCCTTGGACCCATATTGTTCAACATCTTCATTAATGATGTGGACACTGGAGTCAGGAGCAGACCGGCCAAGTTAGCCAATGACACCAAACTTTGGGGCAAAGCATCCACGTCAGATGAAAGGCAGGTGATCCAGGCTGACCTGGACAGGCTCAGCAAATGGGCGGATGAGAACCTGATGGTGTTTAACACTGAAAAATGCAAGGTTTTCCACCTTGGGAAGAAAAACCTGCAGCATCTTTATAGGCTCGGCAG
>NW_017728886.1:169674068-169699958 GCF_001723895.1 Crocodylus porosus | reverse complement strand
TTGGATGCTTATCTTGCTGGGATCCTATGACCCCAGCTGACTTCCTGCCCTTTGGGCAGGGGGCTGGGCTCGATGATCTCCCAAGGTCCCTTCCAGCCCTGATGTCTATGAAATCTATGAAGCTATGATTTTTGTGTCTCAAAGAATATCAGACAGGGAAATTACTGAGGGCACAATTAGAGAAGAAGTATGTCCAAGTCTGATTCTCAAACAGTGTCTATACACGTGTTCTGGGGTGGAGAGAGGTATGCTTTAATTAGAGCAAATCTGAGAGCCGCTCTAATTAAAGCACCTGCAGAGTCATGTGTATTCATCATCCTGTGCTTCAAATTGGCAATTGCTTTAAGTAAGTTAACGTGCCCCCACCACTATTTTGAAACTCAGGAACACTGAATACATGTGACACAGAGGCTGCTGGAGCTTGCTAATTAGGCCCACTTCTCCCCCACTGCAGGGGGAAGGGGAAGAACAGGCCCAGACCCCAAGCAGCAGGAGGGAAGCAGGGAGTGGGCCTGGACTGAGGGGTGGGTGGCACGGGGCTCCATCCCTGCCTGCCCCCCCTCCAGTCCTTCTTGACAGGCAATTGGCTAGTAGTCAAATAAATTCTAAGTATCTATACCTTTTGGTATTTGATTTTGGGATTTCCTATCATAGATTTCATCGACATTTGGGCTGGAAGGGACCCTGGAGGATCATCAAGTCCAGCCCCCCACCCAGGGGGCAGGAAGTCAGCTGGGGTCATAGGATCCCAGCAAGATAAGCATCCAAATGTGTCTTGAAGGCGTTCAAAGTGGGTGCTTGAATCGCCTCTGGCGGCAGTCTATTCCAAACCTTAGGGGCTCGGACAGTGAAGAAGTTCTTTCTTATGTCCACCTTGAATCAGTCGCAGCCAAGTTTGTGACCATTCAATCTCATCATCCCTTGGGGCGCTCTGGTGAACAGACGTTTCCCCAGATCCTGTTGAGCACTCCTGATAAACTTACAGGTGGCCACCAGATCACCCCTGAGCCTGCACTTTTCCAGGCTGAATTGCCTCATTGCTCTCAGCCTCTCTTCATAAGGTCTTTTTTCCTGACCTCTGATCATGTGTGTGGCTCTCCTCTGCACCCTCTTAAGCTTTTCTACATCCCCTTTGACTTGTGGAGCCCAAAGCTGGACGCAGTACTCCAGCTGTGGCCTCACCAAGGCTGAGTACAGCGGGAGAATGACATCCAGGGATCTACTTGAGAAGCAACTATGGATGCAACCCAGCGTTTTGCTCATTTCACTAGCTGCAGCATCACACTGAAGGCTCATGTTCATCTTGTGGTCAACCATGACCTCCAAGTCCCTTTCATCCATAGTGCTAACCAGCATAGTACTACCAAGCCTATAAGCATGGTGCAGGTTTTTCCTCCCAAGGAAAATCATGGAAAAATCAGAAGTCTCCCTGTCCCCTTTGCTCACCAAGACAGAGGTTCAGGCCCCTCACTTCCAAGCCATGCCCCCAGGTCTGCTGTTTCCTTCACTCCCCCAACCACAGCTCCCTTGCCCTGTTGTTGCCCCTCGCCTCCCCCCAGCCCTCCCAGCCCTGCTGATGCACCAACAGCTCCCTGTCCCCACCACCCTGAAGCCCTGCTGGAGAGGCCCCCCAGCTTCCAGGGCTAAACTTTTATAGAACATTTTAAAATCCAGAAGAGAATGACCATAAAATGCTTCAGCACATGCTACAGAAAATGCAACCCTGTTGCATTTTTGTATCCTATAGCAAAAGATCTGAGATCTACATCCCTCTGCTTCTTAGAGAGAGTAGCCTTGTAGCATAAGTACACAATAACTGAACAAAACCACGATAGAAAACATTAACCAATGCGTCAGCTTTGAGACAAGGGTAAGAAGACGACTGAGGGAATAAAAAAAATAGATTTAAAAGAGCTTTCCAAATAGATATGCTGAACATGGCTAGGTAGGCAAAAAAGACCTCTGCCTCTCAATAATACTGGATCCACAGAGCTGAGATAAGTCTAGATTGTACAAATAGGCAATTGAATTATTATGTCTACATCCCTGAGAACAGAAGCTATCTAAATAAAATGGTGGTGCCATTCTAGAATAGAACTGAACTATAAAGCCAGAGACTCCATATGCTAGCCAAACATGATGGAAAAAAAAGTTGAGACCTGAAGGACAGTTGTTACATGCCATTAAATGCAAGTAAATAACAGAAACTGAAAATGAAAGCACACCACTTATCCAACAGGCATTGGATGAAATTAGGAATGAAATTTTCACCATAGAGCATACAAACTGGTTCATTATTGAAGACAAACATTCAGATTTTGGGGATTTAGGTGACCTGTTGGAAATTACCTTAGCTCCTATCTTTAGGCAAAACAATGAAGCATTTCAGCAGACCAGACTTCCCAATCTGCCATTTCAGACAATGGACTCCAGATTACTCGCAGAAAGTTTGTGCGCTTTACTCAGGTATGGGAAAGCAATCGAATCTCATCATGCAGTAAATATCTCATCATCAGCCAGTTAAATATCAAAGCATGAACTGACTATTAAAATTGCCCAGATGTATTAAAGTTGCAAAAATGAAACTAAATATATGGCAAGCTATTCATGAATAATAATAAAAAAAAAATACAGAGAAAGCCTTAATAGCAGTGCACTAAAATGTTTTATGTCAAGACAAATATCTAATTTGGTATCTATAACCACAGCATTACTATAATTGGCAGGAGCAGGTGGAATAAAACAAAAAGGGAAGAAACGTGCAAAAACCAAAAAGCCTTTTTATAGCTGACAGGTGAACAAACTCTCAAAGTCAGCATGTAGACCCCAACAGGATGAAACTGTTTCCTCAGGACAAACCATGCACTTGGAACAAACTACATTTTTTTAATGTGCAGGTCCTTGTTCATATAATGCATCAGAGGATGGGCCTGGATGGTTCAGTGAAACACCAAACAAATACACCTGAAGAATAAAAAAAAAAAAAAAAGACCTGGATTGTGAAGTGGTGAAATGAATACTTTACTGAAAGAGGGGATACAGTTCAGTGTATGCTTGGGGAGTACTGGCCTATGTAAAAATAAAGGATTTTACAAAGACTTTTGAAATACCCCACTAGAATTAAGTTGGTGTTACATGTTAAATGTTGCAGATGTATTAACATAACATTTGAACAGGCTGTGGTACTCCTGCTTAATTTTTGCTATTTCTATAGTTGCTATAGTTTCGTGAGCATGTCTAGGTGATTAGAGGAATTTTTAGTCCACTGGACAACTCCCCTGCCTGGGTTCTTATACTGGCTGTGTGAGTGCATAAGGTCTTAGCCTGCATATGTTCAGTAGTCAGTTTAGTAGATATTTTTTTTTATCAAGAGTGAACGCTTGCCCTTTGCTGATATAAGTAACCTAGTTTTGTTGTGGAGTATGCATACTGGCTAGCACCCACCTGTTGAGTGCTGAGTAAAAGGTATTGTGATGTGTACAATAGTGCGGTAGTGTGTGCACAGGCATTTGCTTGAATGGAACATGGTCTGAGCCAGTATTTGACATAATTTTGATGATGGGAATTGCTGCAGACTGCGTGAGGCAAATGAGAATTTGATAAGATAGTATGTGGTCCGAGTGTGTGCTTGATACAAAACTTAATGATGAGCAGGCCGGAGCTTTAAGTGATTGGATGAGTAACATGGGCTGATTTGGGAGTAGAGGAGTCCGAGTTTAGCCTGTGTGTTGGAGGAGGAGGGGGTTTCTGCTCCAAAGAGAGAGGCTCTGATGTTACTGTCCTGTGTGGTAATGAGCTGAACTCCTGGGGCACCTATACACATGATGGACCTCTGCTCCAGCACGTGCTAACTAGCTTGTGTCAGAGCAGACTGGATTAATCCAGTCTGCTATGAGTTGGTTTGTCAGCCAATCAGAGCACAAATAAAACGTTATGGACAAACAGACAGACAAAGGCCTTTATAAAATTAGAATAGTGATTGAGGCACTGGTAGGCCTCCAAACTCGTTTTAAAATTGTAAATATATTTATAAAACATTGTGTTCAATTGAAACCCCTTTACCTAGACCGACACATACATCATCTGATATATAAACCATCTGATGTTCAAAACATAGGAAGTATGCCTGTTTCATTGTTCAGGAACACTTACCAATATCCTCCTTTCATAACAGCTATTGGAAATATTTTTGCTGCTGCCGCCTAGTCGATTAATATTTCTTCAGCTGTAGGCATGTGATAGCAAGTTTTTTTTTTAGTATTTTAAGTTTCTTGGGGATATGCAAATGTAAAGCTTCTCAATAGCTACCATGCTGCTTATTCAAGTTAGGGTCTTTATACCTACCAATGGTATCTTCTATTTACATTTGCTTTATTGCTCCAATTTTCTTCTTTTCTTAATGCAATTGGTACTGTGTGTTGTTGGTAGTGCAATGGTTGAATCACTTATCTATTTCCAGATATAAAAAAGGCCTGAAAGGCATCCAAGTCATCTAAAACATAATGATTCTCTTTTAACTATTTTGGCAGATATACTTTTTTCTGTTTTCACTGTGTATCTATTTAGATATAGTTAGATTAGTTTGTCACAGACGCAGAGTTACTATTTGAATTAATTCACTTTTTTAAAGCTTAAAGCTCTGGCTGTATTAACTGAAACTTCATCCTATGTGTGGTTCCTCAGTGTTCCACTTGTAATTTGCACTGACATAGTGGTATCACATAATTATATTTTGGATTTGCTTGAGTACCAGTTTGCTTTCTGCACTTGCATAATTCTGAGGAAGTGTTTGTAGCCTACCCTATCTGCTGATGTGCCTCTGTGTTTGGCATTCAATTTTCTGTCTGTTTGTGCTGCTGCCTTGTCTTTGGCATCAGATGCAATCTGAGCTTTACAAATTATTTATTTTAGTTGCTTTGCACCAAATCAATGTCACACGCATCCAAAATCTCATCCTCCATATCACTGCTCACTTTTTGTTTTTCTTGTCTGCAAGCTTTGGCTCATTTTACCATAAGTATTATTACTAGTTACACCCCAAAGAATTATGCACAGAAAAATTCAAAATTATGTGCAATTAATTATTATTATTTTTACAAATCAAACTAGATATAACACCATTTCAACCATCTTTAGAGATATATGTAGGTACTTGTGTGGGGGTGTATATATGGGAGTGTGTTGGGTTAGTGGGGAGAATGTATGAAGGGGGGGTGTGTATGTGTGTGTGTGTGTGTGTGTGTGTGTGTGTGTATGTGTGTGTGTGAGAGAGAGAGAGAGAGAGATTTGACAGCCGGTGTGGATATGGGAGTGTGTAAGGTTTGTGGGGGTGTGGGCCCCTCAGGCACAGCCTTCCCCAGCACATGCCACCCTCCAGCAAAGTTCCTAAGAAGTATGACCCTGCCAGACACATGCCTCCCCCCCGCAGAGCCCCCACCCACCACGCTCACCACTGCATAGCCACACGCCTCCTCCCACACAGCCCTCAGGGCACTCCTGGCCACAGCGGGCAGCGCCCCCTTGCAGCGCACAGCTCTGGCAAATGTCTGGCTGGCCTACACTGCTGGTGCACACCTTCGGGTCAGACTGGGCTAGCCCTGTCCCAGTACGTGGGGTTTGTGGCACTGAAAGTAGGAGCCACATGCAGCCCTGGGATTTGCTGGGACCATGCAGTGCTGGAGGCTATGCTTCAGCCAGGAGTACCCCAAGGGCCTGCTGCTACTGCAACAGGGGCAATACACCATGGAGTGATGAGTGTGTGGCAGAGGGGCCCCACACACACCCACAAACCTCCCCACACACACACCCACCTGCAGCCAGGAGCTCCCTTTCCCATTCACCAGCTACATCCTGGGGAATTACACAATATTACGTGATTATGCACAGTTATACATTTTACACTCAAGATTACATGGGCACATAATTGCATAATTTCTTGGGGTGTAATATCTAAGACAATATGAAAGATGTTTTCAGTCCATTCTTCTTTGTATTTTAGGTCCTAAAATGTGGTTAAAATAAATCCTATTTTATTTTACCTTCTATGTCCATTCTTGGACTGTGATTTTTAGTGAACTACATGTGGGGCCCTCCTGTTAGGCTCTGTATTCAGATGTGCTTGTTTAGGATCTTTGCATGTGACTCAGCTCCTTGCATAGCCGGTATGGATTTTCCGTGAAGCTCATGCATCCTTCATGTTAAGAAGAGCTCAAAATTAAGCATTGATACTTGAATGAGCCAGCTATTTTGTACTATTTGGCAGTAGTGACCTAGTTCTTCTCCAGATAAAGATGAAACACTGTTGAAAAAACAAACAAACAATCATAAAGAAGTATTATGTGAATTGAAATGAGTTTTGGAACACTTCTCATATTTTACAAGGGAACTTCCCTATCTGCTGCTGACATTGCCAAGTGCCAGCAGAGAATGCAGCAGCTTTTTCCTGCAACAATTAATTCTGTACCATCTCTTATCTTTTTATCCATCCTTCATACATCTCCCACTGGGAACTAAAGAATGTTCATTTGCAAAATGCATCCCCTTTCATGTCTATCTGCAGGTCAGGAATGTAGTATTCTGACATGATGATGGCTTTCTAATTTTACAACAGAACTACATTTATTGTTTAAGAATACAAGGGAAGAAAACCTGAGTCAACATGTGAACTCTACTTCTTCATCCAGCTATGTTGTTATCTCTCATAAAGCACATTCTCTATGTTCAGATATGTAAATGCACTATAATTCCTCCTTTCTGGGATGCTATGTATGGTAAGAATTCCTTCAGTCATCAGTGAAATTAAATATCTTGGCAATTATTACCTCCATTACCCAGTAGTATCCTGTTCTGCTGACCCTCTGTTACCCATTTCAAGGGGACACAGTTGACATTGCATGGCTGCATTCTTTCTTTTTTGAAAAAGTCTCAGAATTACAGCATTGCACAATTGGTGTTCTATGCAAAGAAGTCTCACAGTTTGGATTCTTCTCTCATTCAGTATGCATGTAGAAAGACATGACAGTATTAGCAGAGAGAAGTAGGGTGAAATGTTTGTCTGTGGTGTATTTACTCTGACATGTAAAATGGAATAAGTGATGAATGAATCTATTTCTTTAGGAAGTTGGATACCCAGGAAGCCACCTCTCTAGTTGTGCAATGTGTTCTTGTCCCCACACCCAGAGGCTTCCCCTTTTGAGGAAGAGGTACTTCTGACACTGCTGAAAAATCCCTATACCTATCCATCATAGTCAAAAAACGTAAACACCTGCATTTTCTATGCCTCTATCCCTAACATGGACTGGCCATATTATATGGGACCATTGGAGATTCTAAACCAAAAAACTGAGACCCAACATGCTGTCCATAACTTAAATGGTCATAGACCCACAGTAATTCTTTAATTGATATGGTGGTTATTTTTCTCTAAACTGCTGCTAATCACTTGCACCAGGACTTCCAGTTGATATAGCAAAAGATTACAAACTGACCTCCCACAGAAAGAGAGGCCAAGAATACAATCTGGATTGAAGAACCTTTGGGATCATGTAAGCTGAAAACTATAACTCCATTTAGAAAGATAATACAGATTTCACTCAATCTATAAACCATATGTTACATACTGATTCACATTTTAGAAAGCTAGAACAAATTAGAATGATTGAAATATAGAAAAACACAATAAAGAGCAGAATAGAGCTAAGTATCCTCACCAGCCACAACTTAAGCCCAGGAAATAAATATCCTTTGCTCATTGCATAATACAGCAATTAAACCTAAATGTTTTGAAAATATATAGAGGTTCAAACATGCCCCCATTTTTCCTCCCCTACATCCAGAAGGGAAACTCCACAGTATTCAAAATAGATTGGAAGGCAAAGTGGCAAGGACTGCAATTTTCAAGTATAACTAGTAGTAAAGCTGATCAAAAATTTGACTTGTCAGCAATAAACGGCATGCATCTGTAAAGTTTCTCTGAGTAAAAGTCTTGTGGCGCTTGTGCAAATAAAACACATTATGCACTGAAAAGGAGGAAAAGCATGTGACAGTGAAACCTAGGGAAAGTTTGGGGTGATCAGTTAAAGGCTCAAGTGACAATTCCATTTTAAAATATGTCTCCCACAAACTGATATGGAGAAGACAAAATGGACTGTACATCTATAGTAGAAAATAGCATGGTATAAAATTATATTAAATCCTTTTCAGAGTTATGCAATGAATTTGATCTTCCAAAACCACATGAATAGCAATATATGCAGTTGCATCAAGTATTAGAAAAACAATTTGTACCCAAGGCTTTAGGTATATCAAATACTCTAGATATATTATTTTTCAGTTTGAAATCTTCTCTTCCCCATCCTGTGCCATCACTCTATCATTACATAATGTCACATAACAGACCAGATACAGACTATTTAAGACTGTACTAGAATGGATTCTAGGCTAGGTAAAGACATTCAAAAAGCCCAAGGCAGAATTGAACTAAGTTACACAGTTTTCTATAAGTGGAGTAGTTTAAAATCAGTAATGAACAGAAAACACATTTGCCTTTTAGTGTTGGGGGGGTGGAATCTTAAACTGGATTCTGTCATTTTTAAAAATAAGTCTGTGCGCACCAGACTTCTGTTCTGCTGCAGGTATAGACTGGTTTCTGATTACTTATGGTAGGCATCATCACTGGCAATCCATCATAGTTGAGGATGGTAGTCTTCCACAATTGCCTTATCTGTGGGTCTGAAGATGGCTGACAAGGTGGCTGACTAATTCTGTACCATCTCTTATCTTTTTATCCAGCTTTCATACATCTCCCACTGTGAACTGTCAGTGGGATTGACAGGTTCTATTTGCAAATCAGGCACACGTTTCCATGTGGGGTGGGTGGCTCAGGATTCTTGTTCCGTCTGTGACAAGCTGCTTCTGCTGCTCCCGTTTTTCCATCTCCTGTTGTCATTGTGAGGTTTCAAAGTACTGAGATCCTTGCAGCAGACTCTTCTTCCATTTGGGGCAGTCTTGGGCAATAGTCTCTCATGAGTTGATGTCAATGTTGCATTTTCTCAAGTTAGGCTTGAGGATGTCCTTGAAGCTCTTTCTCTGCCCTCTGAGCATGTGCCTTGACTGAGTTGCAAGAATACAACTTGCTTTGGGACATGAGTGACTGGTGCCTCCTGAATCTGGGAGAAGGGCATCCACAGAAGCCACCAATAGTGGCAGCCCTGTTATGGGGGGACCAGCCCTACCAACAGCAGTGTTGGCCATCGGGGGGGCGGGGCACGTGCACCCCCTACCAGCTGCCTATGCTTTGGGAGTTTGGAGTTGGACATCCTCTTACCTCTCAGCTCTGTGTTCTTGGGGAACCCTGGCACAGAACGCAGCCTGTTTGATTCACAAAGGATTCACCCCCTCCCCACTTCTACCTGAACAAGAACTGATTAGAGGAAGGACTTACACAAAAGACAAAGAAGATGCAGTGGGATACACATCTAAAGCCCTCCAGACAAGGGTGACAAGAGTGAAGCAACTCCCTTGGTCTCATTTGCATTCAAGATGGAACCGGATGACAACTCATTTAAGTGGAAGACGGGACAGGAATGCATCGTCATTAGCATTCAGGATGGAGAACAGAGATTCCAAGGCAAGGACTGCACTGAGTTCTGGAATCAGAAAAGCAGGGGAGCACTGCATGATGGGGGATCCCTGCTCCAAATGCTAATCAACCCATGTCTACACACACACAGCTCAACAGTTATCAGACCAATTCTAGTAATCACTCCTTTTCTGGTACCCAAAACACTGAATCTGCCCGTCTGTATTGTTTGCTCCCTCAGAGTAATGCCACCCATAGCCAGGAGTGATCAGTTCCTATTATCCAGCATATGAGCCATTGTTTACCCATAAACAAACTTAGTGTTCTCCCTTGAGCCATTGTTAGTTCTCTACCCAAGCTCACATTTCTGTCCTGGTGCCTGGATCCAAAAGCTGCACCAGTTCCACTCCTTTTCTGCCTGGCATCCCTCCATTGATCGTGCTGAGGACTCTGCCTGTCTGCAAGCTCCAACAAACACCTGGGAACCTCGACAGGTTCAACCTTCGCTGAGTGGTAAGACCCCAACTCTCTCTCTCTGACCCCGAGAACCTGACTTATTCTCTTGCTCCAGGCACAGCTTTCTAAACCTGACTTTTTCAAATCAAATTTGAACTAGACTTCCCCAAATACCTAAGTGAAAGTATGTAATATTGCAACTGTTTAATTTATCTGTCTTGTATGACTATTACTACTGGTATCATCAGAAGTTCATATAAATTGGCAATAAATAATTTTTATGGTCAAGCTGGTTGCTATACTTTTTCTATGAACCTCACCTACTCTCTCTTCCCCTTGACCTCCCCATGTGCTCTGTAAAAATGCTTCTTTTACCTAAGCCAAAGATCCCTGTAATGCCCAAACCCACAGTGAGGTCTGCTCATCAAGGGGGTTACTACTAAGAACATTGTTTCAAGAGATTGGGACGTGCTGAGTTTTGAGGTGCATGAGGGTATCAGCTGAAAGTGCTGTTTGGACACAGCCTGCTCAGATGTACTCTGTTAGCATATGTCTAACTGCATTTATTATTGTCCTGCTGAAATAAAGGATGAACTGAGTTCAAGGCACATGAGGGCATCAGCCTGTCAATGCTGAATAAATTGTGTCCTGTTAATCTGTGTGTGCATATGTGCATATATGTGTTTGACTGATTTGGTGGTTGGAGGAACCCAGTCCCATTGACCCCCAAGCCCTGCAAGATAGCTCCATTGGGGATGATGACTTGCAGAAGGGAGAGATACTGCTCCATATAGAAACCTAAATAACACAAGCTGCACATTGATAGAATTACAAAGACTGTAGATATGTACACTGGAGATCCAGGGGTCAAAAAAAAAAAAAGACCAAAAAAAACCCCACACAGGAAAAAAAAAAAAGCAGGGCAGCACATGCAGGAACAGCACGTACTACCTAAAACCAGAACCTGGCCAGCCAGAGCCATGCTCTGGCTGCTGGCCAGGCTCCAAGCTGCAGGAACAATATGGCTGCAGCTTCCTCAACCCCCAGGACCTCAAGTAAAGCTTCTGAGGCCAGAAACTATGCTGGTCACACCCTCCCCTACCCCACCTGGGGTAAGCTGCCACACACCAGAGGGTGCATGGCACAGGTGCTCCCTGGGGAGCACTAGCAGAAGCACAAGGTGTCCAACTGCTCGATGTCCCTAGGGAACCAAATGTCCATGCTCTTGATGTGCCCCAGTGGAATTCAGCAACTCACAACTGATCTTGGACTTCACCTTACATGACAAAAGACCATTTTTTGTCTGCACTGGGCTCCCTCTAAACTTAAAACATGAAACATACTGACAGAAGATGCATGTTGGAAATGTGATCCATTGCTGAAAACACTTGGACTTCCATTATTTTTGGAAATAAATGATAACCAAAGTTATCATGGTTTTGAACACAGTACTGATACCTTGGGCAAATGTGTATGCTTTTGGTTATGTACCCAAGGATATCAAACTGCATCCTTCCCAAATTGCGTTTGTATAGGGGGTCTTATTAGTACTATTCAGAATCATTTTGATGAATTGGAAAAAATAGCACTTCTCCACAGGTTGAAATCTGGGACAATGAAATGGCACAGCTGGCATCTATAGAGAGTGTCAGGTTTAGCAGGCTTAACTGCATTAAAAAAAAAAATTGATGGAATTCACAAACAATTCTTGGAATATTTTGGTAGCTAGATTGTTGCTCACTTCTCTTTTCTTGTTCTCTGCCCTGCCCTCTTCACACCTTTTTCCTCCACCTTTTTTTTTCTTTTTCCTTTGACCATCTTTTTCCTTTTTGCCTGAAGTTGTTTCCAAGTGAGCACACATTATAGCATCAATGTACTGGAGCTCAATGTTTGAGGTTGAGGTAGTCTTGGTTTTGGCTTGCAGTCAGCTGAGACTAAACATTTTACCATGGTTTCATTAATTTAGCTCCACTCCAACTGGAAGTTTGCAGTGGTCAGATTCATAGATTAAAGCTGGAAGAGACTTTGCAAGATTATCAGGTCCAGACTCCTACACCAAGCAGAAAAGATAACTGGGGATCAGGTGACCCCAGCAAGGTGACTGTCCAGTCTCTTCTTGAAGATTTCCAGGGTAGGTGATTACACAACCTCTGGAGGGAGCTTGTTCCGCAATCTGGACACCCTGACTGTGAAGAATTTTTTCCCTAATCTTGAGCCCGAATCCATCTTCCAGGAGTTTATGGCCATTACTCCTAGTTTTCCTCTCAGGTGTCCTGGTGAACAGTTGCTCACCAAGCCCTTGATGTATTCCCCTAGTGTAGTGGCAAGCTGCTACCATGTCCTCTCTCAGCCTCCTTTTCCTCAGGCTGAAGATTCCTAGATCCATCAGCCTTTCTCCGTATGGCTTTCCATGTAAGACTCTGATCATATTGGTGGCTCTTCTTTGGACACTCAAGTTTGCCCATGGTCCTTGTTAAAATCTGATGCCCAGAACTGAATGCAGTACTCAAGCTGCAGTCTCACCAGTGCTGAGTCGAGTGGAAGAATAACCTCCTTGGCTTTGCTGGAGATGCACCAGCATGTCAGAGTATTATCTGCCCTACTGGCTACAGCATCGCACTGCCAGCTCTTATTCATACTGTGGTCTATTATTACCCACAGGTCCCTTTCATTCATGGTGCTAGTGTGTTTGGTGCTGCCAAGCCTATAGGTGTGTTGGGGGTTGCTCTTCCCAAAGCGGAGCACTTTACATTTCTCAATGTTGAACTTTATCTGATACTGATCCACCCAACTTGCTAGCTTGTCTAGGTCAGCCTGTATCTGTGGCCCATCTTCAAGCATGGCCACGCTTCCCCATAACTTGGTGTCATCCACAAACTTGGCCAGTGAGCTCTTCACCCCCACATCCAAACTGTTAAAGATGTTGAACAGTACTGGACCAAGCACCAACCCCTGTGTGACACCACTGCCCACTTCTTGCCGGGATGACACGGACCTGTTCACTACAACTCTCTGGATCCTATCCATGTAGCATCATGGTAAAGACTATTGAGGAGTGTTGTAGTGATGATGCAGCCTTGCTTAACTCTCATCTTAACCTCAAAGGAGTCTGAGATAGATCTGTTACTGAGAACCATTGCAGATCCATTACTGTTTGTGACAATTTAGTTTTACATGCAGAATTGAAATTTTATATTGTGCTTAAAAAATTATCAATATTTAAAAAATACTGATACAATAAAAAAGGCTCAAATGAAGTACACATAACTGTGAAAGCAAGCACTAATGGTAGAAGTTGAAACAAAATATTAAGCCACATATATTATGGCATAAAACTTATGCGGGCAGGAGGAGATGGAAGCCATTGGTGAACTTCTAGCTGTATTTAAAATTGAAAATATTTCATTAACTCTAGGTCTTGCAAACCTAGAGAGGCACACTTTGAAGAGTACAACCCCCGAAATTAATCTGAAGTATAGAGGAAGTCTGTTTTAGAGGACTCTGGCACCTACCTATGAATTGGTTAAAAGTATGCAATACATGCAGTTTATAGCCTGTTGGACTACGTAAAGTCATTTAAAAAGGTTCTCATCTAATTATACGCTGGAGTCTGTATTTCCCTCTACTCCTGCCTACCATGATAAAAGTTATTTGGTCTGAAACTTACCCTGCTTTATCAGTTTGGCATAAGGAAGGCACAATACTATTACAGCAAGTCTTCCCCCACAGACTTTGCTAACGTGGTTGAATCTGCTAAAAACTATTATGTCAAAGGATATCACCAAGGGATGTTTTGTCATACTTGTAACCATTAAGAAACCAACTTAAGCTTTTGGGTCAATAATGATATTCCCCTATCTACAATAAACTATTCAGCATGTGGAAATAAACAATTGCTAGATGAACTCATTAAAACTTATAGCCATTACTGTATGTGTTAACTGCATTTGATAGTGACAGACTGCAGTGCAGTGAAAACCCCAAGTTGTTTCAGTACATAGCAATGTACAAATTGCATTTCTACTTATAGAGAATTTCCATTTGCAGTGAAGTTCTGAGAAAAAAACAAGTGACTTTGTTATTAAAAAAACAAAAAACAAAAAACAACTTCTTGTCCTCTAATCATCTGACAGTTTGAGAAAGAAACAGCTTATAATCAAAAGAATAATTCCCTAAAATTAAAATTAGCAAAGAATGGTTTCATCCAAATTTTAATCCAAGGCATTCAGCAAAAACCACCATTTAGACAATAGCCAAATGATGGAAATCAGATAATGCATAGGAATAGAATGACCAATTTTTGTTAAATGTTTAAAAATTAGCTTGACCTGGTATCTCACCCCAATCTTCAGAGAAATTGATTTACTATTAAGCTTTCTACACTTGGTAAGGCACTACCAGCAGAAAACAACTGATGTACATCACAGGAAATTGTATACTCTTAAAGCTCCATGGAAGGACTAAGTCATGTTTTATAACTGGAAAAAGTTATGTAAAAGGGATATCAATTAGTATACACGTGCATTTTAGTTCTGAAGAGAGAATGCTTTCAACTTAGTTCACTAATTGGAAATAAAGTTGAAAGAAAAAAACTTAAAAAAAATAAAAAAGGAAAAATATGCTTTTAGAGAAAAGCTGCAACCAAGAAATTTTTTGATGTTCCTTCCCAGCTCTGTTCCACATCTATAATGCCTCACTATTAGGCATGTTTTGTGAAAGATCTGCACAACACTGCACCAGGAGCAGTAACAGATTTTCCCTCAACTTGAAATGGCCCTATTGTTAAGCCTGGGTTTTCAAAAAAACCCCTCTTTTTACTGTATGAACCCAAAGGAATGCAGTAGTAGTCATTAAAAAGAAGCCATTTAAAAGCACAGGTAGACTATGGTAAATGAATAGTCTACCATCTGCTTTATGATAATTTCATGCTGTTCAGCAAACATTCAGGGCTCCCTAGACTAGAGAAGGTTAGAAGTTCCCTAAGAATGTTTTTGCTTGCTTTCTATCAGTGAATGTAGATTTATTGGAATCAAAAAAGTCCTTGAAGAGTACTGGGTACAAATGAAGGTCCGACAGACAACTAGGTATATACATCTCATGTCAGCTTGTGTGGTGGACTTAAGAGAAGTTGAGAAGTGGTGACCCTAAACTAGTAGATGCCTTGGATCTTCCACAATTCAATAAAGCAGAGCTTTGAGAACAAGGGCTCCTTCCAGACTCCATGCTCCTCCACAACTTTCCTGGGAAATCGAAGCCTTGAGAATGCAAGCTCCCAGGTTTTTGGATCTTCAGCAGCTCAAGCTCCACGGCCTCTATGGTACCTTGTCTCAGAAGCACTAAGGTGTTCGAGACTGTGCCATAGCCAGGTACCTCCGATTCCTTCTTTTGTAAATAATTTCAAACGTATGTTTCAATTTAAAAGAAAAGCAAGTTTTGAAATATCAAAGGTCTTTAACAAAATGTTATTACCCTTCACAAAGCTCTGCTTTATGTAGCAATGTGCAAGACCCAGCAAGACAGAGGGCATACCTTAGCAGGACCTTTAAAGCCCCTCTTTCCCCACAAAGTTCTTTCTTGGTGAAAAGGAAAGTGGGGAGGGCAGAGGGGGAGAACATAGAGGAACTACTCTAGCATAATAGATTAGCTCCTATGGACTGCTTTTGTAGAAACTCTGTAGCTATGGGATGAAAATATTCTTGCCTTTGCTCAGTTTTTGTACCTAAACTGGCTATTTAGGAATAGAACTGGGCTTCAGGGTTGGCCCTGTATTGGTATGAGTACTGGCATAGCTACACGTTAGTGAAAATACAAACTTTCTAAAGTCCAGAAGGGAGTGTACAATACTATTCAGTAGTTATACATTTCAATTTAGAGCAGAGAGCAGATTTATGAAGTCTGCACTAGGGAGTCCAGATTCAGACCTGGCCAGTTTGAAAATGTTCAGTGCTCAGACGATTATAGAACTGGGCCTGAGGTGTCATCTTGAATTCAGATAATCTGAGTATTGTGGGGAATCTGGCCAAGTTTTTAGTCCAGACCCAGCTACAATTTCATTAATAATATATTATTATTTAAAAAAAAAAAGCCACTGACATTGTTCAAACCAAATACACATATGTGAGAAACCTCTTAAAAAGAGCAAAAGAAGGCAAGTGGAAAGGTATTGTCTTGACAGGTACGCAAATGTTGTCAGGCTAATCCTGTGCACCATATTACCGGGGTAGTTAGTCTGTCATAGAAAAATAAGCAAATGTTAGCAGTTTCCTATAAGAGACATGTAAATAAATGGAAGGCATGTGGCAATATCACAATACATTAATCATTAGTGCATTCACTTAAGTGACACAAACACCTTGTAAAGTTTAAATTACTACTGCTTGTTCAGGAAAAAGTTCCATTGGCTTCAGTGTACAGTAGGTGCCAAGTCTGAAAGATAGGATCTCATTTACAGTTCTTCTGCTTTTACTGGCAGGACTTAAAATGTACATGAAGGCCTTGTGAGAGCTTACACTGCAAGTCACACAAATGTTGATGGGCTGAGTGCAAGCCTGAGGCAGTCACACCTTAAAGCTAAAAATGTTCCATCTCCCACCTGCAGCTGTGACTTGCCACTAGAGGCCTGGTGAGCTAGGACAGGCTTCTATCCTAGCTTTGTGTCACCTGCCTCCCCTGGAGCCCAGCATGTGTGGGCTCCATGCTGGAGGCAGCACCTTCCCCTCCTCCTCCATGCCTCACCGCTTCCAAGATTGCTAGATGCTCCCACCACCCATGGTATGGCACTGGCCCTACTGCCTGGCCCAGCAAGTCACTGATGGCTCCATTGCTGCCTGGACTGGGAGCATTGCATTGTGCCACCCTGCTGGTTTCCTCCCAGCAATATCATCTGCCTCCCCCAGATCGTGGCAAAGGTGTGGGCGGCATATTGGTGGCTCACTAGGGTGAGGCAATACCTTCCCCTCCTCTTCTTCCCAACCCCCACACCACTGTCAGGGCTGTTAAATGCTCCCACCAGCCATGACATGGTGCTGTGGGAGGAAACCAGTGAGACACCACGGAGCAATGCTCCTGGGCTGAACAGCAATGGAGCCATCAGCACCTCACCAGGCTGGACAACAAAGTCAGCACTAGAGTTCTGCACCTGGGCCCTACACATTCCCTTCACAGCACCCTCCACATCCTCAACACCATGTGAGGGAGGGGCCACTATATCCTGAAACACCAGAGGACTTCAACTTGAGCAGCACAGCTGTGGGGAGTGTCTACACCTTAATGAAACAGGAGCAAGGTTCTGTGGATCAGAGATAATCCTGCTCTGGAGTGTAACCTTGAGCCACATAACAAGTGCTTTAAGCCACTTAAAAGGTGTTAAGATGCAGCCAATCAAGAGTTAGGAGCTCTAGGAGCTGCCTAAAATTACCATGTAACAAGGCCCTTACTGTAATATGTCATCGTTACACTGGGAATGGGAAGTTATACTAAAAACGGAAAAGTTTGAAAGAACTTTAAATATGTTAACTTTGAACAAAGAAAGACAACAATGAGAAAAAGATGTGAAAGGAGAAGGAGAAAATTGTGATTCTCTTTCAGCTAGATTAAAGCTATTTCCTATTCTCAAAAAGTCAAAGCTCAAAATAATGACTTTTTGTTAATATTTGAACTAAAAGAACCCCAACCAAAAATCAAAATGGCATCATGCCCATGCTGAAGATATTTCTATTTGTACATGTCACAATAATGTAACATTTGATTTCCTCTGAAAATGAGACATAAATGAATATTTCAGTACAATGTTCAGTACCTATTCTCTCATCAACATACAAGGAATGTATGCAGTAGAAGTCCATTAATGATAAAAAGATATTTTTGGCATAATTCCCTTCTTGCCCTAATGGAAATTAGATCTCCATCTGGTCCCCCTTCTTGTCCCCTCTTCTATACTTTTGTATTATATATGCTGTGGCAAAAGGCCACGTCTGTTTCTCCCGAAAACCTCTGCGACAGTTTGATTAGGATGGGCCCAGAAGAGGATACACACCTTACCCTATCTCTTTAGGTAACCTGAGCTGGATACATTCCTGAGGGAGGGGGAAACCTGCTCCCTCTGCCTACGTGACTAGCATCACATACCTGGGTGAGGGGCTTGGACTCCCTTGGAAGCTAGGAACTGCCAGTCTGCCCAGCAACTAGTGATACATTTCAAATTGGTTGGCTGACAGCCAACAGGTGTTGGCCTCTATTGGACCAGGTAAATGAGGTCACAAGGGCTATAAAAGTTAAGGACTGCCCAGGAGGAGGGGGCAGCAACCATGGGGGGGGTGGGGAAGAGACATAGAGAGACACAGAGACAGAGCTGGACCATTTAAAACTTGTGCTCTCTCTCAAAACTCATGATCAAGGAACTGCCTGCCTCCAGAGAAAATCTCCACCTGCCTCTGGATGATACTTGTGAGTAAGCTACCTGAGATCTAACTAGATATATAGCTTGCAGTAACATCAAAGGCTACCCAGCTATGCCAGTTTGCTTTATGGGATTTCTCTGATATTGCTCTACCCTGTACCCTATTCCAACCCTACCCCTTGTAACCAATAAGGTTCTCCTTTGTACCTAGTGTAGGAGACTTATTAGAGTGGGTCTAGATTATGCCTTGGGGTCCCCTTGGTTCAGCTGACTAAGGGAGACCACTACTTGTGCTTCCGACTGAGGCAAGCATCCCAAGTTCTTGAAGTGAATCAAGTACCCTCGAGGGCTACTAGGCCTGGTTCCCAGGGTGCGCAGCGCCAGAATCAAGCCCATCCCTGGGTGGTAGCAGTGTTACCCCCTGGCTAGTGGGTGTGCTCCAGGAAGGGTGTTGGCCAGATGTGAGGCACCACCCAGGGAGGCACTCAGAGCCTGAAAGGTGGTTGGGCACAGTAAGGTGGGTGGCTCAATGCAGGAATGCCCGCTACTGGCCTGCCATATATGCCCTTTTCATTTTTTTATCTGTGATCATTACTTTATCTATGGATTCTAGTTAGAGATGGCAAAGAAGGCATATTCTGAGCAGCAAACTGAAAATGGCCAAGACGTCTCACCAAAGCACACATATAGATGCCAGAATCCAGAGAATGTTATCTTTGTTAGATTGCTTGTCAAATATTATCCTTGTCAATTCATGCATCTTCCCAATATCATTCCTCTAGATCCTGCAGACAATCTGACCCATAAAACCTGGACTGTTTTATTTTGCTCCAGAACCACATGTACCAGACATACCCCAGAGACAGGGTTTCCAGTCTTATAGCCCAATTCATTAATAATGATATTTTCCCCGTTCTGCCCCCTTTCTTTATGAGTTTCAAATTTCAGCCATCACTCTCAGCATTCCTTATGTCAGATGGAAAAAAGTAGAAATACAGAGATAAGCCAAAACAAATCTATTTGAATTTTCTTAGAGCTGGAAAAAAAAAAAAAATACCTCAATTAAACAACAATACATCACATTGAAAAGAAACATTTCCCATGTTTAGCCAAACTATTACTTAACCTTGTCTTATATAACCTGGGATCATCTAGGTCTAACCTATTATCTGTTCTATGTTATATGCATCCTTCCACCACCTCCACCATCACTGTAACACGCAAGTATTTTCTACAAGTGCATTAAACAGTCTCACTAACATCTATCACACAGGGCTCTCTCCATTATCCTTTCCCAGGAGAGTGATTAGTGTGTGTAGTGTGATATTTTTGTTTTAGTAAATATAAATCACATATTTATATGTTAAATAAATTTAAGTTGCATTTCCCCAACCATGCTTTCTGTAAATGGATCAGAAGGTAACAGAGTTGATGTTGGTCTTTAGCTTCTGTGGAAGTTCATTCCAAATTTGCAAGCAAACATTAAAAACAAACAAGGAAGCCTATAGAGAAATCAGAGCTTAAGCTGAAAATTCGGTCAAATCGTATGATGAATCGGAGTGTGGGAAGGGAAGCAAGGAATAGGAGACGCTCTGTTTACCAGGGCACCCCTTGGGGTAACTAAGAACAAAGGACTGTAGATTCAGGTTAGACATCAGAAAGAACTTATTTACAGTAAGGGTTGCCAGAACCTGGAATGGGCTTCCAAGGGAGGTGGTGCTCTCCCCTACGTTGAGGGTCTTTAAGAGGGGGCTAGACATGCATCTAGCTGGGATCATCTGACTCCAGCACCCTTTCCTGCCCAGGGCAGGGGGGTGGACTTGATAATCTACTGAGGTCCTTTCTGACCCAAACATCTATGAATAAAAAGACATATTGGATCTGGATCACATCTTAGAATATCTTTGGTATAGATGCTACAACAGGATCTGCTAATATAAATCTTGAATGGAATTCCTTCATAGAGCCTATTACAAATAGGTTGAGCATGGGTGTCAAACATATGGCCCACAGGCCAGATCAGGCCCACAAAACCTGGTCATACAGCCCACAGACCTTACCCCAGACCTGCTTGCAATGGGGGGTGGTAGGGTGGTAATCTTTCTGCAGCAGCAAACAGGCACCTGGGTGACAGCTGCCATGCTGGAGTTCCAGCAGCACTACAGGAAGAAGCCAGCATTGTGGTTTGTTCCTGTGGTGGCAGCCAAGCACCCATGACACCAGACTTCTTCCCATAGTGCATCTGGGGCTCCAGGACTTCTGCCCTCACCCACTTGGCTGCTAAGCACCTGAATGAAAGCAGTAATGCTAGACCCCAGCAGCATTGTGCGAAGCCTGGAATGACTTGTTCCTGTGGTGCTGACCACCAGGTTTCTTCCCCAACTGGTAGGAGCAAGCACCATGCGTGTCATGTTCCAGACCAGCTCTGCACGGTTTCACATGTGGTACAATCCCAGACCAGACAGAGGGGTGCCACAAGCTCCAGATCTGGCATGTGATGGTCTGTAGTTTCAGCCAGGCCCATGCGTCCATTCGTCTGCACCATTCGTCTAGCTTAGGCTGTTGTTATATTACTCATCTGGCCTACAGGACCAGACATGGTCTACACCCCTGGGGTAGAGCAATCTTGTTCCTGGACAAATTCATTTCCTATATTCTGAGCTAGATTTAAGTGATTGGTTGATTGGGCATCAAAGCCCACAGCAGATACCCAAGTAATATTTTTACCAAAAAAGTTAAATTTGATAAGTGCTTAACTAGGATTATGATCTAAAACAGATTTAGTATCATGCCCTCTCTCAGGAACACATGAATAAACTAAAGAGTCTTCATAATTTATTCCAGTGAAAACTTGTAAATCAGGCTTGTAGTTAAATCATCACAGTATCACTTATTATTTTTAATTCATTTCATTTATACCAGTTGTGTAATAGCATTGATTTTTAACAATTATTTCAGCAATATAGTTTAAAATTACTCTAGCCTTGATTACTCCTCTTTAAAAAATCCTTCTTCTTCCTTTGTATTTAGAGTAAATATTGCTCAAGGGGTTAAGACAGTCAGCAGCACCCCAGAAGAGTTAATTGATGGGAAGGCCAGGTAAGGAAAAAGGAGGATTACATAAGACATATTAGATGGTCAATCTTACTCTTAAACGATCTAATAGACATGGTTAACGTACTATTGTTTGCCAAGTGCCAAAACTAATCATGCACAGTTTGAAATCAGCTGTCAAAGGTGGCTTAGTTGTACACAACTTGGAATAAAACCATGTTTAAAATAGTATTTGTACCTTTAATCAAGATTGTTGTATTTTCTAAAACAGATGTCAAAAATGTTCTGGATTTTGAAATCTAAGATATCTATTTTGCATAAGACCCTGCATGTAAAGAAGCCAGATTAATATAAATTATTTAATATATTAGTTATCATAATGGTTTTCTCTAGCTCTCAATAGTGAGTTCATAAAAAAGCTTTTTGAAGATATTCAGCAATCAAGTGCACCTTGATTGGCCACTTTTGTCCCTATCTATGCATTGTTCAAATACTGATGACTTAATATCTACAAATGCAGAATTCTCGTCCTGAAAATGCATTTGTTTATCTGCCACCATTTCCAGAAATGTCTCTTCACCCTTCCAAAAAGAAATCTCTGAATAAATACATTAAAACAATATGTCACATAAAAAGAGAGACCTCATGAAGAAGGCCTTGCATTCAAAAGCTTGCCTAATTTCATCCCAACTAAATAGTTGGTTCAATAAAAATGTATCACCATAAGTAATTCTTTCCCCTCTCTCTCAAAGAAAAAAAATAATTCAGCATATGTGGATTTCTAACAATATTTGATAATTTAATATGTACTTAATAGTGGCATGATAAGAGGAAACTAGCAAGTGCTAGCAATTTCATTTGTGCACCTGTTAGGCAACTGCTGTTCTTTTTGACTTCTCATATGCCCAGCTGCTGAATACCATCACCATTCTGTTCTTCAGAAGTTCTTTAAGCATTTGTTTTGAAGTGATCATCAAAAAGCCATTGTATTTCACCCATGTTGTTATCCTGGTGTGTCCAATAATGAAATCCACGCATTTCTAAGCAGACTGAGCACCACAAACACATCACCTCAATCAAAAGTCTTAAAAAGATGAAATAGGGAGAAAGAGAGAAAAAAAAAAAATCCAGCTACAAACCAGTTTTTCTTTGAGGTGAATCTTGGTGCTGCTTCTAGAAATAAGGTTTGTTCATACCCAACAGTCATAACTGTGTACGCTTCAGTTAAAAACATTCACACTTACGAAAGCAGATTGTAAGCCTCCTGGACCTGACGTTTTCTTCACTCAGGTTTAGAGCACCATTCACACATATGGAATAATAAAAGTAAAGGTCACTTAACCAAGTCTTATATATAAAATTAAGTTGTTTTAGTGGTTCTTCAATAACTGTTTCAGCCCCATGACTTGCATTACAAATATGAAGAAAGACACACAGTAAGAAATAGTCAAGACATGGACTTGTGTGTGCATAATTTGTTATATATTATTAAAAGTAGAGCTGCATAGATCTAATATTTAAGTTTACAAACAGAATAATTTGTTCCCTATTAATCCAGTCTGCTTCATCCCCTAAGTTGCCTTACAGATGTTAGGGTGTGAAAAGGTTTTAGGGCCAAATCTTATATTGGAAAAAGGAAGTCTGAGGGTATATCCAGGAAGATTGATTTCAGAGCTCAGCTTACTTGAGTGTTTTAGGGAGACACTTTGCAGAAGAATCCCCATCTGCAACACCCAGACTATTTTCTGAAAGTTAAAATGTTTCTTATATTTTGCACTGCTATTTGCTTCGAAGTAGTAAGTATCCGTTACCCTTTCAGAAACAGAGATAGGTTTGGTCCAAGCTCTTTTCTTTTGTACACACTTTTTCTCTGCACGTATCCATCCCAGCAAGATTGAGATTCTATGCTGAAGCCCCAAGAGGTGCACAACAGAACGAGTGGCCAATGGTACTGTAGTCACTTTGTTTCATTTTTGGGCTCTCCCAATCCTGGGTATCCCAGGAGTTGGCCTGCATCCACAGTTCTCTAACCTTTACCCGATTCCTGACACCCTGCTCCCAAATCAACCTCTACTCCAGGGGTTTTGAGGGTTCCTCACAAGATAAATTTCCACAGCTTTCTGCACAATAGCAGCATCAAGGCAATCATTCATCATTTAGAATCCTGTTTTCCCACATCGCTTTATGCATATACGGTTTTAAAAAAAAAAGAGGGGTGATACTGGGGCTAAGGGTCTCATCCCTGTTTTTCAGCCTCTGTGTTAAAGTGATCTGTATAAGCTACAGGCTAAGGCTTGGGTTCTCCCTCATTAACAGAAATTTCCATATGTAAACCTTGGGGGCAGAGTAGGGAGCAATATCTTACTTTCTGTAACTCTATTTTTCACTAATTAATTATTCTGACTTTGCTTTTTGGAAGGCAAGGTATTATCCTCCTGGTTTTCTGGACATGTTGCCATTATGCTCATTAAAAGATTAATTCTTTCTTTCACACAATGCAGTTTTTGAGATGGAGATGAAAAAAAAAACCCACACACACATTTTACTAGTGGGAACGTCTAGGTCATAGGTGGGCAAAATACAGTCTGAGGGCCAGATCTGGCCTTCCAGGCCATTCTATCCAGCCCACGGAGCCCCTAAACATTTTTGAAAAATTAATATTCATCCGCCCCTGGCTCCTGTCAAAGAGGACAGGAACCAGGGGCAGTAGAACCCAGGGGAAGACCCAGCAGGCTCCTGCCAGAAGCCCCTGCCTAGCATGGACTTCTGGTATAGGAATGTGGGCCTGTTTGTGGCTGCATCGGTGCAGGAAATTCAGATAAGAAGTTGAGGGGGGAAGGCCAGGGAGGACTGTGGGGATCACCCCAGTGCTTGGGGCTGGGCCAGCTCTTGAGTGCCATGGTCTGGCCATGTAGCTGGGAGCCAGCGGGCAGGCAGGAAAGCGGTGGAGGGGATGGAAGTGAGTGGCCTGTGGGAACACAGGGCCTGCGCTCGTGTCCCAGGGCCAGCACTAGCAGGGCCTGGAGCAGGGCAGTAGGAGCACAGGGTGCGCCCTGGTAGGGGTCTGTGGAGCCAGGCTGAAGAAATTGCTAACAACAGATGGAAGAAATTGCAGACCACAAAGCTGAACAGCCTATCAATCATAATATCATAACTGAAGAGGAAGAACATTTAGTTACTGAGGGGATGAGACACAGCAAGACCCATAGACCTGTATGGTCTATGGACCATCACTATAAAGATGGACAAGAACAAAGGTGCTTTCGGTCTGTCCTGCACAGAAGCAGCATCAGAATGCTTCTGACAAAGACCTGGCTTCATCCTCATGGTTAACTTGGTTGGCTACCAAGCTAACCCAAGCATCTTAAGGACTGATAATATCTTGATATGTATATGACTGTCTGTCTCCTTTTGTGTGTATGTGAATAAATGGGTATGTATATGTGAGTGTACAAAATAGGAAGTACTTCTCTTGTTTGCCCTTTTATTTTGTTTGTCTTATGGTTTCAATAAATTTCATGTTGTGCCTTATTCCCTGATAAGATTCCAGCTTGATTTTAATTCACATTGTACACCCTACGCGTACAACAATGTGTATGTAGTTCACCTCTTAAGTGAACTAAAATTAGATGAGGCTGGCCATTTTTTTCCTGATTTAATCTTCACAAACATCAGTACTCTTTGGCCCTTCATCTGGGTAGGAAGAACCCCCACCACAATTACATGATGGGTGGTGGTCCACTGGCTGGCACAGCATCCAAATGAGACCTGGAGGTCATCATTGACTGGAAGATGAATACGAGCCCAGGGAGGGCCTCCCCCGTCTCTATTTGGCATTGGTGAGGCCTCAGCTGGAATACTTTGTCCAGACTCTGGGAACTGGGCCTGTTCAATCTGAGTAAGAGAAGGCCGAGAGGTGACTTGATAGCCTCCTACAAGTATGTCAGGTCTTGTTGCTCACAACAACAAACACAACCCTAGGGGAGCAATTCTTCAGGAAGGCAGCTCAAGGGAGGATGAGGACCAATGGATATAAGCTGATAGAAGGTAAATTCAGGCAGCACATAAAATAATTCTCTCTCTGTAAGGGTCACCAGAATCTGGAACACGCACCCAGCAGAGGAGGTATAGTCACCCTCCTTGGAAGTGTTCAAGATGAAGCTGGACAGGTACCTTGTCGAGCTTGTCTGAGCCAGAAATTCCTGGCCATGGCAGGGGACCAGACTTGATGCTTTTACAGGTCCCTTCTGGTTCTATGATTCTACCTAGGTCATAGTTTCATAGTTTGTAGGGTCGGAAGGGACCTGAGCAGATCATCTAGTCTGACCCCCTGCCATGGCAGGAAAGAATACTGGGGTCAAATGACCCCAGCAAGATGTTCATCTAACCTCTTCTTGAACAC
>NW_017728886.1:169639308-169673968 GCF_001723895.1 Crocodylus porosus | reverse complement strand
GGGCCCAGCAGGGAGGTGGCTGTTCTGGTCCCTACTTAGGAAGACGGAAGCAAAGAAATCGTTAAACATGTTAGCTTTGCTGTCTGGTGTCAATCTAACCTTAGTTAGATCAGTCTAAGTATAAGATCTGTATGTGTTATGTTTTTGCCTGATCTAACCTCACAAGCTTGTGTACAGTTTCAGGGGTATAGATTGTACAGTTTGGCACTTAGCTTGGTCTAACCATGGTTAGATTGTCTGTACATACCCTTGATTACTAAATCAAGGATCAAATATAAAAACTTTTCATTATAGGGAGTTTTACCATTTAATGTGAGAAAGGATTAAGTATTCTATTACTGCAAGAATATTTATAATGCCCAGTTTAGATTCCTTTAAAAAAAATTGTGCATCACACAGAAGCAGATGGGCTGAACACTATCTTTTGACCTCATAACCCGAGTCATTACTGCTTCTCAGACCTGTGCAGAAACCTGTTTCTCAAACTATGTGGAGCTGCATCAATAGTAGCAACTTTTTAAAAATAAAAATGCCTAGTATTGACATCTAATACAGTTGTGGACTGACTTTTATAATGAAAGTAGTCTATGAATGTTTTTACATTATTTTCATTGACAGACTGTTCTACAGAAATGCTCCCTAAATGAATTTTCCAATAAATTTCTAATCAAATCTTACATTCTAATGTCATATGTCCTGCTGAGTAAATACTTTCAAAGTGCAAGATGAAATTGACTATGTGTGATAAGGAATAATGAATTAGTCACATACTGATGACCAAACTTATCCATGTCTATTTGATGTTGCGTTACTCTCAAGTGCCACTACCTGTAAAAACTTGTTTGTTTCTTTTGGAGAAGGAAAGGTCAGAAATACTTTACAAGCCAGTTCTCCACAATGCATATATCATAGCATAAGGACTTAATTGACACTTTTTAAAAATCATATTCATGACCATTCAGACTTGGGTTACAAAGCAGAGATATTTAACTCAGTATTAGCTCATCAGTAATTTCTAGAAATATGCCATTTCAGTTATGCCATATGTCCGTTAAGATGTTCAGGTTACAAAAGTGCACAATAATTTTAGCACTTCACAGTTTTCTTCTCCCTTTACTAATTATCTTCTGTAATTCATCTTAAGCACTAATGTACAAGCCAGAAATACCTTACCTAAACCAGTGATTTTCAACCGGTGGTCTGTGTAACAGGAGTGGCTCCCTAGGGGTCATCGTGCTCTCCCCTAGCGCCCCTTACTATGTCCAGTTGGTCTACGATGCACCCTCAATCTCATCCACCACGTCTTTGATGTCAGTTATGTAATTAGGGAGGTTGCCTCTTCAGTTCCCTGGACACAGTTATTCTCCTGTACATTACCATGGCTCCGCTAATGGGTATTTCTAGGCACCCCAGCCTTATGGGCTGTGCATGGCTCCAACCATCCCTTTACCACACCCCAAGCCTCACAGATCCGCCAGATGTTGTTTGGTCTCTCAGCGCCCCCTAGGCCGCTCCGCAGCCCCCGTCTCTCAGTGCCCCCTCGCTCTGGGGCTTGGGCCGGTGCACCCAAAAATGCTGCACCCTCTCTGGTGCCGGGGTCCCCACGCCACTGTGGGTCCCCTATGAGGCCTCCTCCAACCCCTAATAGCCTCACCCAAACCACTGGTGTAAACAACAAACACAAAGCATAAGCCCCTGGCCTATAACAAATTCTAGCTGCTTAGCTGTAACATCCTCTGAGCCACCCCACAGGTACTCTGTCTCTTCCCCAGTATCAGCTTGCTCATGCAGTCCAGCTTCTCCTCTTTACTCACATAGGCAGAGCTCCCTCTCCCTTGGCAGCCAGCAGCCCACTCCCCTCTGGCTTGTGATTTCTATATAGGCACCAGGCCCTGCAGCTTCTGGTCAGCTGACCAGGAAGGTGTAAATCTTTACCCTCATTAAAACGGTTGGCCTGGCAACCTGCACCTGGGTTCTCATCTCTGCTCTCAAAGTAGCAGGCACCTTAGTGCCCTGCTACAGTCTGCAGACCCCTGAGCGTCCACAGACTACATCTAAGGGGCCCATGAAAGATAAGTTATGACAAATCAGAAGTATGTGAATACCCACACATGATTCAAAGGGGTCCACACCTCCATTTGTAATTTTCCAAGGGATCTGGACCTGCATTTGACTTTTTTAGGGGTCCACAAATGAAAAAAAGTTTGAAAAAAAATCACTGCTCTAAACATTTGCAAGTACATCATAGGAGAAATATAACCCAAGAGTAAATCAATCTTGGCAAATGAAACATACCACACTTTTCTTTCCCCTCAATTTTTGATAGGCATTGAGTGCACGTACACAAAATGTTTTGCTGCAGTTGACTAATTAGTAAATATCTCGGTATCTACACTTACAGGACAATTAGGCTGGAGTAAACTAATAAACTCTGCATCAGGATAGTATTTGTAAATGCAGGTATTATCCTGCTGTGGAGTTTGTTTGGTTTGGTTGGGTGTTTTTTTGTTGTTGTTGTTTTTTTTTACTCCACAGCACTGCATGTGTAAATACCAATGCAGCTGGCTGGAGCATGAGCGTGCTTCAGTGGAGGGGCTGCCTGCTGGCTAGCTCCACACACAAGCATCTTCATGCCCCAGCCAGCCCCTCCACAGTACTTTGAGCTAGGGGGTAGCAGACCTGAGCTGGCAGGGTGACCCCTGGAGCCCCCTGCCAGCTGGAGCTGCCATGACCTAGTTTAACATGCCACAGTCACAGGCACACATTCAAACAGTGCACCCGGGAACAACAAACTTTAAGGTCAAGATTAAAACAAAACCACACACAACCTTGTTGTATTCATTTGCCATCTTATACAGTTTATATTTAAAAAAGATGACAGAACAAGCTAAAACAACATGGGTTTTTTTTTAGTCCTGAAGGCATTAGAATTAGATAGACATCTCTTTCAGATTCACAAAACAAAACTAAGCCTGCCTGAGAATCCTTCCAGTGCCTAGAACACTTCACTAAAAGTTATTTCCACACCCAAGTGTGCTTTTAGCTAGTTCAGAGATAAAAACAGGCTGCAGGGCTGGGAAACCGGGGGGGGGGGCAACATGATCTGGAAGAACTAAAAGACAGCAAAATCTCAGAGAAAAAAAAATAGCTTAATTAATGTAACACTAATACCATTTAAAAAGGAAAGAGGCTCATTACCACCTGTGGAATGAAAAGATTAGCAGAAAACAGGTAGACTGTAATGAGGCATGAAGTCAAGTTACTCCCTCAGTACTCACTGAATACAAGTGCTGCTGTGACTCCCAGGCAATTGACTTTAAACTTTGGAGGAGGAATCAAAGTGGGGTGCAAGTGCCCCTCTGTATCCCCACCCCTGACCATATGATGCACTAAACCAGCCTGTTGATTTTAACAGAACCAGGACTTAACAAGGCCAAAGGCAAGAAGATGGCATACAAGAAGTTTCAGGGAGGAAACTTGCTCTCATCCCAAAAAACAAAGCCAGCAGCCTTCTATTGAAAAAAAAAAAGGGTGGTAACAAGGCTTCAGCTGTTAGAGCAGCTAAGAGATTCTCAATGCACTTTGAGATAAAGAAGTTGATCAGCCCATTGCCATGAGAAAAACAGATTCCAACCCTTGAATAAAGGGAAATAATAGCTTTCCCACCTCTAACAGTTAGTCAAATCACAAGAACTTTTTTTCCCCCACAATGCATACCTTCACCTCTAGAAGTTTACTGTATCACATGGCTGTAACCACCAGCTTATCTGGATGAATCATCTGTTGCTGACAGGATACAGTAACATACTACTGAGACATTGGCTTTCTGTACAGTTATGCCTGTGTCATATAACACTGATGACAGCCACCAGAGTTATTGGTCCCCAGATGCTATTTTGATCCAGAACACATGAATGACTTAAATACATCATGATGATGCTTCCCTACGGGCTAAGGGACACAGAAGTACTTGTTCTGTGTACAACTTGATAGCAACATATTGTTGCTGTTGATATGAGGGGAGGAATTCAGTAATTTAAAACATGTTGTTTTCTATCAAGAAAATGGCCAATAAAAATAAACACAGAAATTAAACTTCATCTTCATTAAAATGATGTTTAAAGTCATAATAGTAGCATAGTATAATTTCTAGTTTATGTTAATTTACAAACACATACACACATTTAGCAAAACGTTTGGACACAGTCTATTGTTTTAAGCAGACGAAAATAACACTTACTCCCAATTTACTCCAGTGAAACCAACAGTTCAAAGAAAAGTAGAGCTAGAGAACATATTTAGTCCACCCCCATATCTGAGAAAGTTTTAAATAATTGTGCAGGGCTACTCCTGTTGTGGCAAAGATTCCCCTGTGGTGGAGGGTACCACTATGCTATAGCGACTTCCTCTCTCCCCCCACCCCCCTTACAGATATACAGATGGATGCTGGGCTGCACCTGTGGTGGCAAAGGCTCCCCAGATATCCCTGGCACTCCTTCACAGTTAACATCTGGGGCTGGTGTCCCACTTTCCCTCCCATTTGAATTATGATACCATTATGATCTCTAGATGCTTCAAATAGAAGGTAAGGGTTTTGGGGGGGACTTTAAATCATCTAAAACCATATTTACCCAAATCCAAGAGGACTTCAAGTTTAAGATGATCCCTCAATAATTAGATTCCAGACAGAAAAAAAAAGATATAAAGTGTGATAACATTTCTCATGTATAGAATATAACTATTGCAGGTGTATCTTAAATTCACACCCTCCCTTACCTCCAATTGATCAAGTGGGGCAAGAAGCTGCTGCAGTTCTGACTCCAACCCTGAGTCAGGGCCAGAGTCGGAGCCACCTTTCTGCCTCCCATGCCTGTACCTGAATCCAAGATGAGGGGCTTTTTCCTGATCCCCACCCCCACCCATGTTAAAATGCAGGGGGGAGGGGAGGGAACTCATCTTGGATGCAAGTAAATACAGGATACCAAATTCTACTTAAAAGATTCTTAATATCAATTTGCTAGAGAAGTTTACTTGCACACTGACTTAAAAATGATGAATTGTGTCTACCATGGAACTTAGATCCAAGTCTACACCAAGGTTACACCTATTAAACCAAATCAGTTTATACCTGATTGTCATTTGACCAGTGTAACTGGTATAAAAAACACTCTACAGGAAATGAATAAATATTATAAAATGCATCCCATACATAGAGTAGAACAAGAGAAACATCCAGGTCACTAGAAAGAAGGTTGTTTTATTTTTGGATAGTTTTAAAAAATGTATTTGACTTTACTTATTCTATTTAACCTATGGCTTTCCTTAAAAATAATAATAAAGATAATTTAAGAGCCAAAAGATTATCAAGAGTGCCTAGGGAAACCAAAAAATCACAACTCATGGTAGAGGTGATATATTTTATTAGACCAACTAGATTAAACCAACTAGAGAAATCAAGTACAATATGGGAGTCTGAGAGAAGTGTGCTCCAAAAGCCAATACAATGACAGTTTGTGTGTTGTTTTCTTCCAATAGCTACATCCACTCAGTAGATCACAAGTTGAAATGGCAGGGTGATCCAGGAAAAGAAGACCTGAGTTTGGGCTTGGGATACAAGCATGAGTGATGTGCAGAGGAGGGAACTCAACAAAATAACCCCAGGACAAAACTCAAAGAATTTAGACAGATTCTTAGTTTGCCTAAGTGGACATACTTTTCCAAACTGCAGCTGACAATTTTGCTTCCTTGCCAGAAACACTGAAATAACCTGATCTTCCTACTCCATTCATCAGGTACTGGAACAGGCCCAAATGGAAGGAAGAATTAAGTTTGGCTTTATTTTAATTTAAAAGAAAAAAAAATCAAACATATGAATTAATACATTCAGAGACATTTTCTTATGGAACCAACCTATATTTTTAAAATGGCTTTTTAATTAAATGTTTGCAAGTGCTTATTTTAACATGTAGATGTTTAATCTTAGACTCCAAGATCTTATACTTGTGCTTAATTTAACTGAGGCCTAATGCTGCCATTACCTTAAGATACCCCTGTTTAAAGGTAAGCTTAAATTCATTACATTGATCTAGAGGTGTAGGATGTAGCTGTGTTGGTCTAAGGACATATCAGATTCACCCAAAGAACCTTGTCTGTTTATCTTTTATTAGACCAACTTAAATAGATGGAAAACAATTAAGCTTGCTTAATAATAGTTCTATATCATTAAAGTATGAGCATTTTCATGAATGTTATCCATTAGCTTTGTTTCTTCAAAAACAAACAAACACTTAAAAGAGACAGCCACTTCAAACAGCAAGGACTCCAAGACATATTTAAATGAATCAATATGCCAAGGCTATTAAAATCAAATCAGTTCAGCCCACAGAATCCCTGAAAATGTATGCACACACATGGATAATGATGACAACATTTTGGAAGCAGAGGAAGAATAGTCCAGATACAGCACAACTAATTAAAAAAGTTCTTAGACCAGTACTGACAGACACTCTCTCTCTCTCTCTCTCTTTTCAAATAAATTCTGTGTAAAATGGAATGTACTGCACCTTAACTTCAGTTGCTTAACTTCACTTCCTTCAGCCAAGGAAAAGGTTGCAACCAGCACTCCTAACTTCTGACCATTGAGAGTCAATTGACAGGTAAGAAAAATAGATTTATACAAATACTAGGGCAAAATCCATTCACATCTCTCTCATGAATCGTCTTACAGGTATTTACTTGAACCATATAGGGATTTTCCCCTATTGTACACACTAGTTTTCTGAATTCAAAGGGGATCATTCTAGGTCAAAGAGGGATTCTGAATCATTTTTTATAGCTGGTGGGAGGTATGTTTAAAAAGGATGAATGTAATGCAGGACTGTTTGGGATAAATGATTTTAAAATAAATAAATATTTCTGAACTCAAAAGAAGGGCACTGGACGCACAAAAAAGTTCTCTGAACTATACAATTGGCCTAATAAAAAGAGATCACAAGAAATCCTTGTCTCTGAGGTCAGAGCAACTAACATCTAACATCCTAATCCTGTTTAAAAGAAAGGAAGAGAGAAAATTACCTTCTCCAAGGGACAATTCGGTGTGTAGAATGAATTATTTTCTTAAGTCTCTCCAGGATTAAAACTGAAAAACATTGCCAGTGTAATGGAAACCTGAATGGTTGGGAAGATGATTTTGGTGCAATTAGATATAACAACCAAAAAACCCACACAACTCAGACATTAAAAAAAAAAAACAGCCTTCCTCGATATGGAGAGAGGCAGGGGAGTTTTTGTTTGTTTTGGGGCTTTTTTGAGAAAACAGGTGGCTATTTACTGCCAGAACATTCATTTTACATTTTGGTTTTGCCCCCCTTCCTCCCTCACCTTCTACTGGATTCAGGATTTTTTTTTTTTTTAAAGGAGTAGATGATCCAATAACATTTTACCTCTCTCTCTCATTATTATTTAGCATACTCTTTTTCTCTCTCTGTCCAGTATCCATCAGTATGAGAATGCCCCCAGTTGTCACGCCTAATATTTTTAATATTCATAATAACAGTAGCCTCCTCCAAAAGCAAAGTGTGAAGTATTCTATCTTGATAACCCTAAGAAGCAAACAAAGAAACCAAGAAAGAGAGAAAGATGGTTCCCCCTCAGCCCACTAGAAGCCATTAAATCAAAATCGATATGCTATACAACTGGCCAGAAATAAAATCCTCTTTATTCTACAGGTGTTAACTCTCTTTTTCAAAATACTTTTGATGTTCCACTAATCAAGTTATCCTTTCCTCTGCAATTCCCCTGGTAATGAAGTTCCTCTCACCACCCTGCAGATTGTTTTTAACTCATTCAAATGAAGTTATATTTGCATTTTGCTTCAACCTTAAACTGAGTAAAATAGCCCGAGGCTGCTAGCAGATTAGCAATAGTTCTAGTTTATTTTCAACTGGAGAAAAATAGATCCTGTTTTATATTCAAACATGCGCCTCACCATCTGTGCTCCCCCAAATTCTAGACCCACCCATGGTCTGAGTGCACTCACTCTTTCCGCAGGCAACAGATAGCAGCTCCTCTTCCCAGGCAAAAGCTTTCTTTGCAACTCTTCTTCCCAGGCAGGGCTTTTCTTCATGGGCTTACAGTTCCTCCCCTCTCACGGGATGGCTTAATTCTTCTCCACTGGCAAAGTCTTTCCTGAGCCCCTCTGCTTTGCAAAAGTGTCTATATCCAGGTCAGGCTTTCCTCACTGATCTAGCTCATTGCCACCATCAGCCACTCAATGTCCTGTTAGTGGCCATCTTCAGGCTTGGCGCAGCAGGAGACAAGTCTGTGACCTGGGGTAACCAGCTCTCGTTAGGCAGACTGCAGCATGCAGCTTGTCCCTTTTGACTAAGCTAGATATTCCTCTTTGCAGCTGGGAGCTCTGCATCTATGGCTATTCTGGCCAAGACTGTTCTCTGCTGCAGGTTAATCACTCCCTCTCCCCCTGGACCACAAAGTTTCTAAACCCTTGCTGGGTTTTCTGTCCTTGTTCTCCCTTCCCAGTAAGAGGATTAGAGTTTCCTGTTATAAAGTATATTAACAAAGGAATGAGCTAAGAACATAAAAAAGTGTCATACTAAGTTGGGAGTGAGGGGGCAGCAGAGTCAGTGCAGTCCTCCTGCATCACAGGGGGAGTTCACTATCCCCTTTCATACTCGATTCAGACTGTGGCAAAAAGTCTGGGCTGAGGACATCCAAGAAGGCACAGTAGACTCCACCATCAGGACATTAGAGACTCTGGAGCATCCCAGTTTCAAGGGCACTAGGCTGCAGCTCCTCCACTGCTGCCTCCTCAAGAACTTCCTTTTAAGGTTCTGGCTGCACTTCTCCCAGCAGCCTTTTTTTTTTTTTTTAAATGTGCTCCCCACCTGTGCACAAAGTCCCCAAACTTCCTGGTTAACCATTTCTGGTTTGAAACAAACTTGCTATTGGTCAGACCAGGAAGGAATCTTGACAAGGGGGAACTTGGGTGACTGTTGAGCCATTTTCTGATCCCTCCTCTGCTTGCATGTCCAATGGTTTCACTGCATAACATCCAGTTTCATTGGATGCATTTGTGAGGCAGTGGGCACTAGTTGGTATGCTTTTCTCAGTGTCTCCACTCAAATCCCTCACTCCCATCCTGGTTCTTTCTTTCATGGTATCAGGAATTCTGTTGTTATGCTTCTAGTGGCCTCCTTGAATGAGGGAGGCTTACCATTCCCCTGGTAAATGTAGAAACAAATAGGTCGTCTCTCACACTGGAGAAAACAGATGCTTGAGAGAGAAAGCACTGAACCAGGTATAATCCTAAATAATCTCTCTCCTGATCATAACTTCTTTCCCTGGCATCTACCATTATTGGTTTAGAGATGCCAGAGGATATCTCTTGACAATGTTCTGATTAATAGCAATTATAATAGATCTGTCATCCATTATAGTCTAGAATTTGTCTAGTTCCTTTTTGAACCCTTTTATCTGCCTTTACATCTTCCTGTAGTAACAATTTCTACAAGTTAACTATGTACTAGTGCCACGTCAAGCTTTGGCAGCCAATTCGATTTGGAGGAGATTCAGACTGAATGTCCAAATCTTAATTGAAAAATCAGGAGACCAATTAAAAGCTCTGAATCAATTTGAAGCATCTGAATTGATTCAGAAGAGCTTCGGAAAAGATTTGGCCAGTACAGAAATTCAGTCATGGACTAAACAGGCAACCAACAGCTGCCTCCAGCTGGTAAATCTGTTGGGGTTCGGGGGGGGGGAGGTGGAGAGGGGAAGAACAGAAGGGCGTGGGATGTGGGCCTGGCAGCACTCTGCCTTGCTGCAGCCTGAAGCAAGCCATGCCTGCATTTCAGCATCCTCCACCCTCCTCATGCCAGATGGGCAGCAGGGCAGAGTCCCAGTGACTCTCCTCACCAGGACAAAAGCAGGCACAGCTGGAGGAGCCACAGAAGAAGCCCCCATGGCTGCCTGCCCAGCCCCAGCCTAGTCCTGGCACTTAAAAAAAGCCCCACACTCACTGTCTGTAGCAGCAGCAGCAGCAGCAATTGGGGTCTCTGGGCACTCATGGCAGAACCCCCCCACATGCAACACAGGTGCTGCAGTGGGGAACCGCCTCCCTATCTGGCACCAGCACAGCAGCTGCCCCATGGTGGAGGTGCTGTGTGGCTTGGTAGGGTACCACGCACTGTCTGTGAGCTGGGGCATAGGCGCCAGGTGGGGAGGGGGCGATCCCCACTGCTGCCCACTGCACAGGGGGTCTCTGCCATGAGCCCTCAGAGGCCCCTGAGTGCAGGGCCCCTTTTTTTTTTTTTTTTTTTTTTGAATTGCTGGGACTAGACTAGGGACAAGCAGAGGATGGGGCCAGGCAGGGCAGCCATAGCCAGAGGAGCCACAGGAGAATCTGCAGCTGCCCAGCTGTGACTGCCTCTCCCTGGCTGATCCGAATCACCAAGTCTCTCCGTATCAGTGCCAAATCAATTCAGGACAGTGATCTGAATCACTGTCCTGCCATTGACTGAATCCAAATGGAATACTTCCCTATTTGCACAGGCCTACTATGTACTGTGTAAAAAAGGCTGCCTGTTAGAGGCAACAATTTTTTAGGCTAGTAGAGAAAGGGAAAGAATGACATCTTTTATTGACCCCCCTGCAGTAAGTGAGATTTCAAACAAGCTTTTGGGCACAAGGTTTTAGTAGACATTAAGGCTGGAAGGGACCTCGGATGATCATCGAGTCCAGCCCCCTGCCCCAGGGGCAGAAAGTCAGCAGGGATCATAGGATTCCAGCAAGATAAACATCCAGATGTCTCCTGAAAGTGTTCAAAGTAGATGCTTGACCCACCTCTGGCAGCAGTCTATTCCAAACCTTGGGGGCTCAGATAGTAATGAAGTTCTTCCTTATGGCCAGCCTGAAATGGTCATGGAGGAGTTTGTGACCGTCTGACCTGGTCATTCCTTGGGGCTCTGGTGGACACAGGTTCACATGTATATATGCATCCTCTTCATTTCATACCGCGACCTATGTCTGGATGATTTACATTAAAATCCATAGCCTACAAATGTCTTAAGATGAATCTTTCATTAGACTGCCATGTAACAGCAGAGTAATTGGGGGAAAAAACCCATACATACATTTTAAAAACTCATAGTTCTGAGTTTAAAGAAAAAACAAAAACCACACACCAAATACTTAATCCTCTCATGTATGAGGGTGAGGGTAGAGGGATTGTGAATCACCCTAAGAAAAAAGGTGAAAAGAAAGAGTGACAATGTGAGTGATGGTTATACATGGTAATAACAAGAGAGATGGGCTCTGGAGACTCAGGATGCCAATTCTGTTCAGAAGTGTCAGTAATGCGTGGCAAGATACAGTGACAAATCTCAAAAACACTTCTATCTTTATCCAAGTCAACAGTACACTTTCAAACAATTCACAGAGCTAGTTGAATATATTGACAGAGCAGTGGGAGAAAAAAAATCCAAGAGAACAAAGAATAAATCAAATAAGAATGACTTTGTGATGTGACAAGGGGCATGCTCAGGTCCAAATCTAATGCTGGCCCACCCACCTGTCTCTAAGGGGCAGTCCGCCCAGTCTCGCCTGCCACAACTTTGCTGTTCCCATAAGCTGGTTGAAAAATGTGTGCGACTACCCATTATTGCTCAGAAAAGAAGAACTCTTAAATTTTGGTGTGTGTCCTATACACCAAAGCTATTAATGGAAAAATAGAGGGTAACTAACATTAGATATTTATAAACCAGTGGTGGTCAGCCTCTGGTCTGTGAGGCTCCCCAAGGATACAGAAGATTGGTGACAGGGAGCCATGGCAATATTAAATGTCACTCCCTAGCTGTCAAATTTCCAAACCCATCAGGAGACTTGAGAGCCAGTGCACAGCCAAATCTTGGTACAAAGGATTGGATCAGCACATGGCTAGATCTGGGCATGTGGGGTTGGGTCAGCACACAGCTGGATGTTACAACTGCGTGTTGACCCAATGGCACTCATCTGGCCTGTTGGATCAGAAGGCTGGATATCACTGCCACAGACCATTGGTCCCCATGGATGCTGTGGACTGACACTCACAGATTGCTTTTCAAGGACTGCCATGGAAATCAGGAAGGAGATGCTGCAGTTAAGGCACAATTTTTATCCTTTTCTGGGAGTGGTTGGGGGAGGAGTACATTATATATACACTGACACATCTTTTACACCCAAAACAATAAAACACTTCTCTCACTTTGTCTGTATCTTTTGGTAATGACCATCCTTGCCATGTGTGTGTACAAACCTGTCACAAAGAAACACTAATCTAAATTAGATCTTCTACATCCTCCTGTAATAGAAATACTCATATTTATTTGAATAAGGCAAAGAAATCTGGAAATGACGGGCTTATATACAGAGATAAGCTTCCTATATACAAGTAAGTATAGATAAAACTAACTCAGACGTAATAGACTCAGTATTGCACACTAGCCTACGCTGTCATACAAAGTAATGGGGGAATAACTATATTCACATGAAGCGATGGATGAATGGATGTAGCTTCTAGTTCAGGGATATTAGTGTGCCAACTTCATAATGCTGGAAACTGCCAATGATATTTTACGTCACACTAGAGGTTTCACCATGCTCTTTACAATGTGCCTGAAAGCTTAGGCCTATATAATAAGGTGGGAAAGTGCAAAAAACAAAAATAAAAAATGTACATTTCTATTACTGAAAAGTTATTATAGTTCTTTACAGAAACAACCTTACCCTGGATTTTACATAGAGACCATGTGGATCTCAGCTTCTGCCTAGTAGCACAGCATAAACACAGAAAAGCAAGGGCAACACTGGACCCCTGCTGAACCAGATGGGGCAACTGACACCCAGGAAAAAGCCAACCTATTAAATGGGTAATTTGCATTAGTCTTTCATCACTCCCATGGGACACCCACGCCAACCACAGGACAGGGAGGTCCAGGTGAGAAAGATCCCCAGCCCTCCATTAATGCTGACTTCTCAAAGGAACACCTTGAAAGGCTGGATACCTTCAAGTCAGCCGGCCCTGACAATCTACACCCCAGGGTACTCAAGGAGCTGATGATCATCATAGCCCCGCCTCTGGCACAGATCTTTGAAAATTCCTGGTGCTCTGGTGCAGTGCCCAAAGACTGGAAGAAGGTCAATGTGGTGCCTATCTTCAAGGAAGGGAGGAAAGTGGATCCGGCTAACTATAAGCCCATCAGCCTGACTTCTATCCCAGGGAAGGTCTTAGAAAAGTTAAATAAAGAGGCCATCCTTAATGGACTGGCAGATGCCAACATCCTGAGGGATAGCCAGCACGGGTTTGTTGCAGGTAGGTCTTGCTTGACCAATGTCATTACCTTCTACCACCAGTGATCTATCACCTGGACAAGGGAGAAGGGATTGATGTCACATATCTTGACTTCAAAAAAGCCTTTGATCTGGTATTCCAGGATCACCTCTTGGCAAAACTGGCCAACTGTGCCCTTGAGTCCACCACGATCCGCTGGCTGGAGAACTGGCTCTGTGGTTGGACCCAGAGGGTGGTAACTGACAGAAGTCAATTGTCATGGTGCCCTGTGACCAGTGGGGTCCCTCAGGCTCTGTCCTTGGATCTATGTTGTTCAACATCTTCATTAATGATGTGGATTTTGGAGTCAGAAGTAGACTGGCCAAGTTCACCAATGACACCAAACTTTGGGGCAAAGCATCCACACCGGAAGACAGGAAAACAATACAGGCTGACTTGGACAGGCTCAGCAAATGGGTGGATGAGAACCTGATGGTGTTTAATGCTGAAAAGTGCAAGGTTCTCCACTTCGGGAGGAAAAACCTGAAGCATCCTTATAGGCTCAGCACTACTACAGTGGCTAGCACTATGGAAGAAAGAGACTTGGGAGTCATCATTGACCACAAGATGAACATGAGCCTGCAATGCAATGCTGCGGCTAATAAAGCGACCAAAACGCTGGCTTTCATGCATAGATGCTTCTCGAGCAAATCCCAGGACATCATTCGCCCCTTGTACTCGGCCTTGGTGAGGTCACAGCTGGAGTACTGATCTGATGACCACCTATAAGTTTATCAGGGGTGACCACCAGTATCTGGGGGAACGTTTGTTCACCAGAGCACCCCAAGGGCTGACGAGGTCGAACCATTATAAACTACTGCAAGACAGTTTCAGGCTGGATATAAGGAAGAATTTCTTTTCTGTCCGAGCCCCCAAGGTCTGAAACAGCTTGCCATCGGAGGTGGTTCAAGCACCTACATTGAATACCTTCAAGAGCAAATTGGATGCTTATCTTCCTGGGATCCTATGACCCCAGCTGACTTCCTGCCCTTCGGGCAGGGGCCTGAACTTGATGATCTTCTGAGGTCCCTTCCAGCCCTAATGTCTATGAAATAACATATGAAGACAGGAAATGTATGGGTTTCTAGCCTAGTCACTTGTCAGTTTGGGCCAGAAAGGATAAGCCGAAACCTGTATTATCTTTCGGCTGTGCCTTTGGCAGTGGAGAAGCTGAATTTCTATAGACAGAAAACATAAGTTGGTGGGCCTAGAACAAGCATTCAATTATATCTTGACTTGTTATAATGCAGCAGTTTTGGTTTTTTGTTTGTTTTTGTTTTTTTGTTTTTTTAAGAGTATGGTCCCCAGAAAAATGTCATTGCAAATTACTTTGGATTATCTGGGGATGTTGAGAAGGCTGAAGTAGAATAAAGTTTGCCTTTAATGTTACTTAAAAACAAAACAAAAAAACCCAAAAAAACTAATACCAATACTCACTTTGCAGAAAGCTAATTTTTGGAATCCTTTCCACAAGAACACTTCTGCATTTCCAGTTTATTCTCAATTACCTTCAAGCAGCTTTCCACTTGCATTAAAGTTGCCACAGGTCCTACTTGCAGCCCTTGTGTTTTTCAGTAAGATTGTCCTGCAAAGCCCCAGGCCCAAACAGAAATTCCAAAGTTTACTGACCTTTTGCATCAGTTTCTCAAGCACTAAAGGTGTAGAGACATCAACCTGCCCTGAGCTCTAACAAACCAAGATGTAGCAACAGCTGCAGGCTGATTTAGCAGTTTTCTTATATAAAGGCATTTTGCCTTTGCCCTATGAAGGCTGTAGTTTTTTACTGAGCATTTTACACAACACAAGGAATTTGGTCCATCACTTTTGCATTTCTTTCCTTTGTGTGTTCACTTGTTGTTTATTTCCTACACTAATTTAGACTTTAATTTTTGTAAGCCAAATTGTTGGAAATGTCAGATGCCTTCAATAAGAACAGCAATTTATCAGTGCTTTAGATCTAACTGCCCCCAGCTGGGGGGAAGGGGGAATCCCTTTAAAGTTCTTTTCTCCAGTTTTTTTTTTGGTGGGGTGAGGGGGAGGCCTGAAAGTATATCTTCAAGGATACCAGCATGGGACCACAATAGCAAGTATGGATGCCTGATGCCTCTGCAACCCTTCTGGCTCCCATGTACCCCACTTGCATGCTTTCAGTGGTGGTTCATCAACAGGAGTTTTGAAGTTGGCAGCTACCTTAGAGATCTCCTCTTGAAGAGACAGCAGAAAGATAAACACAAACCTCTATTAACTTTCTAACCTGAGCTGTGGCAAGTCAGAAAAGTGACAACACGTATTCTTCTGTCTCCACTGTTACTGTGTGCTCATTTTGTATTTATGCGAGATCCCGGGGAAGGATGACTCCCTAACAAAGTTAGCAATTAGGGCTGCGTGATATTTCGCCACCAGTTTTGTTTTGAGGCTGTTTTGACTCATTTTGAGGTTGAAACAGCAACACTGAAATGGAATAGATATGATCAAAACAGCCTCAAAACAAAATGAGGCAAGTTGAAATGTTTTGCTACTGTTTCGATGTTTTGCCCATAGGCTATAATGGGGAAGGTCGAAACAGTCTATAACTTTGTCATTTCTGGCCTGATTTGGATTAAACTTGCAGAAATGGTAGCTCCTTCTGAGGGCATAAAGACTGCCAAGTTTCAAGGAGATAGGTGCAGGTGCACCCCTGGCTGTTGACAGGCAAAACTCATGACATGGGTGCTTGTGCAACTGCTGCCTCTGATCAGGCAGCAGGACTGAAGATCCCCCATCACTTGTCACCAAGACCTGAGGGTAATAATTGACCACAGTATAAACATGAGCCGGCAGTGCAATGCTGTAGCCAGCAGGGCCAACAATACACTGGCATGCATCAATTAATGCATCTCCAGCAAAACCATTGCAAAGAAGTGATTCGCCAGCTCTACTTGGCATTGGTGAGACTTCACCAGGGCACCCTAGGGGAAAACTAGGATAAAACTAGGAGCTGGGCACAGGTGTTTCAAATCAAAACACAATTCAAAACAAAGCGCTGTTCTGTTAAAATGAAATGCTGCCGTTCTACACAGCCCTATTAGCAAACTTTTCAGTAACAGAAACTCAAGAACCAAACAAATCTGTTTTGGCAGTCATTATGCAGGTGCCTGAACTTCCAAATTACTATTTTCTGTAGAAGGTGAGCCAATGAAATTATCCAAGGAAGAAAGCACTATGCAGATGAGCTAAATTAATTAAAATTTGTGTAATATGTGAGAACACCACTTAACTAGATAACCTGGACCCATCTCTCTTTTATACCTTTTAATCAAGAACTTAACCACATAGAATAAACCTGAACTATTCAGTCAAGCCATTCATAAAGTGGCCTAATCACTGTTCTTTATATGTTGCAGGTATTTCACCACTGTGAAACACTTATCATTAAACTGCGATAGTGGCTGTGTGTTAAATATAAAATGTAAAACAGAAAAAGGACGGGAGGGGGGTGAAAGCACAAGCAAACTTAATATTTTCTACTTCCTAATCTGTGTATTTGACTTTAGCGATAAATTAATAAACATGAAGTTCATTAGTGCAATCTACCAAAAGATTTATTTAAGAATATCTCCTACAAGAAGGCTGCACTGTACAAAGAATACCCTACTAAAAATAAAATTTCTTCATTCAATTTAAACACAGTAGCAACATTGCTAATAAGTATCCAATCATCTGATCTATCATTAAAATTCCTCTCTCCTCATATATATATATCATCAAGGAAGAAAGGCAAGAGCAGCAAAACGGTGGAAGAGGAATGACACTTAGTAAGTACAGTCCAGTTGCTAATAAACATTGTTTTCTTCTCTGAGTATAACCATTTCTCTTTTAGTCTGCTAAAAATAGTTTTATAGAACTGTTACAGCACAACACATACATCCATTTCATAAATAAAGACTGGAGTATTCTGCAAAAGTACTGGATTGCTGAACAGACTTATCTGAAAGTGTTATGAACTTATTTAATGCAACATTGTTACTGATTAACAGGAGCATTAGGAATCAAAAGAACTGTATAAATGGATTCAAGCAACAGACTGATGTGTAAATAACTGATTGTTTCCCCCCACTATGGCTATGAAAAAAAAGAAAGATCAAACCAAGTTTAAAATATTTAATTCTTGCTTGCTGATACAAATGTACAATTATTTTGCTTGATGCTAAACATGCCATTTGATGCGGAAAGAAATGTCTCATTCTAGGTAGGTACAAGACGTAACAAAAGTTGAAGAGATGGAGTTGCCATTTTTGCAGAAAAGGAGAAGCTATCTTTCCTCTTTCAGCTAAGGGCTCAGCAGTTAGGGGACTTGAACCTGCATCTTGTGAATACTGTGCAACTCCCATTTTGCCAAAGGAAATTTGAACCTGCAGAAAAGTTCCCTGAACACCAAAATAAAAGTATTCTGAGTGGAGTGCTCTCACTCTCTCCTGTTGACTCTACTTCACTTTAAAAGTTAACTGGAACAAAGAACCATGATGCCCCACTTCCTAGCGCAGTGACCTTATGACTAGTCTGGAAAAATAGTCTCTGCCTCCCCCCTTCAAAACTTGTATACAAATTGAGGCACCTCAAGCAGAAGGGTTTGAGAAAGATGAGCATCAGTGTTCTGGAGTGCACCTGAAGTGTGGAATACCTTAACTCAAAGTGTATCTGAAGTCCGCTGGGCAATTTTAATTATGTTCTCTCATCTGTCAGCTTGTTTACTTCTCAGAACAAATGCAGTCTGAGAGGTCACAACAAGTTCCTGTTTCAACTTGCACCCCTTGAACATGAAATGGAATTGGTGACTCTCTTTCACTCTCCTGTTGTTTCAGGCTATTCTTTTGAAAAATGAAATATTCAGAGACAAAAGGATTTTTTTTTAAATCCTGCATAAGTTGTTCACAGTTTTTTATAAACTGAACACAAAGTGACCAATATGTCAAAGTGCACTAGTTATTGCAGGCAATAACTGAGAAATTCAGCAGCCGACAGCTCCCAGCTGGAACATTAAAGAGGTTGGAGCTCATAATAAACTTGTGGTAATATTGTTTATCTTACTGTTCTTTGCATATACACTGTTGCATACATCTGCAAGATTTTTCCCTACTTCAGTACTCCTACATATAATATAGACTCTTGCATTTCACAAAATAAATGGCAGGTAATTAAGATCAACTCTTCTTTCATATTTCTAATAGCAGAAGTTAAATCTCAGGTCTTCTGAGAAACTTAATGTTTTGGTATTGCTAAAACACATCACTTACTGTAATTTTAGGCATAAGTATACTGATTAGTTAGAAGACAGATTATTTACTATAGGTGGTCTAGGTTAACAACTTGTTAAGTTATAAGGCTCAAACCTCAAGCTAAAATTGGCATGACATTTTTGAAGGTTTGGTTTCTATACAAATCTTAGCCTGATCTAAAAACTCTCCTCTGCTTGGACAACGATCCCCTTCTATCTCAGAAAAATCCTTGTTACCATTTTAATTAGCATTACAGTCCTTGTTGATTCAGTTCTGCTCCTCAAATGCTTTGAAACCTGGAGCTCCTGGAAGAAACACTGCTGTTTCAACTAGCCCTTAACAATCCATTTTCTTACCTACCTTACGGCATTGCCCTTCTGGGTTAGTCAGTTTCTTTGGCAACTATTAGGCATACTTCTCTGAATCCAACGCATCTTGATGGCACCACTTGATTAGGTAGGCTTAAAAAACTAAACAAAACAAAAAGTCTTTTTCAGCCCTAGTTTGTGTCCTGGCCAGTGAACTGGGCAATGTTATTCTGAGACTTCATTAAAATTAAAACCTTTGGATAGTTTGTTTTATTCTTTCATGAATCTTTCATGATATCCTATAATGAAAGGTGCTACACAATATTCTTGTGCATTTAAATGAGTTTCCTCTTGGATTACCCAGTAATAATACTTTAATATTAATAACGTCTCATATTTGAGTAGGAAGAGATGCCTACTTGTTATTGGAAGAATTCAGAAAAAACACTGAATTATATTCCCTGTACTGCTATGACTTACTTGTATGACATTTTAGCCACTAACTTCCTTATTCCACTAGGTAAAGTGGCAGTAGTAAAACCTATCTTGCAGTGCCATTCTGAGGATTTGTGACAGGGGGCAGCTCTTGAGGCCAGGTCTCATGCCAACCCACCCACCTGTCTATGGGGCAGTCCTCCTAGTCTTGCCTGTCACAACTTTGCTGTTCTCAAAACAGGTGGTGAAATGCAGGAGACTACCCATTACATACCCCAGTGCCAGGGAGCACCATCTGCAGCTCCAAACCTTCCTTACACTGCAGCTATGCCTCACAGATGACATCCATGGTGTAATTATGCTCCTGGTCTAGAGCCAGGCCAAGCTTAGCCCTCACTATAGGGTCTTTCACACACATACATTCATTCCACCCTCCTCTTACAGGGTCTCTCACACATCAACAACTTGCCCCACCCTGCTCCCTCCTGGAGCAGTTCTCATAGGCTTTATCCAGATCACCCTTTGGGTAGCAGATGTGGCCTCTCCTGTGTCCCTCACCTGGGTAATGGCTTGCCCTGGCCCCTCCCAGGGTAGCTTTACATAAACATACACTGGGATCCTGGCCTTCTGTTCCCCCTTCACACTTCTCTCAACCTGGTCTCCAGAGGTTGGCCCATGTGCCAACCTCAGGCTGTCCCACAGCCCTGTTCAACCCACTTTCAGGCCCTCACTACTACCCCCTCCCTGGGGTTATACATCTATCCCCTCCTTCAGGGTTCTGGGGTTTCCCTCTCCAGTGGAGGCTCAGGTGGCCTTAACTATGCCTGGCCCCCTTGTACCACAGTGTTGTGGGGGCTAGGGGTTAAAGTACCCCAACCCACCTGGCATTTCACTGCAAGTATTCTGCCACAGGCTTGATCATTAATATTTGTAGGACTCTTTGATATTATTTAATAAATCTTGTTATAAATATGCAAAGCTCTGTTCAAAAATGCTTTTGAAACATCTTTGTGCATCAGCTTTCTAAAAGTCTTTCAGTGTTCTAGGCAATCACCTTGATTATCCTGTGAATATATCCTTATTGTACTATTACAACAGATCAATATTTGGGGTGAGGAACAAAGGGTAGTAGATGTTCTGGTTTGGTTCCATATGACACATTTATAAGGAACCTGACAAAAGTTCTTTCACATTGCCTTTATTTTGTTACATAAATTTAGAAGAAAGGAAGTTTTTTTTTTAAATAAAAAGATTTAATTAAGTTTGATTAACTACTTTTCTGACCACTTTTCACCATAGATGTATAGTCATCTGTTATTTGTAACCAAGTAGGGCAAATTCCAATGTGCACAAAACTTTCCTTAGGGAAAATACTTCATAGCTGAAGGGCATACTATTCTATACTGGCATAGTTTTACATTATAAGAAATAATTAATCAGGAGCACAATTAATTTTTTTCAGACTATTCAGAAGGAAAGGCTGCTCTTCAAAAAAAACCCCAAAAAACAAAGCTTCAATTTCCATTTTGACTTTAACTCCTTTCTGTTTCCAAAACCCTGAAGTCTGACATTGCTATCTCCTTTGATTTTACAGTAAGGAATTTCTAACTGGCTTATCTTGCCCCCTTACCCTGATACTTAAGCAACTCTTTGTAATCTTTGGATCAATGAAGATGTATTTTGTTCAGTCCTCTTTCACATCGCTGGCTTGCTTTTTGATGTGTCCTCTTATTGAAGAATAGTGAACCAAATGCTTATCTATAACTTGTCATTCTATCAAAGTAGGCCACTAATTAGTATCAGATTGGGTGTATCAGTGGTCCTCCAGCCTGGAGGGAAAAAAAAAGAAAACAAAAAAAAGCAGGAGCAAGTAGAAAAAGATGCGGGTAATGAAAGAGACAAAAAACCACAAGGCTTAAAGAGGAAGAGGAAGTGGAGAGGAGTAAAAACAAAGGCACACGAAGTGAGAGAAGAAAGGAATACTTTTTGGCCAAGTAAACTGGATGTAATAAAGTAGGGAAGTAGATGCCTGAGTAGGAAAGCAGAGGAACAGCACAAAGAAAACAGATACGTGAGAAAGGGATAAGGGAAACAAAATGGCGATCAGGATAAAAGACAGGAGACAGAGCCAGGATGTTAGAGGAAAGGACCAGATTTCAGAGTAAAGCTGGGTAAGCGTTGCAAAAATATTCATCTCTGGGCACTTCTACACAAGATGCTGACTGCCCAGTAGCCGACAGTGCCAACGTGCGACTGTGCAGTATTATTAAGCTACTGTGCAGTAGCATCACCTAAAAGATGTTTGCTAGCACTACTGTGCAGTAACTCCAGTTACCATGCATTTATTTAGTATTTGCTAATACAAGTACTAAATAAATGCACTGTAATGACTGCACAACAGCATCTTGTTTAGACAAACCGACTTAATCAGAGACTTGAACCCATATTCACAATGCTTCTTAGTGGCTTTTTGCAAATACTCTTATGAGCAAAACTGTTTACAAAATGCGCACATGACAGACTATGAACATATTCACATAGCTATTTTGCAATATCTGTGGGGTTTGGGAGTGATCCAGGCAAGGATCAAATACATCAATATGTGCGCTGATGATCACAAAGTAGGAATTATGAATCTCAGCAAATCATTCACAGACAAATCCAGAGATGAAATAAGCTAGCTTTCATAAGGTTTCAAATAAATCAGCAAATATGGAAGGTTGAAGAGAATTTACAGGTAGTATGAGCTAAACTTGTTGAATACATTATTGTCAATAAGTCTTCCAGTAAGTTGAATAATTTCCAGTAACAACTCAGTGTTTTTCATGCTTCAAATTGGGAGGGCAGCTAAAAAAAACTTTTATATCATGCTGTCAGCTTTCGAGGTTTAATCATATTTGATTTTGTCTTACAGATTTTTTTAATCAATGTTGTTATCTGGGAAAGACTAAAAAAATGTAGCTTAATTAGAACTGTCCATACAAGGGATAAAATTTCCCTTTATTTTCATTTATTCAAAATCATTTCAGATTTAAAAAAATGAAATCTCAAGGTTTCACATTCAAAGTTAAAAAAAAAATTAAAAATCAACCAACTTTTTAGTTGGAACAAAATTATTTCTTCCACTTATTTTTTGTTTCTAACTTACAATTTTTGTTACCATTTAGAAATTTGACAAAGTCTGGTGACACAAGCTGCTTATAGATGTTAAAGGGTGCTTTACCGGAAGCACATTAGTTTGACACGGCTCCACAGCTTTGTATAGACTGGGCATTTCAGCTAAAGCCAATTCAATCAGCTATTAGATGCAAATGCTGAAAAGGCCCCATTAAATCACTCAATTTATACAGATGTTGGAAAAGCCAGACCCAACTAATGCCTCTTCTAGGGACACATTGGGCTTGGTGTGGGAGCATGCCAAATTTAAAGTAAAGCACCATTTTGGTTTGTTTAAGTGTTTGTAAGCAGCCATAATGATTTTCACAGCTAGAGGATGGATGAGATATTGTTGGGTGACACAAGTGTTATCTAGGCTAACAGATGGTTTTCCCTGGCTAGTATTGTTGGAAAGGCCTACAACTGAAATAAAAACATTTTTTAAGACCAGTATTATTATTACTTTCTAAAAATCAGTTTCTGCAAGGACACAGGAAATCTGTAAAGGCTGGGTAACCAGAGCCAAGTAGAATGAATTACATCGCCGAGATGGAACTGATTGGCATAGCTCTTTATGAAAAGCAATCTTTAAAAACTAAATTAGTTTTAGAAGGAAATAGTCATTTGGGAAAGTTTTAACTGGTTTTGAGCAAGGTTTTACTTAATTAGTATCTTTGAATCATCTGTATAATAAATAAATGTCAGAAAGTAAATTGAGTCTGAGTGAACACATACCAACCAAATCTTGTTCATATAAAATATTCTTTTATGTTTCTAAAAGGAGATGAATGCTTTTGTTTGGTCTAAGTTTACATTTGATTACCATATCATAAATCCAAAGCACTCCAAGATCTTCATGGTAGAAACAGAAAACACAATTTATGATCCAATATATTATCCTAAGAGAGTATAAATAGTGTATTGCTAAATTAGAATATTAAATGTTCAGCAACATTATTAAAATTAGTGGAAGGTTAATACTGTCTTTTCGTCAGTACTTTTAAATCTAATTTTAACTAAAAGTTTTATTAGGTACACCCAGCAGTAAACTGGTATTATGGACATCTGTTGAGCATTTAGCTGGTAACTAGAAACATAAAATTTTAATCGTCAGTTTCTTCAGTATTTAAAGACTATATTGCTATCAACATATTTTTCATAAAGAAAGTCATGCACTACTGTCAGTTATATTTATTACACCAAGGAACATTTTAATATAATAATGCAGATGTCTTCATTCCATAAACCCCAATGGTACTTAAAACTAGGATTTTATTACTTGCGCCTAGGGCCAAACAAAGCTATAAACCTACTAAATTCTAATTCAGATACTGCTAGTGGGGTATGCACTTTTGTGTTGTAAATTACAATACAACATAATCAAATATGTGCAGAAGCAGCAGTCAAAGAAGCGGCATTTTGATTTGGAAAATTTCATAAGAAATCAAGAAAATAATTCATAAATACTTCACTCTTTACCCTGGACTTGCATGGATCCCCCCAAAAGATGTATGTTAATATTATTGGAATAGCATAAGATATGAAGTGCCAATCAAAGCTACCCATAAGACATTTTATTACACCCTTTGTTTTGTTTATATAATATGTACCTTGAGAACACTCAGCTTCCTGAAGGTTGGACTGACAGTGACCAAATGCTGATGCAGTAGTAATATATACAGATATTAAAAATATTGTTACTGACATCTCTCAAGACAGCTTTTACATGTGTAGCATTCACGGGTGTTGGCTGAATTACAAAAATGGAAAATCTTCCAGTACATCAAATTCCTTGAAAACAGCGCATGAAATATTTTTTTTTACCATAAACCACTGAAATGCCCAGGGTATTTTGTTAAAGGAAAAGAGTATTTAGGTAACAAGATTATATTCTTTCTTTTTTTCCTGAAGAGTTAAGTTTAAAAGGTTCAATTCTTTCTTGTGCTCATAAACTGAAAAAAATTATGGTTTGCTTTGCTAACTCAGTCTACTAAATCTACATTAGCTGTGGATTTTTTAGGCCATTTTCCATTTGGAGTCTCCTTTGAGCAATTTATTAAGAGCAGTTGAGGCATCTTATTATTGTTTAACATATATATATTGCAGTTGTACTTGGAAGCCGCAATGAAGATGGGCTTCATTGAGCTTGGCACTGTGCAAATAAGTAAATGACATTCTCAGACACTATAAGTCTTCTTAAAAAAACCAACCCCCCCAACCCTCCCCGAAACCCAGTACTTGACTAGCATTATAAACAGTCTATTTTAAGGTTTGACCCCTTGTAAACGGATACTGCTGTTCACAGGATGCTTCTACCTGAGATGCTTTCCTGTGCCTTAAACTAATCTAATACACAGTAAAGCATCACCATCTACACCTGCACAGCAATTACTGCCCAGTAGATTAGACTAATACACCATTTTCTAGTACCTGTATATACAGACACTAGAAATCATTGCATTAAACTGATGCTCTGTAGCACACATGTAGACGATGACTAGGAGCAATTCCTGATCAGCCTAGGCAGCAGGAGGCCACAGGGGGTGGGGAGAGCTGATCCAGCTCAGCAGGAAACTACCTGCCAGCCACATGGAGATCAGGACCCATCTCAATTTCCATGGGGCAGGGAGGCAGTTACCTGGCAGCCAGGAAAGCTCTCTCCCACCCTACGAAGATCAGAACCAGCTCCAATTCCCCCAGCCACCCTGCAGATCACCCTGGCTGCTGCCGGGGGGGGAGGGGCACAGCAGGGCAGGGCAGGGCAGGGCAGGAGGAGCCCCAGGCTGAACTGCTCCCTGCTTGCATTGGGAACAAATTGATCCTGACGGGCACACGTTCAGATGCATTGGAGGTGCCTGAATTTTCTGCGCAGAAAGTTTAGGCACATTTATTGCATATGTAGATGCTGTAACTGTTTTATTTTTTTTTTCTGTATAACTGCCGCGTGGCACTCTCACATTTATGTAACCTTGAAGTCTTGACTGTTAATCAAAATGAATGCTTTGTACACTTTCTACACTTGTATCAAGCTGCACATGCACATTCTGTAAATTTTGTTCCTTATCTGTAAGTGTCATTTTTGCAGAAACGAAACTTATGTAGAAAATCTACCTAGTAACTACTGTGTAAAAGAAACTATCCTATCCCTGTATGCTTAGCTTATATCATAGTTAGTGTCACAGAGGCAGTCCAACCAACATTTATAAAAGAGGCAAAGAGGCAGGATGACAACTGGACGATCCTGTAGGCCTGATCACCCTGCAGCCAGTTCTCAGCCTCCCCGCCTGGACGTATCCCAGCGAAAATCAAGGCCTCAAAAATCTGACAATTGACAACGATTCACCAAGTTACAGTTTTGTATTCACCATCCCATTTATGAGCTGTTGACCAGTTCTGGGACTTAAGGAGCGGCAGCCGCACCTAGCATTGGACTGGTTCCAGTGTTGGAAAGCAAGGGCTTGCTCCGGAACCCCGTGAACCAACAGACCCCCTTTGTATCCGGCATACTGTAACTGAAGAACCATCGGACACTGCACTTCTCGACTGCCTCTCTTCGTAGCTTAGACAGAATATCTACGCTCTCTATACTTATATTTACTGCAACTTCGTTCCAGCCAGCCTCCCCTCTTATTCATAAGAGGGTGAGGCCAGGTGAGTGAATAAAACAAATTTTTACTTCACCTTATATCTGCTCTGTAATAACTTCTACTACTAACATCCCATCTCAATGAGCCGTTGACCAGCTGTGGGACTTAAGGATCCGGCAGCCACACCTAGCATTGGACTGGTTCCAGTGTTGGAAAGCAAGGGCTAGCTCCGGAACCCCATGAACCAACGGACATCCTATAGACTTATTACAAAGAAAACTAACAACTTACTCTAAGTCGTCTACTTGCGCCAGCTCGGTGAAACTCGAGGGCGGTTATAAAGCTACCTCCAATCCCGCCCCACAAGCCGCGTGCTCGCCCACTCCGCAAAGCCCGCAGCTCCCCAAGCAGTGCCAAAATTGCTAGCCTGGCATTCTGCCACAGATGCATCCACAGGGTATTAGCAGAGTTTAAAGCCAAGTTGCCAAAATACAAGGACATACAGGATACCCTGTCAGGGGAGTTCTTGAAGGAAGAAGAGGAATTTAGGAGAAGGCATTCTTTCTGGTATGTAAGGAAACCAGAGAAACAGTGACACCTCTTGCTGAGCTTGAAGCATACTGAATAGTCAGATAAGATGTGTTGTTAAAAGGGGTAAATACAAAAAAGACAGGATTAAGCCTCCAGGTGGAAAGAGGGGGTCCAGCTAGAAAGAAGGAAAAGGGGTCAGCCAGAATAAGCAGTTTTCAAATATCTGAAAGGATTCAAATCAAGAAAAGTAATAGTGTTCTCCCTTGCCACAAAAGGCAGGACATGTAATAAAAGTTTTAAAACTGCAGGAATGGAAAACTTAGAATGAATCACAGGAAAAAGCTTCCTAAGGCCCTATCGACATGTGTAGGTAAAGGCACAATGGGAACTATGGTGTGATTTATAAAGTCATTCCTCCTGCCATGCCACACATGCATGGCAGGAGGTGCAATTGTGGGATTGTGCCTTAGATCCCAACACTCCATACTGGTGGTGCAGGGGGAGCCAGATCCCAGGCTCCTTCTGCATTGGCAAGAAACAAGATCCTGCAGCCAAGAGCCCCATATACCTTAGCTGAGGCTGATTGTAGGTGTGATTCCCAGAGTCCAGGGATTTCCCACACCCCCAGGCCCCTAGGGATCATGACAGTCATGGTCCTCAGGGTCCAGGGGTTTCATACACCCCCAAGACCTAGAGATCACACTGGTTGTGATCCTCAGGGTCTGGGAGTTTTGCAGACCTTCAAGCCCTAGGGATTGTGCTGTCTCAATCCTGTCTAGGTATTGTGGCTGTTTCACACACCCTCGAGCCCTAGGGATCCCAGCTGTCTTAATTTCCAGGGCCCAGGGCTGTTTTATGCTGGACATGGGGCACCCCTTTAGTTGGGAGCCCTGTCAGCTGAAGGGGCTCCCAGCTACAGGGAAGACTTTGCTACCTGTGCAAATTGAAGCTGGATAGCAACTAGCTATAAAGTTAGTACACATTTTTGAAGCTTTATTTTACAGCTGGTTGGAGTTTTTTATTTTGTGATAGCTCTTTTTCAAATCTAGCTCGTCTCCAGGTAATTGTGCAATTAACCAGGGGTCTAATTGTAAGAAAAGTAGCACAATGGAACAAGTTTTCTTGGCAAATTGTGAAACCTCCTTCACTGAAGGTTTTCAAGAAAAGCTTGGCTAGGCACCTAACTGCATTTATGCAGGGGTTAGATTATGTGTTCCTCAAACTCCCTTCCAACCCTATGATGCTATGAAGAATAAGAACTGATTTTTCAAGTAAACTAACGCACCATTCATGAGCTATATCTGCAAGGAAAGTGATTGCTTTGGACCAGAACCATTAAGTAACAGACTCTCTCATACTTTCAGAACAGGTGGACCTGTGTGCAGTCTCATTATGATGGCAAAATTCCATATTTACATACTCCAGGAGGATTCTCAGAAAACTGATGAGAAATGGAGTACTTAGAAATTCCTATTACAAGGACATCGACTTGGACTTCTTGGCTAGGGACAGGCATTACACATAAACCAATTTAAGTGATCAGAAACTGGTTTAAACCTGTAACAGAGCAGATGTTCAGTTTGAAAATGGCTGAAACCAGTTTGAGATAGAGCTGGTTGAATATCAGACTTAAATGATTTGGCTCGAACCGGTTTATGTAATGTCTGTCCCAGACCCCTTGCTGGTTTAAGATAAACCAGAGTCCCCCGGCATCCCGGCATGCTGTCTGGGCTGGCCAGAGCTCTCTTAGAGCAGTATGGGGTAGTAGTCAGAGGGTAGGACAAGCCCTGGTAATCCTTCAATGGCATCTTGGATCTGGGCTCCAGGCAAGCAGCAGACCTCTCAGGACAAAATGTCAGGCCAACAGAAGGATCCCTCCATCCCCTGAAGAAGGGAGTCTCCAGCCATCATTGCTTCCTCTTTGTAGCAGTTGTCTCAAGCCTTCCCACCTTGGGGATTCCTTGCCTCGCATCATTCACCAATGGAATGCTCTCTTCCACTGTTGCTAGTAGTCCACATCTGTTCTCCAGGCAAACCACTACAAAGGGGGATGACCACTTCTTGCTGCCAGAAGATACAAGCTTCCAGCTTCCACCTTCCTGGGAGTCCATGCCCTCTTTCTTTTCTAGCACCACCTCTGGCAGTCCTTCCTCTACAGTCCTAGAGGTTTCCTCCAGCATAGAATTGATGAAATCCTCATGGTGGAGGATGCTTCAGAGCTATGCGACCTCCTTCTGTAGTTCTCCTGCCTTCTCCCTGAAGGACACAACCAAAAGGCACCACTCACATTGCAGGCACTCCCCAACCTGGCTGACATGGGGAGAAATCAGCAAGCCGCACTCTGTACATCACCAAACCAGAACCTAGGTGGAAACCTCAACTATGTGTTCTCCTGCCTAGGCAGGTGGAAGCAGAGGAAGAGTTGGTAGTGGCAATGGCTCTGGGTTTGCAACATCCTCTAGCCACATCTCTGGGTCTTCTAGTCTGCTGCCTCTTCCTTTTTGCCTCTCTTTCCAAGTAGACCTTCCCTAGCAAACTCCTCTTTAGCTGGCATATTTGCTGTGCCTTGATCTGAAGAGTTCCCTTTTCCCTGCAACCTCTTGTCTCAGCAAGCTTAGAGTGAAGAAACATGAGAAAGAGTTTCCAAAGAAACTCCCCCTCACTCTGGACTCTAGTTAAACAAGGAACTTAAGTCTTGGTCTAACTCCTGAGTTTTAGCCGCTAAAATAAAACTATGTAGTTAGTATGACCTAATTACATATAAAAGAAATCTTACCTTTCAGGCTCCCCTTCAAAGGGAGGGGCAGAAAACTGACCTGACTAGTGAACTGCTTACAGACTGTTCTGTCTGCTTCTCCCCCATTTGCTGCTCCCCTACTCACTTGGACTGTAGGCCTGTGGGGTCAGGCCAACTCTCAGGATCTCAATATTGCGCTGTTAGAATGGAGGGTGTGACAATTGCAACTATACAAACACACAAATAAATTAGGTGCATACACATGCACACTACCAGCTCAGGCACATACACATCCAAACCAGCCTTGGCACATATACCTATTACCAATTCAAGCACATATACTATACACCCCAGAAGTTAGACACAGATCACTAATTCATATATCATGTACACAATGCCATATATATAATTCATATATACACACACACACACCACTCACACTAGTAACTCAGATATACACATGTTCAAAATAATTAGTCTAGGTTCATGCACAACTACCACCAGTTTAAGCCCATACATGCTACACACACCAAATTTAGACAGAATCAGTTACCAGTTACCAACACCTGCACATTCAATACACATATGTGGATTACTAATTTATATACCATGCACACACACACACACACACACACAATGATATCTATATATGTATATATATGTGTATTCACTAATTTACACACATACCACCCACCTACACATACACACAGGTGAGTTCCTAAGTTGGGTGCTGTGATGTGTATGTATGTATGTGCTTGGTGTACTTGGGATACCTGGGGAAAGGTCAAGGTAAGAAAGTAGAAGTATAAGGAGTGAAAATTACCAGGGATTAGAACCAGTAGACTACAGAGGCCTGGGCTGAAGAACTGAGCCTTGGGAGTAACTTTAGGTTAATTGATCTTAATTGATTAAAAGACAATGCCCAAAGCCTGCAGAACAGGGAAGCGATGCCGACACAGAGGCTGGGACTGGAGCTGGAGCTATGGGGGAGCTGAAAAAGTAGGTGGGGAGAGGGAATATGGGACTAAAGGAAAGTGTGAGTGTTAAAGAGGGGCTCTGGATGTGGGGAGCCAGAGGATGGCTCTGGGGCAGCTAGAGAAGTTGCAGGGAGCAGCAGTAGGTGCTGGGAGCTGGAGAAAGGCTCCAGCTGCTGGAGAAAACTGCAGGACAACCACAAGGATCTGGGAAGCTGCGTGGGGGAGGGGGTATGACTACAGAAGGTATGGGGGAAGCCTGAAAACAGAGAGATGAACAACAGAAAATCACAAAAAAAGCAGCAGAAGAGACTGAAAGGTGGCAGGGGCAGTAGGAAAGCAAAGAAAGGCAGCAGAAAGTCACAGGGAAAAGGCAGTAGGAATTGAGAGGAGATCGGGAAAATAGTGGACAGGGGTGGGGGCTACAGCTGAGAGAGAGAGAGAGAGAATGAGGCTGGAATTTAAGATAAGGAAGGGACTGGGACTTAGTAAAACATGACCCAACTTGGGGTTGCAAATGACAGTGGTTTTACTGAACAGGAGAGATGGTGCCACAATGTCTTATTGGCTCCCTTGCACCCACACATGCGCATGCACACACAATGACAGCAGGGGTTAGAGAGGCTTGGTGCAGGGGCTGAAGTCCACTGAAGTCCAGGAGGAGAGACAGAGAGAGACAGAGAGTCCAAATTGTAGGAGGAGGTGTGCAGGTAATATTTACCTATCCAGGTTGGAAAGGGGTAGATGTTGTCCAGAGGGGGGTCGCCGGCAGGGCCTCTGGGTGGATAGGTGGTATGGCATGGTGTTGGTCCAGATAGAAAGAGCATCCCACTGGGTCTGTCTTCACTGCCCCTTTTTATAGAGGCAGACCTTGTGTGACCCTAGTGACAGGAGGCATGCCCAAGCAAGGGTCAGCCCTTGGCATACTGAGCACGTGTGCTCCATGGAGGGATGTGCAGTTTCGGGCGTCTGTAATGGTGAGAGTTGCTGGTTCTGCAGGGTCTTTTGTCTTTCAAATGCTGGTCTTGTCTCTGTCCCTGAGTGAGGTCCTTGGTTCCTGGATGAATCAATGCAAGGTGATGGCCCAGTCATTATAGGCCATTCAGTAGAAGCCTGCTACCATTGTATTTCAGTCATTCCCAATCACACTCATTCATCCAGGAACCAATTTACATGGGAGGGATACAATGAATCATATTGTTGCAACATGGGATGCCCAGGCAGAGGACACAAGATGGAGGCTTGACATATAAAATGGAATCTTGACATGACTTTGGTTCACTTACAAACACAGGCCTAAACCATACAATATCCATATGAAACAATAAAAATAAATACGAAAATGATAATAATACAATATACAACAGTAAGAACCAATACAAACCTAATAATTATACAATATAAAATGGTGGATATCCAAAACCAAAAACTTGCTACCAAAATAAAAATGTTTAATGCTTATACTAAGTCTGAGCTCATTAACAGTTATCTATAGGGAATAGAGAGGGGGAGAAAAAGTCAGAAATGGTTGGGGAGGGTAGTGAATGCATTTTAAAATTAAAAAAAAAATGGGGATTTTGCTACAGAAACACTTCCTTATCCACCTCTCCTGGGCCTGGACTGGCTAGGCCCCTTTGTTAGAGCCCTTTGACACACCTAGGTAGCAATCAATCAACAATCAGTCCACTCAGCTGCTCAGAGCACACACTCAAGCACCACCAAACAGTTCTCAGCAAGCTAAATACATGAGCAACCCTGGCTCAGCTACCATGCCAGAGCAAGATCTGGTGCCTGGTTCCTCTCCCCCTTCCTCCTCTTGCCTCAGGCAAGCTGTCTTATTTGTTTCTCCCTGTTTACTACTCCCTTCATTGCTTGGACTACCTCCTTATATACCTCTCCTGGGCCTGGACACTTAAAGCTGATGGATGCTTATGGATGTTTAGAGCTGTCATAGAAATAAATCCACTAACTCTTACACTGTTTTCCCTAGGTTTGTCTGGAGTACTCTGGCAGCAGAGCATGGAAGGAAGGAACAGCAGAGAACATGTCCATCAATGGCTTTTACTTGAACTATTCCATATCCTTTGCAGTGACTACAGTGATCACTGGAACAGGGACATAACAGCAACCTTGCAATCTATCCTATCATGAGTTGTGACAGCATGCTTGGCAGTGTGTGCACACACATAGGAAGTACAAATTGATTTTCTTCTATCCTTGGAATGGTACATGGCTGAATACTTAAGAACTGGTCGAGGCAAAACATTGTTGGATGATATCTTTTGTTAGACCAGCTGTGTGATTGGAATAAAGTTAGATAAGCCTCGAATGCAAAGCACTGAAAAAGAAGAATACTTTCCATTAGAAAGCTTGATTAATTTTATCCCAACTATACACCGTTGGTCCAGTAAAAGATATTATCCAAAAGAAACCTTGCCAACCACTTAGTTCCTTGTCTATCATGGCTGTACTACTCTAAGGCCCCAGCTACACATTGCACTTAAGATGTGATTAACCAGTTAATCACATCTTAAGTTGTGGCCCAGCCACACATTCAATCAACCAGTGTCATCATGATAAAACAAGATATAAGCCACAAAGTTATTCCATTAAAAATGCATGCTAACTTTGTGGCTTTTCCTTATTGTGTCATTAATTGCATGTGTGGGCATATGCACTCTGGTGACGGGCAGCCTCATCAACTGATAGAGCTCTCAGCCATGGGGGTGCACCATGTGATGACAGTGCTTACAACTGCAGCAGCATCCCATACATTGTCATGGCTAGGAGTCCTGCAGCTGATGGGTCTCATAGCCATGGCAGCGCATGGGATGCTGACAGGACTTCCAGCCATTGAAGCTTGCTACTTGCCACTGCAGGGGAAGCCTGGGATCATGATCCTGGGCTCCGCTTGCACCAGCAATAAGGCATGATTGGATCTCATGCTGGATACAACAATCGCAATTTCTGCCATGCATGGTGGGAGGCATAGTTGTGTGGACTACACATTAGATCCTATTGTGCCTTTACCTGAATGTGTAGAGGAGCCCTACTGCTTAGAACTGGAATACTTGCAAAACCTATCTTATTACAAAGAGAAAGTCATGCTATTTAATGTATAATTAAAAATAAGTTATTTAAGTTATTTGCCTCGTTTTCTTTGGAACTGCTGTCCTTCCCCTCTAATAGTTTTCATGCCTTATGTAGGGTTTTCATATTCTCTTCATACTGTTTCCTTAAAATTCACTTTTTAATTGTACATGATCTACAGTATTGTGGCCAGGCTGTTTCACTATAGAAAATTCTATCAGATCACCCTTGACTTTCAGCATATTCACTCATTTACTACCCTGCCTTTGAATTTACTCCAGCCTGCCTCTGAATATATACAACCAATTCTGTCATCAGCTCATCCTGCTCCTACAGACTTTCTTTCTTCTGACCCCCCCTAACTTTTCTTTAAATCTCACTTTTAAGCTTTCTTCTACTCCTTTGGAGAGACTTTTCTCTAAGGAATGTTGTGGATCTGTTCATTAGGGATTCTCTAGCAAAACACCATGTGCAGTAAAGTAATAATGATTAATGAAAACTTATCATCCCATGATCCATTAGCTTATCACAGGCTTTGACACTGAGCAGCCCACCTATGATTTCTGTGCTGTGCCAGAGCAATTTCTTCCACTTGTAAGGAGGTGAATGACACTTATAAACCTTTAAGGCTATTCTTTATCACGCTTCCTCCACTATCCCTTGTCTGTTCTAAACTACATTTATAGCCCTAAACATTTGCCCTCATCAGAGGCCTGACACGGTGATTTTTGAACATGTCAGGGCTTGCTTTCTCAGTACAAAGAAGAGGAAGTTACATGCAGGTATTAAGCCTCTATAGCAGAACCTTCTATACCTAAAAGCATTCAGGGCCACGTCCACATGAGAGTGGATGGTAATCCACTAATCCCTGAGGATTACTAGCAGTGAGGCACCTTGTGCTACTGCTAGTTGTCCCCACTGAAAGCCTGGGCTACACGCCTTCTGGTGCATGGCATATTACCCCAGGTGAGAAAGGGAAGGCTAAGGCCACCACTGGGCTGGCCCCAGCAGCCTTACCTGGGGATCTGGAGGCCTCCTGGGGCTGCAGCAGCGGCGATCCTGGCGTTTGGATCCTCTCCCACAGCCAAAGTGTGGATCTGGCCAGCCAGGCTCTGGTTTTGAGCAGCCTGCACATGTGTGCTACTGCTTTTTTTTTGCCTAAGGTTTTCTCAACCCCTGGATATAAAGGGGTCAATGCCTTCT
>NW_017728886.1:169609796-169639208 GCF_001723895.1 Crocodylus porosus | reverse complement strand
CCCAACTACCTTGCAGCACAGAGAACAGCTGAATATGCAGTGTGTGGTACCACAGATGTGTCTGCAGCACCACATATCACACAGCCACACTCCTCTGGACACAGCACAGAAATGCAAGCATGTCTCTGGCTGACTAGAGGAAGAGCTTGCAAATATTGGAAGTTGTGTATTATCCCTGCCAGTAATTTGTTCTGCCCGAGTCATTACCTAGAATTCCACAGCCCTATTTAGTAACTGCTTTGAACGGGGCACAATTTCTTTTTGTAGAACGTGCTGTTACACTTTTATTAAATAGTTTTTTTTAAACCGCGTGTGTGGGGCACGAGCCAGGCTGCGGCTGTTGCCCTGGTGGGTTCTATCCCCTGATGATAATGTGCGAGAGGGAGAGGCGGACTCGCAGCGGTTCCAAAACATTTTCTTTTATTTAGTAGATTTCTTACTTGCGCACCACTGATGTAAATGTGGCTGTGCAGGCAGTTACACTTGGGTCCATCCCGGTCCGAATAAGGGACGAATGAACAAAAACAAAACCGATGGATCCGATTATTTACGCACCACCGGTGTTGAATGTGGCTGCGCGTTCTGTCCTGGCTCGGGAGAGGGACGAACGAACGACAAACAAGCGATGGATCCGAGAAAACAAAACGATCCGTCCCTGTCCGAGTAAGGGATGGCTGTAAAACAAAACGAAGGATTCTCAGGTCGGGTGAGGGGTGAAAACAACAAAACGATGGACCTCCCGAGAATAAAACAAACCAATCTGTAAACAGTTGCTCCGGAGACAGGAGAAGTCGTGGGGAGCTGGCCAGGCCTACCCACCGAGCGGTGGAAGCTCCAGCTTCTGCTCTAGCTAGCTGACCGAGCGATGGATGCTCTGGCGTCTGCGTGCGCGCTCTCTCTGGCGTCCGCGCCCCCGGTGGAAAACTCCACCCTAGTCTTTATAGGCCAGATGACAAGCCCAACCTCAAACCCCGATTGGTCAGATTTTCCCGCCAGAGTGTTCGCGGGTTTTTCCCCAGGGGATGGGGTTTCCTCAGCACATGGCCAGGGGCCATGCAGCAAATCAAATAGGGGCTTTCCAAACTGTGAGGAGAGAGAGTGCTCGGCAGCATCTGTTGCTAGGCAAAGCTGGCAGAGTCCAGCTGGAGCACGACACCATGGTGTGTAAACAGAATATAATTTATTTCAAACACATTGTCCTACTTCCTGAGAGTTAACTTTGACCAGGTAACATTTGTTTAAACAATTTCATTGTCATTTCTATATTTCATGCTTTTCTTAAAGCCCTAGGTCTTGCAGTCAGACAATGACTTTAGAACTTCAGCTTTCTTTTGTGAAGAGCAAGTGTTCACAGCCACAAGGACATAAAAACAAAGCATGGAAATGCACACACTGAAACTCAAAAACCAGAGCATATTAAAAAGAATTCCAAATTTACTTCTCAAATTAAGACTGACTGGGTATTACCATGGGCTAAGGTTGGCCATCTTGAGACACGGGCAGACCTACTTATATTACCCTGAAAACAAACAAAAACACTCTTTAAAGTTTGAATCATTCAAAGGTAAAATAAAAAAAAAACCAGTAAAATTCAAGTCTACTGTTCAAAATATTGAGAATCTTATGTTCAAAATTACTTATTCATAATTACAGCATACAATAGCAGGTGTTATGAACTACTAGTGATAGTTCTGCGAGAACAATTCATCAGGGCAGTTTTCTCCCAAGACTCCATTACTAATCTTTTCTTTCCATCTAGCTTCCAAGGAAATATTTGGTCACTAGAGATACCTACCTCTTCTCTGACTTCCTGATTGGGCCTTCAGTTTGGCTTCATTACTTCACTATTTACAGCTGGGGAGCTGAGCATGGTTTTAACCCATTGCTCACTGGCGCTCCAGGCAGACAGCCCTTTGCAATTTTTTCACATAACTTTTTTCACATAACGTAATCAGGCTTAGGATGTGGAACTATATTTAACAAGCCAAGGCATTTTGTATTACGATGCCTGTGTTGTACATGCAATTCAGATCTGCCCACTGTACTACTTAGGGTGCATACAAATATTCAAGTCAACAGGTTGAAGTTCAGTGGATTGATTTACAAATAGGTTTACCTGTACATAAGTGCAAAGGTCTGTCTGCATGCTTCAAAAACAGCCTGGAATGCTAAAAGCACCCAGCCAGGGAGACCCAAAATTAATATCTCGGTGGGCTTTCCAGGCTTTTCTGTCTGCTTGGATACAGATGACAGGTCCAGGGCAGACTCAGGGCCCATTAGCTGGCACCCCAAGGGATCTTCTCCCCTCTCCCCACAATACCCTCTCCTTCTCTAAGTTGTCAGGCTGTCAGACAGAAGACTCAGAGAGGGTCTACTGTCCCTCAAGCCTGCCAGTTTCCCCTCCAGTAGCCATTGGGATCCTTACCCCTTTGGCACCAGCTGTCAGATCCAGTGCAAGTCTTTGCCCTTCAGCAGCTCTCTGTTCTTTCAGCTAGGGTCTCTGGAGGTGAGCTTGTCAGTACACATCTTGGGGTGTAGGTCCAGGGTCTTTAGACCTTGTAGAGGCAAGGATAGGTTGTGTCCACATGGGGAGAGAAGGATCAGGAGTCCCAGGTCCCAGTGGACAGAGGATGTCCACAGTTTGAGACTGGGAGGAGGTGGTGCTGATCTGCCAGACCCCATCTCCTACTGTCCAACACCTTCATGGAATCAGCCCCACTGGGACCTAAGACCCCAGTCCTTCACCCCACACAGATACAGCCCAGTGCTCCAGATAGGGTCAATGGGAAGAGGGAGGAGGCCCAGAAACAGGGGAAGTGGGGAAGAGGGAGGCTGGGGAGGGACAGGAACACAGGGAGAAGGAAGGGGGTCGCAGGAAAGGGAGTTGGGATCAGGGGAGGGCTGCACTATGTCCATGTGTGGGGCGGGATGGTGATCTCTGGGGACTGTGGGGATGGGCTGAGCCATGCCCAGGGGGTGGTGAGAGAGCTCAGGAATGGCAAGAGAGGCTGGGCTGTGTCTGGGCCAGGAAGGAGGCAGAGCTCTCTGCAGACTGCAGAGGCATGGGTAGGCTGGGCCATGTCAGATGGCAGGGTGAGACTTAAGGGGCTCTGGACAGCAGGGGTTGGGGTGGGGGCAGTCCCATGGTCCTCAGTTGGCTGGTGGCTTTGTCCCACCAGCTCCAGGTGTGACAACCCAGCCCTTCCCCACAGCCCAGAAGCTGTGGATCTGTCACACCTGGAGCTGGTGGGACAAAGCCACCAGCCAACAGAGGACCATGGGACTGCCTATCAGCTGTCAGGGGGAGGTACTTTCTGTCACTCAGGCTGCAGCAGTAGAGCATATTTCAAGTCACCAAGGTTCTCCCTGGAAGGGAGGTGGAACAGGAGCAGGACATGCTAGGACGCTGGAGGGCCCCTTTGCCCAAGATCATACAGGGTTGTATGCAAGCATCCATTCCAGTGCTTAATGGGCAATTCAACCTTGTTCTACATAGTGATTTCTACCTCATCCTCAGCCATTTTTAAATAGTTGAATACTTATTCACAGAGCATTTCAACTAGTGGAACTGTGATTCCACTGGGTAAAATGTACTGTTTGTACATTAACATAGAACAATAAAAGGGTAGGGGGGAACAAACCCCCAAATTATAGCAGCTGTAAACATATTTTACTATGAAGTGCTATTGATTTGGGCTTGAAACATTTTAATGACCTACTGAAACATAGGCAATGTGCAGGGAAATACAAACAGGTTTTAGGATATTATCAAACAAAACGTTTATAAAACTGCATTGTGATGCATATATTCAGATCTAATTTACTTTGCTTTTAATGTAAATGTGCTTTGACACATTCACTATGAGAGAACAGTGATAACTAGTGCACATATATAAAATTATTAGATCCCGAAGTTAACTCTTCCCACACAGTATCATCTGTCTTTGCAGTTTTTTTCTGTAAGGGATTAAATGGGACTAAATAGGATGCATTCATTCATACAAGCTGCATGATCTTTTGGTGTATAAATCCTAAGGCCAAATTTTCAAGTCTAAGTAACCAAAGTTATAAAATGAGTTGGACTGAAAAGGTTGACCTTACCATTTGCCTCCTAATTTTGCTACCTGCCAAAATAATAAAATACAATGTAGTAGAAGCAATATATTTCCCATAAAACACACATACACCTAAAACCTGAAACAACTTATATAAGAGAACAGGCATACAAAATTGCCTGAATACCATCGCAATGTATCTGAAGCATATTAGCATAGCCATGTACTCCATAAAGTGTCTGCCCGTCTTTCAGATATTATATTTAGAAGTTATTAGAGGCGGCTAATCAGAAAGAGGGACATTTCCCTTTACTGTGATAAATATTAGTTCTGGAACTTTTTGTAGCATTTCTGTATCAAAAATCTGTATAAAAAATCTGTGTAATTCACTAATCTGTTTCTCTTAGCCTAGAAAAGACTAAAGCCACAGCTAAACCATTCAGGTTGACAGCATTATCTTGCAGACATACAAAATAACAACTAAATAAAGCCAGCCTTCTGACAGAAGCCTTTCCATGACCTACTTTTTTCCTACACCCTCTTCCCCCAACCACCCACATCCACACCTGCTCCAGAGCCAACATTAAAAACTTACCTCTTAGTCCTCTATAGGGATCACCTGATCCCCTCTCATCTGGATCTGATAATTCTACAGAGGTGACTAGTCCAACTGCATCTTATAACTGAACAGAATTGACTGGCCTAATGCCACTGGTCACTAAAGAGGATATGAAGGGATCATCATTCCTTCTAGTTCACTTTTGAATTAGGTTCCCTAGTGTACTAGAATTTAGCCCATCAACAAATATTTGCATAAGAGACTTTAAGAGTATTATATGCTAAGTGTCAAGATAGCTTCTCTGATTTACATGTTACTGTATTCTGTCAGAAAAACTGAGCAGTTTGTTCATACAGTCAAATATTATCACCTAGAAAATGTAAAGCTATTCTGTATATTTTCTTCCATGCTCCCATAAAAATGCTGTAATTTCCTCTTTTGGTATTTATTGTAGGCTTAAAATATCACTGGACAATATATGCCCCTGTTACCAATATCTCACACAGTATCTAAGTTTCACCGTTAGATACAGGAACCACCTCTTCCACCACTATCAATCAGCATATCAGGCATGAAAATTCAGTTTGACTAAGGCAGATTGAAGTTTCACTGAAGCAGATTCAATTTTATGTTTTTGTTCTAAAAGGCTGTTTAGCTGTAAGAGAGAAAACCAAAATTCACCTATTAAAGATACCACTTCAAAATGAACCATTCAAGACAGATGTAATTTGTTCATTTAGGATGTTTCACCAATGAAAACACTGAGATTAAGCATCCCATTTCCTCTGTCCTTGACTCATACTGTATGAGCCAGATAACAGGCTTCACAACAGCCAGCTGAACTTCTTGCTTTCACATCATACATTTCCAAGGCCATGGCAGTTTGGAATCATTTTATAGAATTAAATTGACTGAATATAGTTGGGTGGAAGTAGTCATCATCAGGGATCCTGGTTTTTCTGTTGATAAATTGCAGAAGCTCTGATTAAAAACCTCAAAATCCTTGTGTTTCTTTGATTAAAATGAAATTACATGGTATATATAGGTATCAGTTCAACCCAATATTTTATTGATACATTTACAATTCTGAAGCAATTTGGTAGCCTACCAGTGCCTCAATCACTATAATAATAATTTTTAAAAATCCTATAAATTTTGGTGTTTAATTTTGGGTTTTTTTATCATGGAAAATCAGAGCTCCCTCTGCCATTTCACTCACCAGAATATGGGTCCAGCTGCAGCTGTCTCCCTGCACCGCTTTGTGGCACTGAGCAGCCCTGATATGCTGGTGCCCTGCCCCTGCCATTGCCCCTCACTCCCAAGCCAGAACCCTCCAGCCCTAGTGGTGCCCCTCTCTCCCAACCCATTGTTCCCCCAGCTCTGCTGGTACCCCTCAATCTCAACCCACAGCCACTGCCCCTCCCCCCTGACTGGCCAAGAGGTCTGCCCCTCTCTGCTGATTGGGGGAGAGGCACAGGCCTCCATGACAGGTAGCTCTCAGCCAATCCACAGCAAACAGTGGGGGCAGAAGTCATTTTGGCTGTTCCCTTGTGTGCTGCCTCTTTCCCCCCATCCCTTCTTTCCTCCTGGCAGGCTGGGGAGCCAGCATTTTATTTTTAGTAAGTTTTTTTTTTCTGCAGATTTTCATGGACATTGCCTGATTTTGCAATTTCCATAGAAGGCTGGGTTCACAAGACCCCAGACAGGTGATCATCCAACTTCCTCTTGAATTTGCCCAAAGTAGGGGAGAGGACCACTTCCCTGGGAAGCTGGTTCCAGATTTTGGCCACCCTAACTGTAAAATATTGCCTTCTGATCTCTAACCTAAACCTGTTCCCCATCAGCTTATTACCATTATTCCTTGTCACCCCAGGTGGTGCTGGGGAGAAAAGGGCTCTACCTATTTGCTGTTGATCTCCCCTGATGAGTTTGTAGGCAGCCACCAGGTCTCCCCTCAGCCTCCTCTTGCTGAGGCTGAACAGGTTCAGGTCCCTCAGTCTCCCCTCATAGGGCATGTCCTGCTGCCCTCTCATCAAGCGGGAGGGCCTCCTCTGAACCCTCTCTAGGTTGGCCACATCCCTTTTGAAGTGCCTCACCCAGTACTGGACACAGTACTCCAACTGCAGCCTGACCAAAGTCACACAGAGGGGAAGTATTACCTCTCTGGATCGGCTTGAGATGCATCTTTGGATGCATGACAAGGTATGGCTGACCTTGATGGCTGCAGTCTGGCATTGGTGGCTCATGTTCTTCTTGGAGTCAATAATGACTCCAAGATCCCTTTCTGCCTCTGTGCTTTCAAGAGGGGGAGCCTGTATGTATGCTGTGGCTTCCTTCTCCCAAGGTGCAGCACCCTGCATTTGTCTACGTTGAACCCCATCCTATTCTCATCTGCCCAAGTCGCTGATGAAAATGTTAAACAGTGTGGGCCTGAGGACCGAGCCCTGGGGTACTCCACTGCTCACATCTCACCAGGTTGAGTACAACACATCCACCACTACTCTCTGGGTGTGCCCCATCAGCCAATTTTTTACCCAACCAACTGTGTAGACATCAATGCCACAGTCACTTAATTTATTGATGAGGATGGGGTGAGAGACAGTTTCAAAGGCCTTCTTAAAGTCTAGAAATACTACATCCAAGGTGACACCATCATCCAAGGATTTAGTCACTTTGTCATAAAAGGCAACCAGGTTGATCAGGCAGGACCTGCTTTTGATGAACCCATGCTGATTGCCCCTGACCATGATCTCCCCTGATGGCCCCCCCACAGATGTGCTCCTTAATGATTCTCTCCAAGATCTTCCCGAGCACCAAGGTTACAGGCCTATAGTTACCTGGGTCCTCCCTCCTCCCTTTCTTGAAAATTGGGACCACATCAGCCAGTTTCCAATCCCCCAGCACCTGGCCAGATGCCCACAAATGCTCATACAGCCAGGCCAAGGGCTCCATGATGACCCCTGCCAGCTCCATCAACACCCTTGGGTGGAGGGCATCTGGACCTACAGATTTAAAAATGTCTAGCCCTACCAGAAGATCCCTAACTACATCTGCACTGACTGAAGGCCTGACTGGCTATCCCCAAGATTGTCCCTACCTCTGGTAAGTGGGATGTCCCGGTCTCTGTTCAAGAAAACAGAGGCAAAGACACTGTTAAAAATATCCAGGTTCTCTAGTTGCAGGGAGAGCAGCAGATGTGATATACTTTAATAAGGCTTTTCACACTGTCTCTTATTCTCTCATGATATTCTTATTAATAATCTATGGAAATATAAACTATATTAAAGTACTTTAAGGTGGATACATAATTGGTTGGATCATGATTCTCAATGAGCAGTCTTCCATGGCTCAATGTATCTTTGGGAAGAAGTATAAAGTGGGGTTCCACAAGAATCTATTCTGGGTCTGGCATTGTATATCTTTGTTAATCATGTGGATGACGGGACTGAATGAACAGTTAGCAAATTTATAGCGGTCATCAACTTGGGTGAACCTGCAGACAATTAGGAAGGCAGGCTAGGATCCAGAATGACCTGGATAGACTGGAAAGTCAGATGAGATTCAATAAGAGCAATGCTAAGTCCTGCACTTTGACTGAAATAATTGCATGGACAAATGCAGCCTGGGAATGACTGGCTAGGATGCAGTACTGCAAAGAAGGATCTGGGGGTTACAGTACCATAAACTGAAAGTGAATATGACCAACATTGTGTTCTTGTTGCCAAAAAACAAAGAAAAAGGCAACTGCATACTGAATTGTCTCAACAGAAATGTCATTTGAAAATCAAGGGGAAATGATTCTTCAGTCTATTTGGCTCTGGTGAAGCCTTACATGGAGTCCTGTGTCCAGCTTTGGGCCTCACACTTCAAAAAGGATGTAGGCAGTTTGGAAAGGATTCCAACACAGAGCAGCAAACATGATTATGGGCCTGGGAGACAAGACTTATGAAGAATACCTGAAGAGACTAGAGTTACTTTGTCTGGAGAAGAGAAGAGTGAAGGATAATTTAATAACAGTCTTCAAATACCTGAAAGGTGGTTATGGAGAAGATGGAGATAAGCATAGGGTGCAGGACTATGAGCAATGTCTGCAAGCTTCTGCAAAGGAAATGTAAGTTGGTGAACAGGAGGAACTGTGATTATGAGATTAGTCAAGCACTGAACAGGCTACCTAGAGAAGTTGTGTAATTTGCATCCTTGGAAACTGTCAAGAGCACGTTGGACAGACACTTGGTTGGGACAGTTCAGTTGGGAATGCTCCTATCTTGAGCAGGGTGCTGGAGGTCTCCCTTTGAGGTCTCCTCCAGTTCTACTTTCCTATGATCCTATAAGGAGGGAATATAGTTAAGAGTTAGTATCTGTTGCAGATAAAAGGTTTGAAATGACTTAGCTAAAATTACAGGGTGTCACATAATGCAGAAGCACTGTTGGTAGAAAAATAGAACTCCTGGATCCTTTTGTAGTCTCTGCCTTTCTCTGACATGACTCAAGTGACCTGGATTTATTTTATACAGATATGCATGCATGAGTGCATGCATGCGCGTGCATGTGTGTGTAATAATTGTAACCCACAGTTACTGGGACATTAGTTACCATCAGAAAAGAACTTTGAAGTCTTGGTCTAATTTCAGTGGGACGGATTCTGCATCATTACACATAATTATAGCTCCACTAAAGTTGATCACCTACACTGACTTAGCTGAGAACTAGGTTCCCATAGAGGGTTTCCACACAGTCAGGGACCTAGTGATCTGCAAAATCCAGAGAGGTCTAGATAACTAGCAGGATTTCTCTTTGTCTATGTTCTCAGCTCTGCAGTTGAGACTGTGATACCCTGAACTCCAGCTCAAGCCAACAACCCCTGCTGTGCCATGCTGGGTCTGAAGATCTAGGGGTCTATCAAGGCTTTTGGAGTTTCCAGCTCAATTTGGTTGAAAAATTCTAAATTAGTTTTCCTCGAGATTTTTCCTTCTGTGGGAAACTACAGAAAAGGTGTGTTTTGGGTTCAAAACATGAGGAAAACTTGTTGCAGAGCTTTGCAGTTTTCCATGGAATACAGATGCCTTCTGTTCGCTTACTTCACAATTTACTACATCTCTTCAATGTTCCTTTCTTCGTTTTTTATGTTGCTAATTTTCACAGCCCTATGGCATTGTATAATGCTACTGAATGGATGGCAAAGCATTTAAAACAGAGGAATGACAATTCATTCCCTTTTAGTTGAAGCTCTTGCCTAGGACCAGGACCTTGTTTAGATTTTGCTGTAACTATGAGGAATTAACATGTGTGTTGCCATGTGTTAAACTTTTGAAATTAGTGAAGAGCATTGGCTGTCAGAATAATCACTGAGAAATGGTAGGAAATAAAAGCAAGCACAGTTCAAAATTTCTTTAATGAAGGTGGTGCACATTTTTCTACCAATTGTGTTCCTGTATTTGTGCATCTGACTCCTTTGAAACTCTGAGAAGTGAACTCATACCTTTTGTTTACAAAAATACTAGAAAATTATTTTTCTATTTGATCAGTTTCAATGTTTACTACTATGTTCTAATAAATGGAATCTAAATCAATCATCCCTTACAGAATCTGTACTAATAATAAGCAATACAATATTCTTCCTTTCCTGAAATACCACTCAGTGTACAAGTCAAAGGTAAGAAGATCCAAATTCTTTCTCCATTACCTCCATGAAGTTCAAGGCAACCTTGGGAGCAGCATGGTGATAACTGTCAATTCCTATGTGCTTGTGGATTTATTATTAATTATAAGCTTTATTGTGAAAGTTGGAATACAGTAACTGGGACTGGATTTCATGCTGAAGCGAAATCTCTCCCCAGCCTGCCATACAACTAGGTAAACCATGGCATCCTTGCATTCATATATTTTAATTGCTATAATAAACCATTCTTTGTAATCTATACGGATACAGAATAGCTTTTACTTGGGGAGACTCTTATTCTGTCTGAACCCCCTAAAGATGAGGCAATTTATGGCTGTTTATTCCGTTTTCTGGGATGGTTCTTTGTGACATTCATCTAAGCAGATATGCCCTGCTACTAGAAAAAAATTTGTTGAAGTACTTTCTGTTTCAGAGTTCATACTGAGAAACCATCCTGCTTATTGGAGACAGAATGGGGGGAAATCCACATGTACAAACATGAACCCATTCTGGTCCTTTTCAGGTGAGAGAGCTTTCTGACTTTGTGTTGGATCCAGGGAAAACATGGTTTTCATCACAACCCAGGGAATGGATCGTGAAGTCACAGATATTCAGTAATACAGTTGTTGTGGCATTGTACTGAAACGTTTCTGTAATGATCCTAACAGTAACACAAGTGTTCTGGTGAAATTTCATTAATGGCTATTTACAAACAATTATTTGGGGAAAGTCTGTTCTTATTACCTACTGTATCCCATATAGTAGTTATGATACATTGTTGAATGGCAATAATTAAGGTAGATTCAGTAAGACATAGTAACTATGCTATTGCTTTTGGATCGTTAATATACATTTGCCACAGCTCTAGCTTGTTCATACCTACATCATCTAAGTCACCCTCCTGAGAAAAGTATCTGATTTTACCTGTGATACTTGACCTACTTTTCTACACCCTTAGAAGTAATGCAAATAAACCATTTTAAATGATCCAAATTACAAATAAATGAGAACCCCTGTTTAAAGACAAGAACCTCCTGTAAAGCCATTCTATATCTAAATCCCAGCAGTCCTTTTCAAATGCTAATTTGCATTTTAGTCAAGCAACAGTTTTAATCCCAGCAGTGCCATCTACTGAAGAAATTTCTATAATATGCCTTTTTTGGAAGATATGCTTTAGTTAAACACACGGTAGTGGGCTCAATACAAGGGGAACAGGATCCATTTTTATTATGCAGGAAACTAAGATTAGAAGATAATTCTTGGTCTTAAATTCTACAAATCAATTAATAGGAATGATATTTCATTCTGATAGTTTAAATAGTATGTAAGCACAAACTATATGATACCCTATCCTGCTTCCTTTGTTTTAATGATAAAGTCCCAATGACTTAAATGAGAATAAGACTGGTCCCCAAAACCAAATAAATTGGACCAAATACTAGACAGAAAATTCAAATACAGCTCCCTGTTTGATTAGATATATTATTCCATGTGGCCATGTCTACACAAGATGCTGACTGCACATTAGCTTGTTACTACTGTGCAATAGCTTGTTACTTGTACAGTAGTGTCCCTCAGCATGAACTATGATGTGACGTGATTGCACAGTAGTAACAGGCTACTGCACAGTCAGCACCACCAAGGAGCCCATATGGGAATGCTACTGTGCAGTAATGCCAGTTACCATGCAGTCATTTACTACTTGGTTATGCAAGTAGTAAATGACTGAGCAGTAACTGCGCAGTCAGTGTCTTGTGTAGATGTATTGTAAGAAAGATAAATGATATCACACTAATTGAAAGAACCCCTTATTGCCTAAATGAAGCTAAAAATAAATATTATAACAGGAACAAAAGTCTAATTATCTTTGGGTGATACCGTCCCTTGAAGAGCTTATGCCTCATCCCTGTTGTTGACCTGATATATGGGCTGATTTTAGGATATCCCAATTCCCTGATAATTCTGATGGGTTGAACTCTTATGCTGTGGTTGGAGAACAGATTAAGCCATGATGCATTGATCACATTTTTCTATTAAATTTACTGAACCAGATGGCCTAATTATTCCCAACATTTCTCTAATTCCCTCTCGGGGAGACAAGTTGTAATTTCTTTTCTCTGGAAAAAAATAAAACAGCATACCAGTGGTGATGAAGAGTAGAGAAGTGACTTCATGCTACGTTACAGTTAACAGAAATATTCATTATAGGAACAATTCATCCTGTGGATTTTATCACTGTATTAGTTATAAATTACCCATGAACAGATCATGGTTCTAGAAATGTGTTCCGTGTGGACTGTTCATAGTCAGCACGCCTCTGAGTATAAACTATTTGGAATTCTTTGTACAAAGAACCGGACTGGTTATATAAGTCATGTGCTATAATTATTGTTCACAGAAGATGAAAGCTGAGAATAGGGGGAAATTGTTTATGAATATTTCTTTAAAAATCTGCAATTTTGACATTTCTATATGTTTATCAGGGGGAGGACAGCAGGGAATAGAGGATGTGCTGTTTACCAGAGCTCCCCAGGGAGTAATTAGCAATAATGGGTGCAAACTAGTGGAGAGTAGATTTATGTTAGACATTAGAAAGACATTTTTTACAGTAAGGGTGGCCAGAGTCTGGACTGGGCTTCCAAGAAAGGTGGTGCTATTACCTAACTTGGAGGCCTTCAAGAGGAGGTTTGATAGACACCTGACTGGGGTCATCTGACCTCAGTCATTTTTCCTGCCAGGGGCTGGGGGTCAGAAACGATGATCCATTGGGTCCTTTCTGACTCTATAATCTATGAAGCTATGAAATATTTCCACCACTTTTAATACAAAAAGGCACCAAAGAAGATGAAGTCAATATATTTGACAACAATTTTGTTCCCACTTTTCATCAACACTTTGAAATTCAGAAAATTGCACCTAGTTCTTTTGTTTATTTATGAAAGACATAAGTTCTGTAAATAGAAGCATAAACTGAATAATTTGCTGGAAACACTTAGAACAAGAGTGAAAACCATTTTTCAAGCTGTGTACGCATTTCAAATAATCTGGGAAAATTCTCCCAGACAGAATAGACTTTTGAATGCTGAGCCCCTGAAGACCAGACAGCTTGCAGTTATGATGTTGCAGGGGCCCCTGTGCACCGGTATCAGCATGCTCTGCAGTCTTCCTCAGTCTGCCTGCTAACAGAGCAGCAGGAGTGCACAGGGCAGCTCCGACTGGCTGACCAACCCACACTGCCTGCGTCTCCCTGCAGCAAAATGTGGGGATTGTGAAGGGCGGGTATTCTGCTCCCTATTTGTCTGGAGCAGCAGAATCCAGTGAGTGAAACACTATTTCTCGGGGGAGGGGGTGAAGAATCAGGATCAAAGCATGCTGGGATGCTGGAGGACTCTGCTGTGGCTTCTCTCAGAAGAGACTGTGTACAGATGTTCACAGTCTGAAAAGAAATTAACCTTGGAGTGATTTAACCAGTGTTTTTTGCAGGTTATTTTTCTCTTAGAGTGGCCATTTTTGCTCTGGGAGAAAAATTCTGGACATCTGTACACTTGTGGTTTCTCCTAGGACAGCAGTGATTCACTCAGGAGAAACTGAATGTTTGTATATGGCTGAAGTCAAGACAAAGGCCTACTAAGTAAGGCTAGTGTAGTTGAGGCAGACCAGATTCTGTATCTCATAGGACACAAGAGACTGCTACAGCTGTTATCACATCCAGGAGTCTTTGACTCCCCAGTGTGAAAAGCCAGATACTCATTTTGGGTCAAATGGGAGCAAACCTGGAACAAGGCTCAGATTCATGTTCTGGAGCCTTGGCTACTCTACCACCAGGCCTGGCAGGAAGCATTTTAAAGTGACACAGACCAAAAGGGTGAGACTGTCAGCTGCCATATGGACCAAGCAATACCTTTTGACCATGTCACAGCATAGGGCCCAATCCTACAAAGTTCTGGGCCCTCTGATTCCCATCAGCATTGATAAGTGTTGATGTTTGAGTACCCTGTGAATGCAATTAACTCTTGGCAGAATTTAGGCACTTCTGGACAGTGAAGGGAGCCTATGTAGCATGAATATTTATAGAACAAAAAGGAATAAGACACCTGAAGAGAATAAAAGCTAGAAGGATTCTTCCATGTAATGGAAAACTGTGCATTTGTAAGAGAAGCTAAATAATCAGGTGCCACAGAACTGCTCTTCAGAAGTCTGTTTCTGAATGAGTGTGTCCCTTTTTCCATACTGAAAAACTCCATCCCTGCCCCTAAATACGTCATTTCTTGGTATAGAAAGGTGCTTTTCCATATTCCTCATCCTCACTCAGCCTTCCAAACCTCTTCCTCCTCCTCCACGTATTTCTCCTTCTTCTTTATGGCACTTTCATAACTCTTCCTCTTCATCCTGTAACTCCTTATTGTGCACCCCTCCCCAGCAGAGCAATCTGGTTTTTACCAGCTCCTTCTTTTCCTCTTCTCCCTATTGCATTTTTCCCTCTTTCTCCCTGCATCCCTATGAACTCCACTACAGATCCCCATGACAGTTACAATGTTTGTATGTCTCTTCTACGCCCCCACCAGTTTCATATTTACATTTGTCTTTCTCCTTTATTACCCTCCTCTCCAGATCTTACTCCAAAACTACTCATTCCTAAAATTCTCTCACTCAACAGAAGCATATTCGTGTCTGCTCTCCAATTTCCATCCCACTATTTCATCACCTCTATCTATTCTACTACATAACATTCTTTAACATCCTTTTCTCTCTTGCTTCAACATGACATGATTTCATTTCAGTCTTCCAGCTCTCATTTATTGCTGTCACTTATCTCTTTAAACTGTAATTTCTATTTCATTGTGGTCTTTTCAATCCATGTCCCTCATCCCCCAACCCTAATATCCTTCCTTTTGTCTCCCCAACTTACCTTTAGTGGCATCGCCTTTTTTCCAACTGGATTTTTTTGAGGGTTGAAGAAACTTTTGGCAGCATTTTGTTTCCCATGGAGAATATTTGTAGATCTCCCTTCATTGTTTTCTTTCAAACCTGGGGAAGTGCAGAGCTTGAGCCCTGCTGCGCTTAGGTTCCACAAGAGAAAAATCTTAATTTCCCTAAAACCTTGCATCTCCTAGCAGCCTATCCTCATTGCTGCAGTATCAGCTTAATTCCATCAGTGTTAGGAAAGCTACTGTATACCATCTAGAAAACACAGTAATAAAAGTGTTGTTGAACCATCTACATTAGTGCCCCATTGGGGGAAATGAATAAGTGCTACAACAATGGTAGAATCAAAATAAAGTAGACAGCCCAATTGCACTGAAGGAGAAATTGCAGATTATCAGTCTGTCTTCCCAAAACTGATGACAGGAGCTCCAGGAGGCTGTTCACACCGTTCCCCACTTGGCCCTAGGCCTAGCTGTAAATGTTATAGGTGGTGTATGAAGGGTAGATGCAGGAGCAGGTACAGAAGGTGTTCAAAGGTTTTGTCCACTCCTGATGCTCTGCCTAGACAGCAAGGAGAATTAGTGCTGTGAGGAGGAATTGTAATGCTGGTTGCTATATATCCTGAGTAAGGAGCAAACCCTTATCAAGGACTGAAAACTTTGATTGGCTGCACACTCCTTTTGATGGGAGACTAGGGAAAATAGCCACTCAGAAATAAATATGCCAAATAGATAAATATGCCAAATAGTCTTTCCACATACTGCTACCAGAATTTAAAACCACCTGCTTGATAAAACCTATATTTACCAGCAGGTCTGCATTTGGACATAAAGGGAGATAATCATAAGGACAAAAGACAAATGTATAGGGACAAAAAAATAGATCCATCTATATGGTCCATGTGGAGCCCAGTTTTTAAAATAGACAACTTCCTGACTTCTGGGGAAACCCACAAATCAAAATAATTAGTCGGCTTTACGTTCAGTTTTCATCTGCAATGGTCTCCTAATAATGTAAATTGTGGCATAATCTTTGTTTGGCTCCTTTAACTGCTTGAGAACTAGGGCTTTGTTTAGGGTAAGGTTACATAGATATGATGTGTTCCCAAATTCCACTACAAACAAAATACAGTGTATCACATAGCTGCCTAGCAACTGCACTGAATCCCCTTTCCTTTAAAAGATATTCAATATAATCCCCAGTGTACATATCTGAGTCCAGCCTAGTCACATGCTCCAGTTCATATTATCATGGTAATCACATTAGAATCAGGACTTAGAATAAAAGTTCTGGATATGGTTGCTCATACAGATAAACTATGTTTCCCATATTTATTTTGGGACCAGTGTATGTATAAATAGTTAAGTGTTCTTCCTAGTTTCTGAGTTCTCTGCACTTTATATTTTCTATCCCACTGTTGTTCATGTTGATTGATCTCTCAAATGCTAGGCAATCCTCTTCTCGTCTGGCCACCTAAGTCCTAAAGTTCAAGGTTTATTTTTCCTGGACAAACTTTAAAGGACAAAGAGACTTTCTAGTACCTCTAGCAATAGGCTATTTAAGAATTAGGAGGATTATAACAAGCCAGACAGATATGTATGATATGCAAGTTCTCCCCTCTGGGAAGCAGGCTTAAGGAGATCAAAATATTTATCAGTCATCACTGACTCATGAAGATTTTACTTTCATGTTTGTTATGTTATAGTTGTCTTTGTTTTTCCATTTTCTTAAGCCAGTTCAGTGGGCTCTATTTAATGGGAGTTTTGAGGGAAACAGCATTGTCATGTAACTAATAGCCAGGTCTCAAAACTCTTATCATCTGAATGAGGCAAGGTTTACATATATAGTAGTTTATTAGTATTAAATTACTCATCAAGAAGCATTACTAAAATCCCTCCAACATCAGAGTAATATATTTTATAAAGACTGCTGTCAAAATGATCTAGGATCAGGTATTCCTAAAAACAGGTAAGGGGAGTGAATGATGGTGATATATAAGGAAAGAAGCGCACTTGGAATACCCATTTCTTTACAGAATAGTATAAACATAAATCTGTACTTTAGTACTAGGAAATGTAGAAATCCTTCAGAAAGAGAAAGAAAAACCACTGTTTTCCTATCCTAATGAAGCTGTCAGAGAAGCTCATTTTACTAGATACCCAATATCAAGAGTACAGTTATTTTTTGTAGCAAGATGATGATGGTGATTAATGATAGTGCAGGGAATTCCAGAAAAATGTCAGGTTAGAAGAGAAATCTCCTGCTGGAGGTTCCAGATGGATATACTTCGAACTATCTATCCAACCAAACAACTAGAATTAGGCCAGAGTGATGTGCACTTACTAAGGATAAATAATTTGATAAGACGAGGAAGATTCTCCCTTACATAGCTTGTACATCACAGCGTCTCTCTATTGACTTACAAATAAATTCCACCTTAGATACCCTTTTCTTAGAAATCACTAATTTTGGGAAGAAGGAGGAAAGAAGGGAAGTGGAAGAACTATAAATTCTTTGCTTATGAATACATAGTAGGATTATGAATTCTTGACTCAAACATATGACAGATGTATAGCTATGTATGTTAGTCAGATATAATGGTCAGAAGAAAAAAAATGGAAAATACTGAAAATGCTAAATAACTAATGATGGAAAGAGTATTTTCCCTTTCAGATTTCATATTGAAGCGTAGCACACATTTCCCAACCAGCCTCGACATATTAAAGAAAGAATCTCCAGTTTGTGATAACTCCATGTCTGGCATTTACAGCACTTCTCAGGATGCATTACACAGCACAGAGGAGTTCACACATCACAAGAGCTTTTAACAGAACTTGAGGCAATGAAAGCCTTTTATTATTAACTCTGTGCTTCACTTCCTCCTAAATACTCCCTAAACAGAGACAGAGACTCTCTGCACTTGAAGTTATAAAATTCGTTCAGTAATAATTCTCTATCACTATTTTTAGCTCCAGATATAACAGTGGTATACAGCATATATAGATTTACAGAATCTTTAGATAAAATGGTAGAGAACTGACTCAGGTAATATTTGGGTAAAATGAAGGACAAATATACAACAAAATGTTATCTACCTACATCTCTCTACCTCAAAATATACAGATTTTATTCTATTTTGGGCAATATATTTTCGTATACACAGATGAAAGCATCTATTAGAAATATTTTTAGTCAGCTAATATATGCTTAGTGTAGTGATTATCTTTCATTTTAGCTAATAGCAGTTAAACATAACTGAAAGGTTCTGTTTCTGCTAAATCATTGTGATGTTGACACAATTAAATCCTTTGACTCAAAACACAGAATCAGGTATTTCAGCCTATTTTTTCACATTTGCATATTTAAAGTTGACATTAATCACTATTACAGTGGTAATGACAGTAATTGCAATCATTAAGGTTAAAAAAAGTATGAACTTTGACATCTGATTTTTGAGTGCTTAACTATACTATGTTAATATTCTATTGATGCAGATTTCTGCACTGGATTTAACCTGCTAATTATTATCTGCATCCCCATATCATACTTTGTCATTATTTATGGCGCTGTATTGAAAACTTACAGCAGATTTTGGAAATCTTAATTTTGAGCTATATAAAATTTCTTTCTTATTTAAAATGGAGGAAATGAGAGCATTAAAATGGAATACATTTATTATGAATATTCACAACAGTTTTTTTTTACCTTTGTTTTCCTGATTTGATTTGATTTGATTTCTTTTGTCAGGGTAGCAGGTTGAAATGTAATATAAAATTAACATATGCAGTGTGTTTTCATGGCAAAGTTCAGAAAACCATAACATAAGCAAAAATAGTTCATTTTTGGTAGCAATGATAAAAACTTAAAAAAAATAAAAACAGATGTATGGTTTATTAAGTTATGTAAAACCAGAAATGTGCTTGTTTTGAAGACTGATTTATAATGCCTTGAGTTAAAGAGATTTATCTAGGATTCAAGTTACATTAACAGATTTATGATCAATATGATAAGACTTCTAAGCTGAAGAATGTTGTCCATGGCAGATATGGGATCCCACAAAAGTCAATGGTGTTATTACCACTAAGTTTTAAAGTAAGCAAGATTAGATCCTATGACAGATGTCTTTTTGTCCCCTAATTCAGGCCTAATCCTGTCCAGATTGTTCATGCACATAGCCCCATCTATATCAATAGAATTTTTTTCATATGAGTTAGACCAATGGTCCCCAAACTCTGAGAGATTGTGCACCACCAATTTAAAATGATATAACCTTAAGTACCACCAGCAAATGTTTGTCATATAAAGTACTTATTATAAGTCTATTAATGCATACCACTGACAGGTTGTCTGTGTATCACTGGTGGTACGTGTACCATAGGTTGGGAAATGTTGAGTTAGACAACCAGGAGTGGTCCTTGCACTCAGAAATTTTGGGAAGAAAGCAGACTTTCAGTTTGCCTGTACTTGATAATGTAAGTATCAGATCAGAGGTTTGCAGTTGTGATGTACTTCTCTAAATTCCAAGCATTTATAACGTAACGAAATATGATCTCATTAGCTTTTTGATCAATGACTACATGTTATGTGTCAAATCATTCCAATAGATGAAACCAAGCCAAATAAGGAGTCTGATGCAACAGAAAAAAGTGAATTTAGCAACAGCTGGGCTCACATACTATTAAAAAAAACCCAAACAACTCTCCCCCACCCTTTGATCCATTAAGCCATTAAGCCAAATACAACTATAGATCTGGTGTTTGTTGCACAACTTAATGTTTGGTCCATGCACCGTCTCTTAACAAATGTATTTTTTTTTTACAAATTAGTTTATTAGACTTTGTACTGACAAATCATTTTCCATGGTAATGATAAAAGCAATGTGTTGATGATGCTAGCTCTCTAGGAATTTGTCAACAATTGGAAGTTAATATGGACTAGAGTAGGATAGGAATTTAAAGTGCAGTCACTATTCCTAATAAATACATGCATCATTAATATTATTCTGTGATAAAAAATGCCTCCTTATTTACTACTTTAATATATGTTCAGGTATTCCTAAATAACCCAATCTGTAGACAAATTCTAAACTTGCCCTTTACTTGGGCACAGTTAGTTCAAGAGTAAATAAAATCATCCCCCAATAGAAACAAGATGATCTTTTTTTAAAGATAAAAGGCAGGGAGGGAGGAAGAGGAAACCTGACAAGCACAAGGGAATTCCTGAGTGTCTTCTTGGTCTTGTATTTCCCAGCACAAACAAATCAATCCTGCAAAGTAATGATCACTCCTGAGAGATTCTGAGCATCCTCCTGCCTCCAGTGGGAGCTGAAGGCATACAGAAACCTGAAGGACAAAGTGCCAGCTGTGTTTGTGCTATAGGAATTCAGTGGGATACATTGTAATTGTTTCTTCATGTCTGATGCAGCTCCTAGTTTCCATCATCCAAAGAGCAGCAAAGAAGAAACATTAGGAGTTTCAGTTTTCCCCCCTAGAGCTGGGGGCACCCTGACACTTTTCAACAGGCTCCTGTTGGCCACTATTTCTATTGCATTACCTTCCCACTGCTTGCACATGAAACCCTAAATCTGTTTTAATTAAATTTACTGTCAATTATAGCTGTATTAGGAGGTTGTTGTTGTTGTTGTTTTTAATCAACCTTGATTAATGTTTCTTCTTGAGTTCTGCAATACTGTGTCTGTATCTGCCCTTTATGATACAAACAGCTCCTTTTGAAGCATCAGTTGTCTTCAACGAGACCAGATTGGGCCCTTTTGGATTCAACAACTGCATTTAAAGCAAAAGGAAATAGTGGGGAGGGAAAAGAGCTAACATTTTCAGAGAATTCTGGGGGAAGAGGAAAGCAGCTCTCAGTGTAGCTGCTGTGAAATAATAATATGCAATACAGTTTGCACTTCATTTAAAATTCTATATTACTTTCCTAAATGCATACCCTTGCATAAGATGCACAGGACTGGAAGAAGACAGAAAGGCAATGAATAATGTATCAGAGACATTCCTCCAACCCAGAGACAGGTTGAAATTCTGATCTGTCCATTAAGTTTTAAGAAATAAATTAGGAAGAGATGGCTGCACTTGAAGAGGAAGAGGGGTTTGTACTGGAGATTCTGCAAATTCAGCAACACCGGTAACTTTCCAGAACATCTCTGTTTTGGAGAAATCTGTTCATTAAACATCTTAACTAAGGTCAGAATCAGGGCTAAGTCCTTCTCACCTTGTCATGCTGACAAAGTTGAGGTCAGTGGAAGGTCTCTACTGATTATAATATGCAGGATTACAAAAAAGTTGTCAGGGGGCACATGTATACGAGATACTAACCGTGCAGTACCTGAGTAATACTGCACAATAGCATATCACAGGACTAACAGTGCTAATATGCTATTGGACAGTATTATTAGGCTACTGCGCAGTAACACCCCTTCAGAGATATTTGAACTGATAGGCTACTGCAGTGGTTACTGCACATTTATTTAGTATTTGTATAATCAAGTACTAAATAAATGCACAGTAACCAGAGTTACTGTGCAGCAGCATCTCATGTAGAGGAGCCCATGGGGCTAGCTTAGAAACTGCAAGCTAAGGTTCCTGCTTCCACTTCAGTGTCTACTTTCTGAGGGGATTTTATTGGGTAAATTACAACCAAAAGTAGATTTAAAATATGTTTAAAAATGGCTGATATTAATACAGTTATTTTCACGAGTACTTTTTATTTCAATGGAAACATTATTTCCATTTAGATTTATGCATGCCCCTGAAGGGTTTGAAAGCACAAAATACAGTCGTTGTGCATAAGAACCGCAAAGTGTAAGTATCTAAAAGCAAAAGTGAATGTGACTTGTTTTTCATTTGCCAAACTTAATGAAGTGCCAAAGTAAACAAACAGCATAAATGGTAAGGATACATTGGATTTTTAAATTTTCTTCAATTTTAATAATCTGAGGTATTATAAGCAACACAGATAAGGATTTCTTAAGAATATAAGATTTTTTAACTGGTTGTGTCCCTTTAATGATAAATTTACAATAAATGACGTTGCCATGATTTTCTACTACAACATATCCACCACTGACATGTTGCAAATATCTTTTCATTTAAGTTGTGGCAGAGGAGAGAATCTGACTAAAATACTCCAATCCACCCAGTCACATATGGACTTAATAGCAAGACAAATAAATCTAAAAGAAAATAAGATATCTCACAAAAGATCTCTTCGAATGAGTACAGTCTCTCTCAAGCACACAATCAAATACTCTGATCCTTGGATAGAATTCAAAAAGCAAGAAGGATGTCATACCCATTGACGCTGAATCTTAAAATGTCCAGCATTTTGGTTACCTTGAGACAAAAACGATGAATTTGAATTCAACCTGAGGTGTCATCTATTAGCATTTGGAATCAGTGACTTTTCCTGCTATGCAGTACAGAATGGAGTCTATACCCAAAACTCTTTGGACCCTGTGTATTAGAAGAAGAAGCTTATACAGGCAGTAAATAAACAAAACCGATATAACTTAAGGTGAATTCACAGATACTGTATAAACCTGAAATCTCAGGCCTCCAATATCCCATCCCCATGTGCTGGCAAAGAAGCCAATAGAAACTGTTGATATGCCTGATGCTGGCAGGCAGAGTGAACATCCTCTTTTATTTAGCTTGGAGGGGAAAGATTTTGATTTGTCATCCTTAAGTGCTCCCACAATGTGTAGTCAGGCATTAGTGAACAAACACATCAAATAAATATCAGATAAAAGCACCAAAATACACTCTGGAATGCAAAGAAACAATATATTTTAGGGCATGGTCGGCACGATATTCAAAGCCTCCACTGTTGCTTCTAGAAATGCCAGGACAATTCAGAAATGTCATTTCCTTGCCCAGTTTCAGATTATAACTCAAGGATCAGGTAGCTCTCTCTTTCTAAAATGAGTCTATAAAGATCAGTTGGAAAGTGCAGACAAAACTGTTCATTGGTTAGTTTTACTTGGAGCTACAGATAAGTATGGTGCTTTGTTTCGTCTTACTGATCAAACTAGCTTACACTTTTAGCACAAAAAAATCGGAAAAGAAAAAAAAAGTCGATGAAAAACACGAACAAACACAAAAACGAAATAGGTTCCAATCGTGCAAATTTTGCTTCACTGGATAAAGCACTTCTTGACACAGTAATGTCCAGAATACCCCTTCCCCCAGAAAATACAGGACTGAAACTGAAGCCTTTTTTTTTTGTTCGTTTTGCTTTTTTTGTTTTTGTTTTTTTTTTCCCTTAAGGCTATACAACACAAAGAAAGAAAGCATTGAAAGAACACTTCATCGGGTGGTGGATTCTTCTGTCTCTGCAGGGAGCCTTTGACAAGCCATCGCGTGATCCGAGCTACTTGTCTCATCAGGACAACAACAACAGAAAGGAGGAAAAAAAAAAAGAGTCAATGATCCCAACAATAAAATCCGAAATTGACTTTACAATCACAGATACAAATTGCTCAGGTCGATCATTTCATTTCTCCTAAAGATCACCGTCGTCTAAAACTAATTAGAGGCGTAGGTTTCCGGAGGAATTGTCAATATTCAAAGCAAATAGTGGAGTTTCGACGGTCATCGTTCTTCTACCGCGACAGTCTCACTGGGTGGGGGAAATAGTGTCATGTTCTGCCAAGTTCAGGGGGTCTCATTACGGATGGACTCCTTGCTCCAGCTCGAAGGTCTGGCTCCCATTTGGTTTCTTTATAGTGGAAAGACTAAGAACCCAGAAAAGGTTGAGTATTTCCACCCTCCCATGAGGTTCCCTCTTTCCAGTTTGAGATGCACTTTGTCTTCTCTTTCCATGAGGAGCAAGACTCCATTGCTGGCTGCTTCTCTGGTGACATCCTGGTCGCCTGCAAAAGCTGAAATCACCGGGTAGCCGTTTTGCATTAAACTTACCTAAAATGCAAAAAAAACAAAATCTGAGGAGGGGGTTTCAACGTAACTTTGCGTTTATTTGCTTTTATTTATTTGTTTATTCGCTTTCATGTGTGTTTGCGTGTATGCATCTATGAATAATTGCATGTATGCAATGTACATATGCAATGTATGTATCTATGAATGATTGCATGAATGCATGCATGTATGCATTGCTTTTATGTATGCATGCATGCGTGCATCTATGAATGATTGCATGAATGCATGTATGAATATATGAATGACTGCATGAATGCATGCCTGCATGCATTGCTTTTATGTATGTATGCATCTATGAATAATTGCATGTATGCAATGTATATATGCAATGTATGCATGCATGCGTCTGCATGCCACTATGAATATATGCACTCGTGCATTTCTGAATGCATATATGCATGTCTGCAATATACATATGTATGCATGCATGCCCCTGTGAATGTATGTATGCATGCATGCATGCCTGTATGAATGTATGTAGGTATGCAGGTATGCGTGTATGCAATGTATGCATGTGTGCATGCATGCCACTATGAATGCATGCATGCATTTCTAAATGTATGCATTATGCATGCCTCTATGGATGTATTGTGTATGCATGCATCTTTGAATCCGTGACCAAAAGACACAGGCAAGCTAAACTGAAAGCAATGGACAATTACTCTTATTTCACACTTATCACTTCATACAGCAGACAACATCTCTATTTAAATAATCAGGAAAGGCATTAATCCTTCCCTCCTCGTGTCTATATGTAGCGACCCAGTGAAGGACCTCATGAGGTCCACATTTTAAAAACAAAGTACTCAGTGAATAAAGCATCTAGTGAGGAGAGTGAAATCACTACCTACCTGGATAGTCTGTCTGTTATAGACCTTGACCACATGGAAACTGAAGCTATAAATCCCTTTTCGTGGTGCTACAAATATACTGGAAGCAAGATCAAAATGGTTGCCAATATTAACTAATACCTGGAAAGTAAATAAAACAAAGCAGGGAGAGAGAGAGAGAAATGAGGCTCCGCCTTAGTCCAGTGCCAGTAAAAATCTCCCATCAGCTCCATGTCCAATCTAAAGCCTATTCAAGATGGCAATTGCAAGACAATTAAACCCGGGCTTCAGGGGGAAGGAGTTAGTTATCGAGGCGTTTAAAACGGATCGCTGTTTATAACCGGTTTTATTCATGCAGGATTGAACGCACAGCCTGGCTCACCAAGTGAGCAGCCTGCGCTCCCAGGGAAGGACAGGTGGGAGGCAAGACGGACGGGGGAAAAGAAGCAACAGCTGTCAGTCACGCAGGTCTTTCTAATGACACCACCCAAACTACGTATCACCCCAGGTCGGATGTGTTAAGCAGATATGTAGAGTCGTAAGATTTAGCAATGAGTCATCTGAGTGGGAGGAGGGAGGGCTTCAATTTATATACATTTCAGTTCACTCCTCAGTCATACTTATTACACACAAACATTTATATATAGGGCTTATTATACACGTATTCCTATAAATGTCTACACATGCATGCGCATAAATGTGCACAGAAACACACCGATATTGGAGTTTCCAAGGTTGTCCTTCTTCTGCTCGGAGGGTCTCACTGGGTGGGGAAATATTGTCCTGCTCTGTAAGTTCAGGGGGTCTCGGGGATTGAGTCCGTATATATATGTACGTGCACATTTATGTGCATGCATGTGTAGACATTTATACAAATACATGTATAATGATTGTATATGCATCGTACATAACTATGTGCGTGTGTGTAATGACCGAGGAGTTAATTGAAATGGACATAAATGTACAAATGAATGTACAATGTTTGAATATGCTGTGTATGAGTATATTTATATATTGAAAAGCGTATATATGTATGTATATTTATATATTGAAAAACAGATATATGTATGCATGTATATTTATATATTTAGTGTATTTATATATTGAAAATAGATAATCTGTTTTTGAATATATATATTTATAGTATATTTGTATACTAAAATATATATCTATATCTATCTATCTATAGATATAGATTTATGTATTTATATATTGAAAAAAAAACAGATAGACTGCTGGTTCTCAATATATAAATATACTTAGTGATATAAACCAAACATTGTACATTTATTTGTGGTCTTTCTCCTTCCCCTGTATATATGCACATATATATATGTGTGTATGTGAACCGTATATCAATAATTATATATATATATAAATAGATACATATATGTATCTGTTTTTAATATCTAAATATGCATATATAAATATACATATATAAATATTATTTTTATATATAATTATATATAATTATATATGTGTGTGTGTATATATATGTGTGTGTGTATAATTGTGTGTGCGTGTGTGTGCCTTGTCTATCAGGCAGTAGTTGTCCAACAATATTATTAAAGACACTGCCTGATAGAGGTAAAAAAAAATTGTAGGAGTTTAAGAATATCCCTTATTCTTGGTTTCAGGTGCCGAGCTTAGGGAAAGCCCCTTGCTTTCCACACACACGTACACGCATACGCACACGCACATATATATAAATATATAACCTATGGACCGACATGGATCTCGTACATAATCCCTATGTGTAGGCGCCTGTGACTGCTCCATCCTCTCTCGGGGGACTGGGCTGACCAGACCTAAATTAATCAGTGAGGTGTATTACAGCATCAGCAGGAGACTCTCCCCGAGCTCAGCACCTGAAGCCAAGAAGAAGGGAAATTCTTAAAGTCCTACGTTTTTTTTTAACCTCTAAGGCAGTGTCTTTAATGTTATTGCTGGATGGCTACTGCCTGAGCCAAGTGAATGCTGCCGAGACATTTGACAAGGCGGCCGGGCGCAGGGGCAGCCTGGGGAAGCTCAGGGTGTGGCGATGTTATCCTGAGTCATCCGGATTTGGCATCTTCTACAGTGACAAGGTGAGCTGCACAGGGCATCACCGAGGCCCCCCCAAACTGCGGCCAAAGCGAGCTGGGAGCTCACCAGGATCAGGATCGAGCCCCAGCTGTTTCAGTTCAGTCTGATTCCACCCTACACGGATGTGGTCCCCTCTCTCCCTCTCCCCTGCAGCCATCGTGCCCGGGTTGCAGTAACTTTGCCTAGGCACATACAGAAAGAAACCTTCCCAAGTGCACTCGAGGAGAGCTGTTGCCGTGGCAAGGAAGCAAAAGCTGAAGGCGTGCCATGAAGAAGGGGTCCCGCAGGTCCCTTTTGTTCCCCGTCCTGCTGGGGTTTCTCCCTACCTCTGTGGGCAACCATTCTCTGAGTTGGACAGAAAAGGGGGGCACGTTGGGCATAAGTCCCTGCTTTCATCCCCCCCATGCCCCTCTCTGCCTGGAGACTGATGCTTCCTTGGATCCGACTGGGGATCCAAGCGTCTCTGCTTAAGCCTCACAAGGAAGAAGGGACTGGCTGAGGGGAGGCATCTCAGCCCCCGGGGGTCCCAGATCCTCCCAGCCTCCATACAGATCTGCTTCCTGCCCCTCTTCCTCAGCTGAAACCGTGTCCACGGGTAAGGAAGCGAGGCCCCCTCCCTCCGCCATCCGCGCGACCCTTCCCTCCACCGCAGAGGAACCAGGACCCCCGGCAGCCACCCGCAGCGCTCCTCTAGAGGAACACGGACAGGAGGGGTGATAGGAAACATGCTGGTGTGCACAAGAAAACAAAAGCACGGGGAATGGGAAATGCCCACCAGACGTGATAATCAAAGGGAAAGCATGGGCATGGGAAGCCTCCTCCGTACCCCTTCAGGCAGCAAGGGGGCTAGGCAGAAAGGACATGACTTCTAAGGAAAGACTGAGGGAACTGGGCTTATTTAGTCTAGAGAAGAGGAGACTGAGAGGGGATTTAATAGCAGCCTTCAACTCCCTGAAAGGGGCGTTGAAAGAGGATGGAGCTAGGGTGGCAGATGACAGAAGAAGGAGCAAATAAGTCTCAAGTTGCGTCAAGGGAAGTTTAGGTTAGACCCTAGGAAGAACTGGCTCACCGCGGGGGGAGCACTGGCACAGGTTACCAGGAGAGCTCGTGGACTCGCCATCCTTGGGGGGTTTTTAAAACCCGGCTGGACAAAGCCTTGGCAGGGATGATCTAGTTGGGGCTGGTCCTGCCTTGAGCAGGGGGTTGGGTAGATGACCTCCGGAGGTCCCTGCCACCCCTGGTTTTTCTCGGAGTCTACGACAGCGTCTCCGGGGGAGGAGGAGGCCCCTCTGGAGCTCAGCCAGACGGTTTCCAGGCAGGGCTGAGGCTGCGCCAGCTCCGGGCTTCCCCCGCGGGTCCCGCCCGGCGCGTCGCTCCCGTGTCGGAGCCCGGATGGCCCCGAGCAGCGGGCACCCACGCCGGCTCCAGCCGGAAAGAAGCTGAACCGGGCTCCCGTGGCCCCTAGCCCGCCGCCGGGGGCCTGCCGGCGCAGGGGGGAGGTCCGGGCGGCAAAGCGCGTGGGGCATCTCCGATCTTTAAGGAAACCCAGCGCATCCTTCAGCCTGGGGGAGAGGGAGGGTTTCAGCACAGCTCGAGTTCAGCCAAGTCCCACACATCAGGAAGGGACTACGCAGGACCCTCCTCGACTATTGCTTCCCCCAGGACCGCGGTAGACACAGCCTTGCCGGGGATGATCTAGTTGGGAATGGTCCCATTACAAACCTAGGTAGACCCAATCTTGGCGGGGATGACCTAGTTGCGGTGGGGGGGGAATGGGATAATCTGGTTGGGGAAGGTCTTACTGTTCCTGCCCTCCAAGACCGGGGTGCACACAGCGTCGGCTGGGAGAATCTAGTTGGGGATGGCCCTACTGCAAACCGGGGTAGACACAACCTTGGCGAGGATGATCTAGTCAGGGGGATGATCTGGTTGGGGGCGGGGATGATCTAGTTCGGGATGGTCCTATTGCTCCCCCCGTCCCCAAGCCCGGGGTAGACGTAGCTTTGGCAGTGATGATCTAGTTGGGGGGATGATCTAGTTAGGGGGGATGACCTAGTTGGGGGGATGACCTGGTTGGGGAGGGTCCTATTGCTCCCCCCACGCCAAGCCCAGGTTAAACACAGCCCGGGCAGGGATGATGTAGCTGGGAGGATGATCTGGTTGGGGATGGTCCTCTTGCCCCCTCCCCGGGGTAGACACAGCCTCGGCGGGGATGATCCGGTTTGGGATGGTCCTATTGCAAACTGGGGTAGACACAACCTTGGCGTAGATAATCTAGCTGGGGGATCGACCTAGTTGGGGCTTGTCCTATTCGTCCCAAGCCCGGGGTGGTCACAGTCTCGGC
>NW_017728886.1:169604129-169609066 GCF_001723895.1 Crocodylus porosus | reverse complement strand
CCCCCGCCCCCCATTCATTAATGCTCCTAATGAAGCAGCGCCCGGGGGCCCTCGCCCGGGCTCCTCTCTGCTGCCCTTCGGTGGCACGCTGCTGAGCCCCCCGAGCTGGGACTAGACCGAGAGGAGACTTTCACAGCAAAAAAGGGGGTCTTTATACAAAAAAGGAGGGGGGGGTTAAGCCCCTTCCTACAGCAAAGCCAGCTGTACTGGATGCCACCGTGGCTGAGGTGCCCCCCCCACCCGGACTGGCTGGAAGTGTGTTAACTCGCTATTTCTTTCGTCAGAGAAACACAAAAAACGAGGGTTGGAAAGCAGTACGGGAGGGCATTTAGTCCTGATCCAAGCAGGGCCAGCTCCAACCAGATCATCCCGGCCAAGACTGGGTCTATCCCGGTCTTTGGGGGTGGGGGGGCGGGAGCAATGGGACCATCTCCAGCCAGATCATCCTCGCCAAGGCTGTGGTACCCTGGTGGGGAGCGTGGGGGGAGGGGGCGGGCTCATCCTTTGGCTTTTGGCACCGATTTGGAGTCTTTTCCAAAGGGCAGCAGATCTGGGCTGGGCTGGGCTGGGCCGGGTCCCCCCCACGCCCTTTAAAACTCAGCAGGACATTTCAAATCCCCGGGGGGCGGAGGGCTTGAATCCCCCCCCATCACAGGGAAAACAGCCTGACAGATGCTCCCTAAGAAGTTCCAGCCTCCCTCTTTAAAGAGAATTTAAACCTCGCTGGGGCATCACCCCCCTCCAACTTCCCGATCATGGGGAGCTGTGCCCCTTACCCCCCATCCTCATTTGGAAAGGAGCAGCTAGTGGGGTGGGAGATGATGATGGTCAGTTACCTGGTAGGTCCATGATGGGAGAGAGGAGGGCTGGCTAGGTAGCTGTCCGTGAAGTTGTATTGCTTAGAGAAAATGAGCCGAGATGATGCTGGTAAGAAGAAAAGGAAACTGGAGTCGCCTCACTCTCTCCCGCCCATTGCCAATGATCTCCCCCCTCCCTCCCTCTCTCTCTCTCTCTCTCTCTCTGTCACACACACACACACGCGCGCGCGCGCACACACACACACACACATACACACACTGCTATATGGGACTGGGGAACACGCCAGAGAGTCCCCGTCCCCCCTCCCCTCACCTCCAGGCGTGGACACACGTCCTAGCCTGCCCTGGGGACACTGTCCAGCAGAAGCCCCCTCTTCAGTGACCTCCCAGTCGGGGTGGGGGCTCTGCCCAGTGCCCTGGGCTGCATTCAGAAGAGCTAGGCTACTGCCATCCCTGGGAGCCGGGGGGGACTTTCTCCCACCCATGTCCCTTCCCAGGGGGGATTCCCTCTGCAAAGACTGCATCTGCTTGCTGCTCTCGGCTCCTTTGGCAGCCCTGCCCAGCTGGCAGCTTTCTTCTCCCACCCCCCAGGGAATTGGGATTGAACCACAGGAAAGTCCGTGCAGCTGTTTGCAGCTGGGCAGCTGTAGGGGTGGGCAGAGCCTCCAGAGGGCCAGCCCCTGGGGCCCCGCTTCTGTCTCCTGAAACTTGAAGTGCTGGGTCCCCTGATTTCTTGAAGTGCTGGGTTCCTGAGCCCTCGCCTCCCAGGGACATCCACCCACGCTCAGACTCACTGCCCAGCTGCTCCTGGTGCAGGGCTGAGCCAGTCTCTGAAGAGTGGTAGCATAATGCCACCTAGCGGTACCGCTTTGTGCCAGCCCTGGGTAGGGGATGCTCTCCTCTGGGTACCAGCAGTGAGACGGCATGGGATGGAGGTTGGGGGGAAGGGAGATGGGGGTTTTGGTTGGTTGTGGTAAGAGTAGCATCAGCTCAGGGATTTCAGGTAGGGGATGAAAAAGGGGGCAACACGAGAAAGCCTTAAATTAGGATTTCTCCCTCCTCCCAGATCTGGGAGACCTGCCTTTGCAGATCTGTCCTGTTCTGCAAAGCCAACGCTGTCGGGATGATGTACGTCTTCGTCAAGGTTATCATCTGCTTATTACTGGCTGCAAAACACTCACACATCTCAGCACTCGCAGCTGCTTCGTGGCTCTTGCCAACACTAAAGAGAGGAAAGGAAAGCTTTTGCAAGTGAAAGGTCTGGATAAAGCAATAAAGACACTGACTCCCCGCTCCTTAAGAAAAAAGGATGTTCTCAATCAAATCCTGGCTACTGTCATTGTGAGTAGCCATTGAGCTCAGTAGAACAAGTCACATTAACAGAGACCACAAGATCAAGCCTTAAGTGATTTTCTTAGTTGTATCTCTATATCTTCACACAGATCCCCCTTCTCAGAAGTATAATCTCAAGACATTTTATACAAGTCTTAAATGGCAACTGGTAATGATGCCAGTACCCAGAGATGGGCAACGTTTGCAGTCACATGTTGGTGACAAAATTCTTGCTGCAACTCTGAAAAAGCAATACTCATCCTTCTCAAACCTTCTGTTTTAACCTCAATGATTTGCACTGAGGAATCATGGCACCAAATGGCAGCTAAGAAAGTGTGCGGAGCATTACTAGCATACAGATTTGCTGAAAAAATAGAATTGTAGTACTAAGACTGAAACTAAATAATTTTACTGGAAGATTAGTTGTATAATCTTCCTTTTGATTGGGTGGGGGGTTGAATCTGGAAAGCTGAAACTATTCCATCTGTAAAGTAATCCCCATGTTGTGTGAAGGAGGGGAAGGACCACACCACTACATTTCTGCTGGGCAGTTGCCATTATTTGTAAAGTGAAAGACTTGAAAAGCTTCAACTGTAGATCATACCCCCACTCTGCTAGGCAACATACCAGCAAGATTGGCCCTGTACTAAGATCTTATTCAATCTACAATCTTTGTTGATGGGACCAGGCCATCACTTTTCCTTGTTCATATTGGGTATGTAAGGACCTTGGTCCCTGAATGTTACCAAAGAACAAAGGGCATCTAATGCATGTCACATGTGCCCTCATAAGGGCAAAAGTCTGACCTGTGGTTTCTAGTTGGATTCCCATAGTTTTAAAATAGTTAACCAGTTCCAGTAATAACATCACTGGATTTTAAGCACAAATGTGAGGGAGAAATAAGAGTATAGAAACATTTTTTTTTGGCCAGCTATTCAATTGTAAGAATTAGAAAGTCACGCTTCTAATTAAATATCATCAGTACAATGAACGTGCAGACTTTATGGGGATCAATGGCTGACCGTAACACTTCTAAAATTTTCTTTGGTATGCGGCAATATTGAACTTTTCAAATTTGAAGTGAATAGCTCAAAGTAAATGTAATTCACTGAATTATGGAGTGACAGCAGTATGTGTTCTTTGCAGTCAATAAATAAAAATAAATTCATTGGGTTTAATTTTAGGACTGTCAGCCTTTTTTAAGTGAATTTGTTTCTTCTGAAAGGTGACAAAACTGACAGCCCTAGAGTCTTGAGTCTTCTCTGTATGCAAAGAGCAGGTAGAACAGTGACAGTAGCAATGTTAACTCCCTCATATCTGTCCTGCTAGCAGGCCTTTTCCATGATCTTAAGTAACTGATCCTCTCAGCTCACTTGATCATTGGCCATTCAGCCTGAAATGTAATCATTTTCAGTCAAGACACTGATGGTGTGATGTGGATACATGTCAAATAGAAACTGAACTGACAACCAACCCTTTCTTTGGATCATTTTCACGTGGCCTTAATGTGAATCTCATTTAAACCAAAGAACTCAAGGTAAAGATTTGCCCTCATCTTCTTATTCAAGTCTTCAAATAATAAGACATTTTGAGCGGTATCACCATTTTTTCCCTTCAATTTTTTTTATCACTTAATATCTCTTAGTATCAACTGGCTTCCAACAAAAATCACTAAACTGAATAGAATTTTATTTCTGAAATTTACCATTGTTTAGCTTTATGATCTTGGTTTTACATATAGGGATAGACATATAGAACATCTAAAAATTAAAAAGGTCCATTTCAACTGAAATTAGTACCCCCTTTCACAAAATTTGTGAGAATGTGTTAGGAGATGGAAGTGCTTTTCTGACCTCCTTGTAGAAATTGATACCATGTTCAATTGGCCTATAATAGATTACTAAACATATCCCTACTAGACTACATTAGCTTTTGCAGGGGATTCAAGAATGATCTTGGTTTAGCATATACTGTTTTAAATAAGACAATAGTGGAGTTATACTAAGAACACAATTGATCCTTTTCTCTTTAGAAATACAACAGTGACATCTAACCTGTTGGTAAAAGAAACATAGTGAGGTTACTTAATTATTGAGCTCTAACAAAAAATATTTTGTCTCTTATAAACCAGCATTAAATCAAATTCTGGCCACCCTCATTGCAAGTAGCCATTGACTTCAGTAGAAAAAGTCACATGAATAAAGGCTACAAGATCAAGCCTTTGGTTTGTGAATTGAGGACCATGATACCATATACATATCTATCAGTCAGATAGAAGAAAGAAAACAAAATCACTTACAGTGAGTGCAAAAAGCCTGTGTTAAAGCTAGGATAGCTTACAACTCGAAGTGTATGCTTTAAAGTAGCATATACCATATTTACTCAAATTTAGGACGGGATTCACCTCCAAGGAGAATTATTCTGCACTGGTCCAGTCCTGCAGGGAGCAAACCAGGAAAGCCAAGGCTGCAACTGAACTCCAGCTAGCTTCAAACATCAAGGACAACAAAAAGTCCCTTTTCAGATACGTGGGGAGCCGGAGGAAAAGCAAGGGCAACGTTGGACCCCGCTAAACCAGATGGGGCAACTGACAACTGATGCCCAGGAGAAAGCCAAACTATTAAATAGGTACTTTGCATCAGTCTTTCATCAGTCCCATGGGACGCCCATGCCTGCTATGGGACAGGGAGATCCGGGTGACGGGGATCCCCTACTCTCCATAAATGCTGACCTCATGAAGGAACACCTTGAGAAGCTGGATACCTTCAAGTCAGCCGGCCCTGACAA
>NW_017728886.1:169598733-169602776 GCF_001723895.1 Crocodylus porosus | reverse complement strand
TGACTTCCTGCCCTTTGGGCAGGGGGCTGGACTCGATGATCTCCCGAGGTCCCTTCCAGCCCTGATGTCTATGAAATCTATGAAATCTATAACATGACCCTGCAGTAAGATTCTATATATGAAAAATGTATAAAATTTGTTATAATTTTCCAAGTATAAAATTTAATTATTGGAGGTTTGCCTTGAATTTGTCCCCCCACCCACTGCTACTGCATGGAAAATAATCTTGCTCTCTGAGCTTCCCTACCCCCGCCCACACACACTTTTTTCCACTGCAACCCCTTCCCCCCGCCTTACTGTCAGACCCTGCTCTTCCTGAGCATGTGGAAGTAAGAGGTAAATTTGGAAAACACTGACCTTGAAATAAACATACGTGTAGTAATTTGTGTACAGGGCATCTACAGACTTAGTTACAACTTGCTCCAACTTTCAGCACACATACTCCAGAAACACTCTTTAAAACACTGCTTTTGCATCTACTTAGATATTCATGATATTAGTCCAAAGCCAAAAAGCTCAGCACTGCTCAGGATGTATGTGTACTACAGATATCCCCCACATCATATGCAACAGACTGAGAGAAGGGGTGACACAGAGATTCTGGGTGAACAGTTTGAGGCCCCACGGGGTGATGTTTGCCAGGCATTTAAGGGAATTTAATATACTAAGGCTACTATACATTTAACTTGTGAATTAATAATAGTGTAACAGTTGACATGTGCTGGGATACTCTAGAGCAGAGCTTGAGGAAATGCATGTACATATTCATTCATAGTTTTCCTGTGATATTCTCTTTATATCTCATGGAATTGCTCAGGTTTTAACAGGGAAAGAAAGCATGGTTTTGATTTTATTTAGAATGCTATATAAAATATTCAATAGATGTGCCTACTTAGAGAAAAGGAAAATATAGGTCAAATACTTTTTAGTGTAGATTTTGCTTTTTATTGACAGCATTATCAGTTCAAGTCAGCTTAGTTTGGCTATATGATTATTATGAGAGCTATGTCAGTCAAGTCATCAATATAACAGACTGAGTTAAGTTGGCTTTAAAATTCTATTGGCTGAAAGATCTGTCTTGAGTTTCAGTGGCTCTTTTGGCTTCCTTGTGGAGACTCCTAAGTAGACAGTAGACTTGCTTACTTTACACAGATCGTGTATAATCTTTGACAGAAGTATGAAAATGAGAGTTAGGATGAAGAATACGGACCTTCTGTGTTCTACACCTGGAACTAATATTTGTGGGCTCAATTAACTTACATATACAAATAAGCAATCTATCCTTATCCTTAAAGAGATTTTGGTGAAAATGAAATGGTTACATTTTTTAGAGAGAAGTAGGGATTTCTTAGGGTGATATCTTTTATTGGACCAACTATGTAGTTGAGATAAAGTTAAACAAGTTTTGAAATGCAAGACATTCATTGCCAGGTTGCAGATCTCAGGAAGCCATGCATGGCATATTGCATTTGTTCATCTAATCAGAAAGAGAACTTGGAAGACTATGGGTAACAGCAGTACCTGGTACTGCACTTAATCTAAATAACACACTGGTTCCTATAATGTATACCCAACCCTCAATATTATCAATATTCTTAAATTTAAGTTTTACCTTCTAACTTTCAATTTTCACCATCCTCCAGTATTTCCTCTCTCTCTCTCTCTCCGAAATCACATTAAATGTTACAAGATATAACATCATAATGATGAAATGTAACTCCCTGTTAACCTAATGCGCTACATCAGTCAGTGCTCCTGACCCTGCAAAAATGTGGCAGTTGCTTAACTTTCTGCATGTGAAGAACTTGAATATATTTAAGCCTGATTGCGATTAAATACGTAATGTATTTAATGATACTATCAGAGAGGAAATGTAAAGGGGCATTTATGTATATAAAGTGAACTATATATGGCTATTTGTGTGCTTTTTTGTATCTTTGCTTTCATTTTCCTCACGACTAAATACAAGCTAGGCCAGGGGCTGGCCATGTTTTTCGGCAGAGTGCCAAAAATACGTCAACCACAACTTGGAAGATTTTGGTATGCCAGTGGCAGATGGCAGGGGAGCCACAAGGGGTCTGATCCTTGCTGTAGCAGTGCAGGCCTGGGCCCTTCTTCACCATCCACCCAGAGGCACACATGCACCTGCCGCCAGCAACAAGCTGGGCTGGGACTCCAAACACCCCAGTGCAGCAGCTTACAGCCTCTCTGCCACCTGCTGCAAGCAGTCCAGGCTCCATGGTGGGTGGCAGGGGCCTGCCCAGAACCTGGTTTTGCTGTGGCAGGCAGCCAGGAGGCTGTAAGTCACTGCACCAAAGTCTATGGCTTGGGTGGACTGTGGGGGAGATGCAAGGAGCCCTGGCCTGTTCCCCACTGTCTGTACCGAGGCACATGCGCCAAGCAAAATGTCTTCATGTGATACACTCTGGCATGTGTGCTAGGGGTTGCTGACCCTTGAGCTATGCAATAGTTTTATAACAGAGCTATGATTAAATAGTGAGATTTTAAGTGTATTTTTATTTACTTTGGTTGCTAAAAGTCGGATTTTGCTATATAATTTTATATAAATATTGAATTTCTAACCTAGATATTTTGGCAGTGCTCTTTATTTTTAAAGATAGAATCTGCCTGCCGTGAAATATGGCAGACAGATTAAACAACCTTTGCTCTCATTGTCAAGCTTCTTCAGCGTATTCAGATAGGTTTCTATGTGAACCTGCTATTGCCCTCTCACAATATGTCTACCACTGAAGACCTTATAGTTTAAAGAAAGTAAGAGCTTGTGACTGAAATACTCTCCCTCCTGTAAACACACACACATCTATATATGCACATATACATACATATATACACATACATCCACATATATACATATACATACTTGTGTGTGTGTGTGTGTACATGTATATGTATGTACGTACACGTATCTCATTTTTGGAGCATTCTAGCCCTCATTAGCATGAAAGAACCTGAACTCTTTGAAAATGAACTAAGGGAGTAAAAATATGTGGCACAAATGCAAATCAGATTCTTAATATTTCGGATTATTTTCACTGACATTATAGCAAAACCCCGTTTTTCTTTTTTTTCTTTTAAAATGCATTCCCTCCCCTTCTCCAACCATTTCTGACTTTCTTTTTCTCTCCCTCTCTATTCCCTATAGATAAGGATAAGTAAGCTAAGATATAAAATAAGCTTTAACATTTTATTTTAGGTAGTAAGTTTTATTTTTCTCTCCCCACTTTGCAAATAAGTTCCCTGCTATTTTGATATCGATACCCACTGTTTTATAGGTGATAATTATTATGTTTGTACTGCTTCTGTATTGTATGACTACTGTTTTAGGCCTATCTATGTAAGTTAGCATAAGTCATGTCAAGTTTCCATTTTGTATGTCAAGCCTCCATCTCGTGTCCTCTGCCTGGGCATCCCGTGTTGCAACTGTATGAGTCACATACCCCTCCCATGTAAATTGGTTCCCGGATGAATAAGAGTGATTGGGAATGATTGAAATAGAAGGGTAGCAGGCTTGAATGGCCTGTAACGACCAGGTCATCACCTTGCATTGATTCATCGAGGAACCATGGACCTTACTCAGGAACAGAGACAAGAACCCAGCGTTTGAAACACAAAAGACCCTGCAGAACCAGCAACTCTACCATTGTACCCCGCCATTATAGACACGTGAAACTGCACATCCCTGCATGAAGCACACATGCTCAGTACACTGGGGGCTGACCCTTGCCTGGCATGCCTCCTGTCACTAGGGTCACACAAGGTCTGCCCCTATAAAAAGGGGCAGTGAAGACAGACCCAGTGGGACACCCTCTCCATCTGGACCAGTACCATGACACACCACCTATCCACCCAGAGGCCCTGCCGGCGATCCCCCTCTGGACAACACCTACTGGACAAGGACCCCTTTCCAGCCTGGATAGGTAGCTATCACCCTCCACCCCCTTTTCAACCAAGGACTTTGACTCTGTTTCTCTTCCCTACCTGGACTCCAGCCCTTCCACTGAGTCTCTTTCTCCTGCTGCCAT
>NW_017728886.1:169561404-169598113 GCF_001723895.1 Crocodylus porosus | reverse complement strand
TGTGAACTGGTGAGAGTGTGTGTGTATAATATATGGCATTGTGTGCATGATATATGAATTAGTGATCTGTGTCTAACTTTTGGGATGTATAGTGTATGTGCTTGAATCGGTGATAGGTATGCAATATGTTTACGCTGGTTTGGATGTGTATGTGTCTGAGCTGGTAGTGTGCATGTGTGTATATGCACTTAATTGATTTGTGTGTTTGGATATGTGCAATTCTGTCACACCTTCCTGTCTAACCGCGCAATATTGAGATCCTGAAAGTTGGCCTGACCCCACAGGACAACATGTATAACATTTTCAAAAGTTCGTTACTCTTACCTGAATAGCAAATTATTAGAGTAGAAGATTCACTCTTTTAATGCATATTCAGTGAATTTTACACACATATACAGATGTATGCACACACAAAACACAGTTTGTTTACCGTACTGTTTGCATCCCCTCTTGGAGGTACCATTAAAGGGACCAATTTTTCAGAGGGTAGGTGAAATTTTTGACAGTCTGTCCCTTTCAAACTGCCTGAGGTTGTGTATTCAGACAATGTAATTTAGTAATAATTTCTGAGAACCTCAGAACCATTGTATATAGCCATAACAATTCTGCTGGGGACCAATGACATATAGGTTCCATGTATTTCAAAGCCTCTCTCTTCTCTTTGAAACCCACAACAAAGTTATCCACAGGGTGCTGCTTGTCTCTTGAGGACAGCCTTTCAAGGATTGGGTCTGTGAATTATTTGTCTTTCCTTCTAGTACTTAGCTACAATTACAGGCAGTTGAGACAGAGAATGAGATATGGAGGGGCCAGAAGTAAAAACCAGTGAGTTGTGGGATTTCCCATTTGAGAGAGAGTGAAAGCAAGAGCAAGAGCGAGCTCAGGAGTTAAGCCCCTCATCTGGAAAGCAAGAGATCAAGGCTCAAGTGTTTATGGCACCTCATTGAGGCCAGGCACTTGAAACTGCCTCCCTCATTTGGCACTCACTTGTGACGTGGGAAATTGATACTTAAGTTTCTAGCCCAACATATGTTTACTTATACAAAAAGGTTAATCTCCAACAGGGCAGACAGAGACAGACCAAGTCTAATTAAGACCTCATCTGGGAAGTGTGAGACTGAGTTTCAGTCCCTGGTCTGAATCAGTTGAGTTTCATTTTAGTCAGTGTCACAGGCCCTGTGGGCACTGTGAGTATATCAATTTAGTTGCAGACTGCAACTTTATTAGCCACTGGGCTTTTTGGTTTGGGATCGAGAAGGTGATGGTGGAAATGTGATGCTGGAAAAGTGAAATGACAAGTTTCACTTACAAAAAGGAATGAATTTTACTTATGACAACAAAAGATATAGTTTGCCTATATAACAGTTAATAAAAAGGTTAAGCTAATAAGCAGACAACATAACAATACAGATTAAAATTGACAGTGATAATAAAACAGATAAAGAAATTAACCAAGAGTTTCCACTTATTAGTAACTTATCGATAGTCCCTCCGTTAGAAGATGCACGTCAAGTTGAATCAGCTAAGTTAGATGTCTCTGAACTGGGCTGCCTGAAGGAGAACCAGTGGAAGCCCCTCAGTCAGGATCTGGTCCTCGCTCTCACAGGGAGTAAGAGAGATCTGTGGGGGTATGGGACAGCAATGACCCTTCTGTTCTGTCCTTCCTGAGGGTTACTATGATGTGTGTGTTCTTTTATATTCAAATTCTGCTAATTTTTAGTTGTATAGCCATTCATAATATTGCTTTGTAGCTGTTATCCTATGGGGTTAAAAGGTGTTAGAAATTATTATAGTAAGTTACTGCCCAAGCTTGGGTTTATCCAATAAGCAAATTGCAACACAACATCTTCAGGTTTAAAATTAACATTACCCAGCCTAAATCCAGCCCCTTCAAAACTCTCTGACTATGGTTTTTTGAGCTGTCCTTTCTTGAAATGTACTGGATAAACTGGGCAGTTGAATCCAGTTTTTATCATCATCAAGGCTAAATTCTGAGCAAGAAAAAACTTTAGGTCAGCTAATTTTACAGCTAGAGCTTTGTCTTTGAGGGAGGCCTGGTCAGTTCCACAAACAATTACAAGTTACATTTGTGGGTTACAGAAATACAAGCTTCATATTAGACAAAAGTTCCAAATGTCTCCAAGAAGCACATATTTATTGCTTATTAATTTCTTTGGTTCTGGCCATCACAAGTCAGCCCTGTTTTGTCACTAGTATGGTTAAAGCTATGCTGTAAAGCCAGCTCTGCTACCTGTTGTAGAACTTTATCCTAAATCAGTACACAAGCCATTCTAGGCAATGAGGACTTTTGTTTTGGACTCCTTAGAGATACTTTTGAATAACAATTTTTTCCCCCTGTGATAGCACAAAAGCAATGTACAAGAGGCTCAGATTCAGCCACCATGCATTATTTTATCACCCGTGTCTGACTTCTGTATTATCCTTTGAAATCTCAAGTATAAAATAAAATAAAATAAATTGAATCACATTATATTAGATTCTGTAGTTGGTATGGCTGTTGAGATTTCAGTGGATCCATAAAGTGCCATCTCTGTGCATCACATACTCATTTTTTCCCCATACAAAATATTAGAGGCCTACTATATTCTACTTAGTCTGACTACATATGGTAGCAGCTAGAGTCAGAGAAAGGAGGCAAGACAGAATTTCTGGGAAGCAGACATCCCCAGGATATTGAAGTTTATCCTCTAGAGAATTGTCTAAACGCCCAGTACAAGTAAGCTGCTAGTTTTTCAGTCATTTATATAGAAAGGAGTCCTTTAATTTAGAGTGAGAGCTTTCATTCTTCACATGAACCTGATGAGGGGCATTTCACATCTGTAGTTTTTCAATAAGTCTCATTGGGCAAAATCTGGCTATAGAATACCAGCTGGCAGTACAACTTATTGAAAACACTTTAATTCACATACATTTAGCAATTTCACATTAGAAGATGTAATGAGCCAGTGTTCAAATACACTTCTTTGTTGAACTTAGAAGTACAGACTATGTACTGAAACAATATATTTCAAGTCCTCACATCAGACAATTGTTATAATTTTGGAAAAAGATATACTGAAACAACTGAATATTTCAGTCTTACAACAATTTACTCATGCTTTATTTCAAGCATGCAAATAGTCTCGGTGTTCAGTGAAATTATGTATTTAAATTGAAACACCATATTTAATTCTTTTCAGGACTGGTGTCTTAGTCTGAAAAATAACTGTGAAACCACAGAGTAGCATTTTTTTCTTGTGGCTTAACAGTCACAAGACTACTGAATTAGTATCATTATTGACTTTTATGGCCAATGACTTTGACTACAGACTTGCATCAATATTATTTTATCAAGAATGTTATGGGCACATCTCACAGGCACTGGATCCATCTGTAAGGGCATTCTGTTTTGGTTCTGTAATGACTGTCAAGATATTAGCATCTCTTTTTTTAACTGTTGCTTTTGAAAACATAGTGGAGTTCTTTGATCTCTTTAACACATTTGTTTAAATGTAGCAGAAATCAAAGTTGGATACATTTAAGCTACTTACACTAATTCATCCTTTTGCTATATCTCGCTCTATATGTATATCAATTAATACCAAAGTATCACACAACAGAAAGACTGGCACTTGGGAAAGTTACTGGAGTATGTGAAAGATCTGAAGAAACACCAGGGCATGTGCAAGTGGATCTGAGCTTGTAAGTATCCAGACTTTCTCCAACTATGTATCAACATTTAATGAGTATGCCCATCACTTCTCTCTCAAATCCGCCTCAGCAGCAGTGCTGTGAAGAGCTCTTCATGCCCCAGTGTCTCAGCATAAATATGTTTCCCTACCACTGCAGCCAAAACACAAAACTTTGCTTAAGAACAATCCCACCTGACATAAGCATCACAAGAGCAGTTGTTCATATAATAACAGCAACAGGAATGTTCTAAGTATAATATATATTGAGATTTTTCTTTTTACCTTATCTGTCTCTCACAGGTTTGGGTGATACTTAATGGTTCACATCATTCAGGAAATCATTTAAAATAGAGACATAGGGCACCTACAGATGTGCAGAGAGGCTGCTTCAACATGCTGTAATACTGCGCATCAGAACAGAATTGATTAATCAAGTCTGATGGAGTGTGGTAATTAGCATGTTCCAGCAGACTCCAGCATCACATGTATCAACATCTCCACATGGAAAAATGGCAGCAGGAGTGCTTTAACTAAAGCTCATTGAATGAGATTTAATTAAAGTGCCACTGCTGCCATTTTTCAGCACAGGGATGCTGATACACTTGCCACCATGGGTGCTTTAATTAGAGCGGTTCTCAGAGCTGCTCTAATTAAAGCGCTCTCTCCCCACCCCACTCTCCGGCCCTCCCACTCCCAAAGCATGTCTATAAATGCCTATAGAGAAGAAGGGCTGGAAAGGACCTCCAAAGATCATCTAGTTTAAGCCCTTGCTTGGAACATGATATAGTGGACTCTTCTGGCCTTAATTTTTGTAAAATCGATTGCATTTTTGTGTCTCCTTATAATTAATCTTAGAGAAATAAAACATCAACAGATGACCTGTAGCATTTGTCATATCTCTTTTGTTTCAAAACTGACTTCCTCTAGACAGCAAAACAATTTACCAGCGTAATAACAAAAACCAGTGTGAACTTACTGATTATTCAAACATATACCAAAATTCTTTAGAAAATAATTCTTAACCTACAGAGCAATCACAAGGCTTTCCTTGCAAGTAATGGCAATCTAAATGAAGGGCTTCCTACACAAACAACTTGGTTATTCCATTCTGGTTGAATAAAATAAAGCATGCATGATCAACAAATTTCACAATCAAAGAAAAAAATCAATATTCATTTGATTTCAATAAACATTCAGGTCTAAAAATGCTGTTTTTATTTCAAGTACTCATCTTCAGCCATCAGCTATTAATGGGAAAGTAAATATAAATAAGCAAGGATACCCAAATCAATATTCCTTTTCAAATTACAACAAACATCTGTTTCCCCGTTATGCACTCATCTCTATCCAAAACAGAGTCTTTGTTAGATGTACCCTACCCCCACTGTTCTGTTTTGACAATTTCCATGCAGGATTATTTCTATTATGAATAAATTAACAGAGAAGCCAATGGAATTTAATGGGACTACCAATCCAAACACTATTTAATGTGCATATGGTAAAGATGCAACCTAGTCATAACCATACATTGGTGAATTACCTTAATATAATTTTAAATATACCAAGGCTATATAGATCCTATTTTTGCCATCTAAAAATTAAATAATATCAATGCAAGTATTCATCATTTTAAAAACTACACATACAAATGCATTCCAAATTATCCTGAAATTGAAAGGCCATTTTGACTTACAGTAGCCTATGTAATGAGGCTGCTAAAAAATTAGATGGCTTCTGAAACACCTTTAGAACTAAACCTTGCTATCTGTAATACCAATAAGCTAGTGAGAAGAAGCTATGACAGGAAACTGTTAGCTCCAAAGCAATAACACGGTCAAATCCCCTTTTAGAACTGAGGCACACAAGAAGTAACGTCTGGCCTTCAGGCAACAGAGACAAGAGGGGGTGAGCTAGGTTCCAATTCAGTAAAGCAACTTTGGGTGCTGACAGACATACCTTGGCTGCTCTTTATCTCATGGCACTTTATACAATGCACCGTGAGTCAGAGCCCTGCTCAGCCTGGTGGGGGAGCCTGCATGAACCACCCTGGCCAGCAGGTGGGGGTGCTCAAGAAGCATCCAAGGATGCTGTTGACCTACCCCCACCCCCCTATGAGCTGCAGGCTGGGATTTGCTGCCTGGCTGCAGCTGGAGGGGGGATCGGACAGACGTACCCTGACTCATGCCCAACTCCGCCAGCTACACCAGATGGGATACTGGGGGAAACTGGACTGGGCCTGTGATGCAAGGGAGATCCATTTCCCCCATCATCCCCCCCCCCTCCCACTTGGTCTGGGCAAGCCGGCAGCTCGTGCTGCTCCTCTCCCCATCTCTGCTTTGTCTGGTCTGAGTGGAGGGGGTGGGGTGGAACAGATCTCCCTCACCTCTCAGGCCCATCCCGACTCCAGCCATAATAGTTGCGGGGGGGAGGGGGGGAGGTGGGGCAGGTTCCATTTCCACCTCTGCCCCCTCTAGCTCCAGCCCGGTAAACCTCAGCTGAAGCTCAGTGCTGGTCCCTACTTTCCCTTCCCCCTCTCCCTCCACTTACAGACCCAGGAGCAGGGCTGGGCTGCGTCAGCTCAGCCTGAAACACACAAAAAATTAACCCTAGGGAACAAAAGTTCCCTAAGGGACTCTAAAGTGGAGTGTCTTCATCTGGAGAAGGTAAATTTTTCACATACTGGGCCATTTAAAAAGTGCTCTGCAACTATACACATGTGTCATGGCACAGGTGCAGCATGTTTTCAGGGGCCTGATCACTTGAAAAATGTAACTTGTATAAGTGCCCTTTAAGCAAGTATTTAAGTCCCATTTGATTTAAGTACGATCCCAAAGTTGAACACTAACCAGTGTGCTGCTAAACAGGGATGGACTAAATAGAGATGACTTGTTTAAAATTAAATGGCTGCTTAAGTGCTTTGCTGAACTGGGGCCTTTCTGGCTATGAGATCTTTCAAGCTAGCCAAACAGCTGTCACATGTACCAAACACAAAAGCATTAGCTAATACAAAAGCCAAGGAGCCATCTTACCCTCTAATTGCTTTTTTATGGGTTGCTTGGTTAGTCCCATTTCATTGCTACCCTCAGTTGTCACCCCTGCCACCCACCCACCTTAAAGAACTCCTTTAAAAGTATCTTAACTATTGGTATGATCACAAACTACTAGGAAAAAAACTTCATTTCTACAGTATGGTCTTGGCATACGTATGAACAGAAGTGTTTTGCAGTCTTTTTGTGAGGCATCCTAAGGGGCAAATATGTATAACATGTATAAAAGATGCATCACAATCTTTTTACATGTTTAATAGTAAAACAGCCTTATAATACAATGGGAAATACTGACTATGGGAACAGCCACTGGAACATTTTTGTAGCTGTTGCCATTCGGACTCCTGTCTTATTCTGCTTGTTCTTTTTCAAACTTAACCGAATTGAAATTCTCTTTATGGTTCTCTTGTTTGCAAGCAAGATACTGTGTCATCACAAAATCTCAGAAAAGATTTTGGGCTTGTGCATCTCTTCTAGGTATCCTTTGTTGGCACAGGACAGGGGTACTTTCGGATCATGTTTGTGGTAGGGTATCCAGTGCTTAAGCCAGTCAACAGAGAACCTCTGTGTTGTCTCTATGCCTCCCTAGGATTTCTTTTATGTTACCTTTAGGAAGACAGTTAAGACACCTTTATGGTCCCTAATCAACAATTACCTAATAACTGTAGAGTAATAATGTCAACTCATTGGCCCCTTGAAAAAAAAGAATCCATAATCCATTATTGATAGTTACGCTTTTAGTACTGGGTGGCAAACCAAAATGATTGGATTCAGTGAAGGTGTTTATCTGGAGCTATCCACACTTCCCAACTTAGCAAAATTTGGAAACTTTAGTTTCAGTGCTTATACAGAGCAACCTTTTTCTCCAACTCTCTAATGCATACTGCTTAGGTGACAACAATACTGTAAGAACAACTTCTATCAGGCAAACTATTTCAGGCACTTCTGTTTGCAGTTTCAGTCCTGTCTGGAATTCAAAGGTACAGGTTTAAAAAGTTAATAAAACAAATCCAGGTCATGCTCAAGTCTATCCATGGAAATGCTTTAGTGTTAATTAAGTGACTCATCATGCATTTGCTAATTCATACTTGTATTATGAAAAAGAAAAGTGACTCACGAAGGAGAGCACAGAATTAAAAAAAGTAATTATTTCACTAATGTGGTAAAAAAAGGAATTATTTGCACTAATGGAAAAAAAATGACTGTTGGAAAATGCCATAGTGGCTTTGAAATTCTTTTGATGGAATTAAATTTTGTAGAATATTTTAGAGGTTTTAATCCATTATCATATACAGAGCATTCTCTGAGAAGATGGCAGATAAAGGGGAAAAATCCACAGAAGACTTACCTGAAACTTCCAATGATTTCAGTAGGTATTTCATTTGCTGAAAAACAGACAGCAGGAGTCAAACAAAATTTAATTTCTCATTAATTTTATCCCTCTACTTTTGAAAACACTAGGCCAAGTGCACTGTTGGCAGGTGCAGGCATAACTCTGTAAAATCAAGGATCCAGCTCTTCAACCCACTGAGGTTTCTCTCACTCCTGCCTGTTGGATCTATTCCGCTTTGAATCAATAATTAAATCTTCCTTGTGCCAGAACCCCCAATTACGAACACTATGGTTTTAATGTTCACTTTTCAATGCCCTAATGCCCAATTTGCACTACTATATAGACTGCAGAATGGGATCCCAGTGGTATTGTTTCATTCCTGAAACTGCAGCTTCTTCAGAACAGACTAAAGACATGTTAGTGAGGTACTGTGAGGAGATTGCTGCTGGAACTGGTTCCTCTCCCTTGTGTAAACAGCAGATTCATCTTTTTCAGCCCTGGAGCTGTCAGTCTGGCACCTTTCACAAGCATTACACTCACTTACCAATTTAGGGTCATGGACTGCCCTCAGTTCACTGGGGAGCTCCTGTTGATGTCAATGGGAATTGCCAGAATGCACTGAAGGCAGAATGCTGCTCTTACGAAGAAAAATGATGGAGAAGAAGGCAGAAAATCTCCAAATTCAGCATTTGAAAAATATATCCCTGTTAGGGTGACAATATTTGGATCTCAGAAAGCACTAGATTTGCAGCTGAATACAAGGCTTTAACCTGTGGCCTAGCAGAGCTGCTGACCACAAGGCAGAATGAGAGCTAAGCCAGCCATTTGCTTATGATAAGTAACCATTTTAACTGTGTCAAACATTTTCTGAGGGAAAAGCAGCAAGTAAATTTGTGCGTGTCTGTGTGCTGTGAACCAGTTACAGCGAGGAATGAGATAAGATACAGGGGCCCCAAAAAAGTGGAAGATGGTACAACCTAAGACAGTAAAACAGACTGGAATGTGAAAAACAACATGTAATTGGTAACAGAATCCGAGATGAACATATGCAAAAAGGTGAATGGTGATTAGTGAAGAAGCCTCCAGAAGCTTCCTGGTTTTGGTCAAAGTCGGCTCATTGGCCGAAGAAGAGAAGTCAAGGTCTTAGACATGCACTCATGGCAAAAAGACCTGTAAATGAATTAAATGAGTAGGCAATTCCATGCTAATGAAGCAAACAGTAAACAGAGGTGGAGCTTGAGATAGGAGGAGAAATGAATGCAACATAGGAGGGGAGAGGGTAGAATAAATGTTAGTGAGTATAAACCAAAGAGTATAAATGTGGGGAAAAAAACTATTGCTCACAGTGGCTCCCTGCATTCTATCAGTGAGGGAACTGGTCCGAAGCTGTCTCCATTTTAAATAAAGCTGTTGCGAGAAATGTGTGCTGGTGTTTGCTCTCTGCTCTGCTCTGGCTAATGAGTAAGAGGATCCACGGGTAATTGGACCGTCATCTCCTTAGTCGCTGGGCGCCTCATGGAGTCAGGGTCTAACAATCACTAATACCCAAAGCAGTGCAGGGAGTGCATATAAACACAGATCAACCAAAGGAACATCTCTACATACTGGGCAAAAAACAAAACTAGGTCTACATACAAAACTCCCTCTGATAGGAAATACATAGCTTGATCCAATGAGGCTTGAATCCAATGCACATTCAAAAAGACCTATGGCAGTTTTAAGCCTCTTTTAACCTCCATTTTATGGGCTAGACTTGTGGTACATAGAATTTTGCGTAGAACCTCTTTTACACCAGAGTCAGTACCCACTAATGGAAAAAACTAGTTAAAAACAAGTACAGCAAAAAGCTACAGTTTTTCAGCATGCTCCTTGATAATTTTCTTTTTTACATTCTAAGTATTTTAGCCATTAGTTCCTGTCTACCAAACCAGATAAAAGAGGACTAACTTAAAAGTTAAAACAAACAAACATTCTCTGCAATGAAGGTGTTCTTCTAAAGAATATACTCAAAGGACTATTTCTTTTATCCTTAGCTCTAACTGAACTACTGAACTTTGATGCTTAAAAATCATACTTATGTAGTAAATACTTTGTAATAACCCCTATTGTGGATCCTATTTCCCTTTTGGGTGAAGGAATCATGCTATTTAGTTCACTGGAGGCATGTCTGTTAATATAACTCCTACATTAGGAAGCATTTCTATGTGAAGAACATATAGGAAGTAGCTTGGAAATGGGCCTGACTTGGAAATAAATGCTATCAGAGTGCAACAGCCTAGACAACTGGATTGTGTGTTAGGGTCTAAGGACACAAGATAACATCTTTTTGCGAAAAAAAATCTCGAGAAGTCTCGAGAAATCAGTGGCTCTCCATGTAAATACTAATTATAGAATCCTTGCAGTGATATGTCCAACTGTCAGCATCCCCAAGTCACCAAGAGATGTGGCTTGTATATTGGGGTAAGGGATCACTAAGAAGTTGTACTCTGAAGCTGGAAGTCCACATCTTCTGAAATGGCTATGGTTAACTTGGAACAGAACTATAGGATAGCTATCATTGTGAAAACTCTGACAGAAGTTTGACTACAATTTGCATCCAAATAAGTGTGACTGATGTACTTAGATGTTGCATGTATCTGTACCAAATTATCTGCTGTGGTATTTAATAAATTAAGACAGTAATTAGACTTGGAGTTGTCTGGTATGCAATCATTTGGGAACTGCCTGTTGACTAAGAGAGTTGCGGAGTACCTTGCCAACCCTCAGGACAGCTGGAGGTAAGCAGGGTCCATGGTGGGAAGGTGTTAACCCCCAGGCAGTGGGAGAAGGCAGCTGAGTGGGCTGAGGAGGGTCTCATCCCGCCCTGGCCTCTACTTTGCCCAGTTCCCCAGGGAGCCATGTGACCGGAGCTGCATGAACAGGTTGCACAAACAGGCACACTTGTCTGCCTGGCACATGAGCTAATGCAGAGTTTGCATAGGAGGGCCAGTGGGAGGGCCCAAGGCCCTGCCTGTGCGCACCCCTCCCCCCCACGGTAGGCATTCCCAACCATAGCCGGACTACCAGTGGCATGCTGCAGATAGCCACATGCTGCACCCCTCAGGTTCCCTTGGGTCCCCTTGGGGTCTGTGGCCTCCCCCTCTGGGGCCTTAGAGACCTCCACCCAGATGGAGCCCATGGTTCCAGGCTCCACACAGACGAAGCCTCTGGCTCTCAGCTGCAGGGGCTGCCTGTCACTTTTTCAGGATCTTCAGCCCAGAAGCATGGCCACCTCCCCTTGAGAGGTCTGCTCCCTTTTGGGGTCTTTGGCATACCAGCTGGAGGAGCTCCAGGCCACAGTCCAGAGACTATGTGCCATCAGGGACTGTGAGCAGGAGATCAAACCCTACTGCCGGGCCCTCCTCCCTCAGGAGGCAGAGGGTAGACCACAGTCTCCCTCCAGGACAAGATGGGACTTGGGTACCTCCCATTCTGTCCAGCCAAGGGGATGGACCAAGGTGGTCAAGGGCCCCAAGTCCCACTGCACCAAGGTCCCTGCCCTGCTGGAGCTTTGCAACAGGTGTGAACCTCTTGCAGCCCCAGCAGAGCCTGCTAAGTTTCCAGCTCCTGCAGGCAACACAGGCTCTACTGTAGCTACCACCCCCGCTCTCCTCAAGACAACACGCAAAGTGTTTGTTGTGAAAGACTCCATCCTGGGGGGGGACTGAGGGGGCAATCTGCCACCCCAACTCCTTGGCCTGGGAAGTCTGCTGCTTCTTGGGAGCCCACATCTGAGACATTGCAGAGAAGATCCCTAGGCTCCTCCAGCCCACTGACCACTACCGTATGCTCCTTATCCATGTGGGCACCAATGACACAGCTCGAAGCACTCCTAGCTGGGTCACAAAATGCTACAGGGATTTGGGAGCAGGGCTAAATGGTCTCAGGGCACGAGTGGTGTTTTCTTTGGTCCTCCCAGTCTTGGGCTATGGGCTGAGGAGGGAGAGGAGGATCCAGGTAGTAAACCAGATACTGTGGCACTGGTGTCATCGGGAAGGCTTTGGCTTCCATGACCACAGTCTGCTCTTTGGTGAGAGAGGCAGTGAGCATCTGGGAAGGGATGGCCTCTACCTGTCTCTGCTGGGGAGGAGGCTCTTTTCAGCCAGACTGGCTGACCTGCTCCATTGTGCTTTAAACTAAGCCTGCCAGGGGATGGGGGGACTACTGCCACTGCTGGCCTGCTGAGCAACCCTTGCAAAGCCAGCAGGCCAAGGCATTTAAGGAAACCCACCCCTGCCCCAGCCCTTGAACAATCTGTAGGCAAGGCTAGGGCCCCAAAAGGGACATTTGTCTGCCTGTATACGAATGCCAGGAGCTTGGGCAATAGGCAGGAGGAACTTGTTCTCCTGATTAACACAAATAACTACAATATCATAGGAATAATGGAGACCTGGTGGGACTCCACCCATGACTGGACCATGGGTATAGATGGCTATACCCTGTACAGGAGAGATTGAGTGGACAAAAGAGGTGGGGATGTAGCTGTCTATGTCAAGGAAAGCTTCGTGTCCCTGCAAGTCAATATTGGTGACCAAGGAGGATGACTGGAGACCCCCTGGGTTAAAATCCATGGGGAACATGGCTCAGGGGACAAAATGGTGGGAGTCTACTACTGACCTCCCATCCAAAGTCAAGAGCTTGACCAGGAGCTCGCCAGGGAATTGGCTGAGACCTCATGCTCCTGGTCCATGGTTGTCATGGGAGACTTCAACTACCCAGACATCTTGTGGGAAGAGGGCTCGGCCAAATCCAAGTGATCGCAAAGCTTCCTCTCATGTCTGGATGATCTCTATCTGACACAAGAGCTCTACGGGCCAATGAGAGGTAAAGCGCTATTCAACCTGGTACTGGCAACCGGGGATGCCCTAATCAGTGACCTAATGATTGAAGGGAAGCTGGGTGACAGCGACCATGAGCTGATCACTTTCATCATCCACCATAAAGCTGGCAAGTCAGTGAGCAATGCAGAAATCCTCAACTTCAGGAAAGCTGACTTTGATAAGCTCAGGAAGCTTGTTGGTAAGGCTCTAAGGGACCATGACCCCAAGGGGAGGGGAGTTCAGGAAGAGTGGTTGCTCCTGAAGGGAGTGATCCTCAGTGCACAAGCTCAGGTTATTCTGTCTCAGAGGAAAGGTAGCAAAAGGGCACAACACCCGCCTTGGCTCCTCAAGGAACTAGTGAACCTCCTGCTTCTAAAAAGAAAGACCTACAAAGGATGGAGGATGGGATCCACCTCCAAGGAGGAATACTCTGCACTGGTCCAGACCTGCAGGGAGTGAACCAGGACAGCCAAGGCTGCAATGAAACTCTAGCTGGCTACTAGTATCAAGGACAATAAAAAGTCCTTTTTTAGATATGTGGGGAGTCGGAGGAAAAACAAGGGCAAAATTGGACCCCTGCTAAACCAGATGGGACAACTGAAGCCCAGGAAAAAGCCAACCTACTAAATGAGTACTTTGCATCAGTCTTTCACCAGTCCCATGGGACGCCCCTGCCCACATGGAGGTCCATCTGAGGGAGATTCCTTGCCCTCCATCAATGCTGACCTTGTGAAGGAACATCTTGAAAAGTTGGACATGTTCAAGTCAGCTGGCCCTGACTATCTACACCCCAGGGTACTCAGGGAGCTGGCCAGCATCACAGCTCAGCCCCTGGCATGGATCTTCAAGAATTCCTGGCACTTTGGTGAAGTGCCCGAAGATTGAAAGAAGGCCAACATGCTGCCTATCTTCAAGAAAGTTAGGAAAGTGGATCCGGCAAATTACAGGCCCATCAGCCTGATCTCTAACCCAGGGAAAATCTTAGAAAAGATTATCAAAGAAGCCATTCTCAATGGACTGGCTGATGGCAACATCCTGAGAGATAGCCAGCATGGGTTTGTTGTGGGTAGGTCTTGCTTGGCCAATCTCATTTCCTTCTATGACCAGGGGACCTATCACCTGGACAAGGGAGAAGAGATTAATGTCATATATCTTGACTTCAAAAAAACCTTCGATCTGGTATCCCACAATCACATCTTGGCAAAACTGGTCAATGGTGGCCTCAGGTCCACCACAATCCAGGCTGGGGAATTGGCTTTGTGGTCAGACCCAGAGGGTGGTGGTTAATGGAAGTCAATTGTCATGAGGCCCTGTGACCAGCAGGGTCCCTCAAGGCTCTGTCCTTGGGCCTATATTGTTCAATGTCTTCATTAATGATGTGGACATTGGAGCCTGAATTGGACTGGCCAAGTTTGCCAATGATACTAAACTCTGGGGTAAAGCATCCACACCTGAGGAAAGGAGGGCGATCCAGGCTGACCTTGACCGGCTCAAGATATGGGCGGATGAGAACCTGATGGTGTTTAACACCGAAAAATGCAAGGTTCTCCATCTTGGGGAGAAAAACCAGCAGCATCCCTATAGGCTTGGCAGTGCTGCGCTGGCTAGCACTACAGATGAAAGGGACTTGGGGGTCATGATTGATCACAAGATGAACATGAGCCTTCAGTGTGATATTGCGGCCAGTAAAGTGAGCAAAACCCCGGCTTGCATCTGTAGATGCTTGCCAAGCAAATCCCAGGACGTCATTCTCCCATTGTACTCAGCCTTGGTGAGACTGCAGCTGGAGTACTGCATTCAGTTTTGGGTTCCGTAATTCAAAAGGATGTGGAGAAGCTTGAGAGAGTCCAGAGAAGAGCCATGCGCATGATCAGAGGTCAGGAAAACAGACCTTACCATGACAGGCTGGGAGCTATCGGACTCTTCAGCCTGGAAAAGTGCAGGCTCATGGCGTAATTTGATGGCCACCTATAAGTTTATAAGAGGTGTCTACCAGGATCTGGGGGAATGTTTGGTCATCAGAGCGCCCCAAGTGATGACAATGTCGAATGGTTATAGACTCCTGCAAGACCATTTCAGGCTGGACATAAGGAAGAATTTCTTTACTGTCCGAGTCCCCAAGGTCTGGGATAGCCTGCCACTGGAGGTGATTCAAGTACCTATTTTGAAAGCCTTCAAGAGAAATTTGGATGTTTATCTTGCTGGGATCCTATGACCCCTGGTGACTTCCTGCCCCTGAGGCAGGGGGCTGGACTCAATGATCTTCCGATGTCCCTTCCAGCCCTAATGTCTATGAAATCTATGAGACAAAAGATGTAGTGTTGCTAAACTCCTTTTTTTTACACACTTGGATTTTTCCATTACAATGGACTATGTATTTCAGATCATAAAGGATTTTTTTAATCCACCCTTTTATGCCCATCTATGAGATATCTGATGCCCATTTACTTACACACTGGGTCTACTAACAGGATTAAGCTCATAATGCTGTTCCCACTGCTGTCCACATTCATTTATTCATGTTCTACAACGATGCTACTCAAATGAAGAAATAGACAAAGCATTGGCATAGTGACATCACCTCTACTCAGTAGTATGTTTGACCAAAAAGTTTTCAACATTTTTTTCTGTTGAAAATCCTGTTTTGCAAAACTGAAATATTTTATAGGAATATACCAATTTCAACAAATCCAGAGCCTGGCAGTATGCAGCTTGGATGTAAGACATTCAGATTCACATCTCTTGCCCGACTTGGAGTGAATCTATATCTCCAGTATTTTAGGAAAAGTTAAAATGTAAAGATTAAAAGACTTAAATGAGAATAAAGTCAGTTTCATGGGATGTATTAATTGTAATAGAAGTTTTAATTTAAAACTTTCCTTACTGAGGAGACTGGGGAAGATGGTCCCTCAGTTAAGTAGCTAGATAGGTAATCAATTGGAGATAGATAAAGGGTCCTCACTGCTCTACAATTAAGTTAAGTTGTTCATCTCATTCATAGTCTGCCTATATTTATTTAACCCAGAGATCACTATAGAGTGTCTGCAGTGGCAAATGAGAAAGAACTTGAAAGAAATTGAGTTTCAAACTGAAAAATCTGGAAACAAGTGAAGCAATGTGGAAGAACAAGGACCATTGTAAGTGATCTTCCTGAACTGTTATAGTCTAAGTAAACAGAAGTCATAGAAGTTTAGTAATGTCTGCCTGTCCTTCTAATGTCAAGCAATATAGTAATATAGCAGAGAATGGGAAAGTGTTGAGACAAAAAGTTTGAGCGGTACCTAGAAACCACAGAAGCAGAAGAGTTAAACCATATATTTTCTTGAGAAAGCCCTGGCTAGCCCCATGCTGAAGCTCCCTCATGCCCTAGGAAGCTCCTCCAGAGCACATAGAGTTGTAAGGGAGCAGTCCTGGACTGGCAGGCTGACCTGGGCCCACCGTTCACTGGTCACTGGAGTCACTCAGTCCGAACGCCACACGCTGCACCTGAATAAACTGGGAAGCTTATAGCTCTGAAGCTAATTGCTCCTAGGAGCATGTTCAAATGGTGAATCCTGGAGCAATTAACTCTGCAGCAATGAGCTACACCTTATTCAGGTGCTGTAACTGCACATGTTGATGAGTCTAGGAACTAATATACCAGTGAAAGGGAGATATATTGCTAGCATCCTATTTAAAAATACTGTGTACAAACTCCCATTCATTGCGGTAACTAGGGAGATGACACCAATTTTGGGTCTGGCAGCTTGTGAGACACTGAATCTAATTAAGTGTGTGCTTGCAGTACAAGAAAACACAACATCCATGCCTCCTGATGATCCTCTTGGCTGTAATGACCAAAATCTAGACAATGTCCTTGGGAAGAAACCAAATGTTCCAAAACCAGATAATTAACAAGCAAACTCCTCAGACACTTCAGGGGCTCAGATACTTCATTGGTCTGGGATGAAAGTGAAACCTCATGAAAGACTCATAGGCAAGAAATAGACATCATCAAATGAAGTGGATCAGCTGCACTGAGACGTGCCCTGGCACAGCTGGTCCATTTCATACATCAGATGTTGTCCTATCCATTGATGTAGAGGGACAATTAATTACTTGTTCTTCCAGGGAACAAGGGGCTCAGTTCTGTGCCCTTTGGAATGCCCATGCAGGATCAGGTCCTTCAAGACCTGGGAGTGACTACCCAGCTTTCCCTGCTTACCAAGACATGCCCTCAGGATCTCCAGGGTGTATATCTTGGTAAGTGGGGAAACCCTGACTTTTTCTGCTTGCTGAGATGTGCCCTGGAACTCCTGGGGGAATGTCTCAGGAAGTGTGGAAATCCCATTTTTCCCTGCTTACTGAGATGTGCCCTGGACACTTCCAGGAGCATCTCTGTAAGTGGGGAAAGTTGGGCAGACATCCCCAGAGCTTGAGGGACCTGATCCTGTACAGAAATTCCTGGGGTGTGCAGGATTGGATTCCTCAAGCCCCTGGGACACCTGCTTAGGTTAGCTGGAGAGCTGCTTCTGCTCTTGTGCCAGAAAATAAACATATGTCTACCATGAACTAGCAGCACAAATTAATACAACCTTCATTGCAGCCACAAATTTTGGGCATTTGTAGCATGACAAGGGGTATGGATGTCTATTTGCTTGGCCTCTGCATCTTCAAGATCTTTTTTATGGTGGCACAAACAGGACAAAACACAACCTCTGTTTCTACCCACAGGGTACATCTATATATGTGCTTTACTGCCAAGTTGGCTAACTAGCTCTGCAGTAAGTTGTCAGAGTTTCCATGTGTGCTGGCACTAGGGTGTAGTAAATTAATTTATTTCACTGTAGGATAGTACCGCCGGGGATAGTACTTTCTACAGAGAAGTACTTTACTCCACCAAAACGCACATAGATGATGACAGGGACTGGCTGGGGCATGGGGGTGCTAAAGAGTGGGGGTTGTCTGCTTCCTAGCTCTGCACTACACCACCCTTGTACCCCAATAAGCCCCTTCACCACCCAACACCACCACCCAGAGCCTGGAGCTGACCCCCTGGACCCTTTGCCAGCACAAAGTGCTACAGTTCCAAAAGAATGTGTAAACACTGTGCCTGGGAGCAGCAGACTGGCTGAAACAGTTCTGGATTTTATTGCTGCACCTTAATAATATGTGTAGATGAATCCATACAGACTTGATAAAAGAGCTGCAGAAAGGGGAGAATAAGAAAGTGACTAGTAAAGACTAATTTCAGAGTGAGGCACTAGTAACCTCTCCTCTGTAGATGTCTATTAATCGATTTTTGTGGAATCAATTAATAGACATCGACTGATTTTTGTACTTACTGTTAAGAGGGAAGATGTTGTGATAAAGATGCTCCCTAAACCAGGAGATGAGGAAGATGGTAAGTGGACACGATCCCTCAGTTAAGCAGCTAGTTAACCAGACACAAAGGTTCCTCAGAGGTTGCCTACTGCTCCACAATTAAAGTTTGTTTTTTCGTTCTGTTTATTCATTGCATACCCATATTTATTGAACATGGTAATCACTATAAGGACTCATCCTTAACTGGTGTAAATATGCAAAATTCCACTGTAACTGAGCTATATTACTTTTCCTTTAGTGAAGATCAATAACATGAATAAATAATAACAGACTTTTAGATGGAAGGCACCTTTTATCTGTAGAGCACATAGCTTGATGAATCAAGATATGAAAGGGTGGATTAGCTCCATTTCCACTTATTCTTCAGCCTCTTTTCTAAAACCAGTATCAGCAATACGTGTCAAAAATGGGATATAATGACTAACATTTCATATCAAAACAGACATATGCATAGTTCTATGCCAGAGCTAGGAAAAAGTGTTTATGTCTTTTTATTTTTATTAAAATATCTATCAAATAAGTGGATTCAAGTTCAATATGTGAATGAAAAATATCATCTGAATTTTGAGGTTAGATATTTTTCAAACAACTTGAGTCTACTCAGGCATCCCATAATGATTTTAAACATTAAAAGGTTACAAATATTTTCCGGCTACCTCTAAAGAACTTTTTTCTAAAATCACATAAAAATGTCATTAACTTTTAAATAGGCCCTTTCCCATAACTGCTGATAAGGACTACAGTTAACTGTAAATAATGCACATAATACACGTTTTTTAGCCCAACATACATTGAAACTGTATGACTCAGAAGCTTGTCTTTTCTTCCCAGCAAAGGTACCAGATATAAAATAAACAATGCTCTTCCAGACCCTCCAATCCCAATATGACTAGTGAAGGAATTAAGTTAGTATCCAAGTCTCCTGTTTGAAGTCTTGGGTATCTCCCCACCTTGGAACCCTATGATTTCCCAGACCAGCCTGGCTGCTTGTGGCAGGGTCAAGTGTTGTGGGAGGAACAGAAACATTTCAAGAAGTTTTCCAGATTTTAGCTGTGGTCTATATCTTTTTCTCCCAAACTGCAATTCTATAAACATCACCCAGCAACACTGCCCTTGAGGTTACTGAGAATCTGACAAAAAACACATGATTCTATTTAATTTTGTATTTCCTTGCCAGTCTGTTATTTTTAACCAAAGGATATTGGAGTAAGGATTTTGCACTTACCAGTTCTCTAATAAACAGGTTGCTCTAGAATGGAAAGAGCTGGTAAATAAATATCCTTTCTTTTATTCAAGAAAAGAAATAAGATGACATTTGGCTGGCAGTTCTTAGAGAGCAAGACTAGACATCACATAGAAGTTTATTTTTTTGTAAAATGGAGATGGATAAGAATGTAGTCTTAAAAATATTAATTACGGCATTATTTGGTTTTTTAACAATACTTCAACAATTTCCTTACCAAACTGAGAAAGGCCTAAGTCATCTCTTCAAATTTAAAGAGGAAGAGAAAACAACTCTTTTCATGATTATTTAGGATTACAGCATTCTCTAAGAATTATTTGTGTTTAGGAAGACTATTTTAAGGATTGAAATGATGTTTTGACATATTTTAAACAAAGTCTCAGGTTGTATATAACCGTGGTGAAACTAAAAGAGCATCTCAGAGACTGAATTGAACCCAACAAAGTGCTAACACTCTAAAGATGATCTGAGAGTTCCCTCCAGAAGAATAAAAACAATTAAACCCTTTCTACACATGCATTATGATATTTCTTATTCATGAATTGAAGAAGTTATCAGGATTGCCCCACCGGTTGGTTCAGGCACTAAACCAACAAAAAAGGTGACGCCATCTAGCAAGGGTCTAAAAAAGGTGTATCTTACATTTTCAGTTAAAGCCTGAATGAAGATGAGCATAAAAGTCTCCTGGTATAATTACACTGCAGTCATTGTGACTTCAGGATATTATACATATGCTTAAAATAGCTTTAAACTAGATATTCAGAGGGTGTGTCTACACTAGACACTACTGCACATTTATTTAGCGCTTGTATAATCAAACACTAAATAAAAGTGCAGTAACCAGAGTTCCTGTGCAGTAGTGCCAGCAAAGACCTTTTTGGTGACCCTACTACTCTGTAGCTTAATAATACTGCACAGTAACTTATTAGCACTGTTTGTGCTGTAATGCGCTACTGTGCAGTACTATTCGACTTCTGAGCAGTTAGCATCTTGTGTAGATGCACCAGGTATTGCTAACCATCTGGATGCAGCAGTAGATAGCCTGAAAAACACCTCGAAGAAGCAGAATAATAATTAGATACACAATGCTGTGACTAGATTGCCAGTACCTGAACTAACTAGCTTAAAACTAACTTGGGCATGTTTTACACTGCAGTCAAGCTAGCAGTAGCTAAAACCTCTAAATTAAGCAAACTGCACATACTGCTCTGAAGTGACAGATCTCCTGTGCATTGTGGGACCAAAAAAACCATGTGTATAAATGCCCTAGGTGTTCAGGCTCCCACCAACATCCCTGTTTACCAGTCTTTTATTGGCAAATCAGAGCTGTGCACACAAGATATGCTATTAAGCCCTAACGTATGACAGCTTACAGCATGTTCAAACTTTAAACCACTTGACATTTCACAGATTTATTATGGTCTAAGGGTAATGTGTGACTTCACCTTTAATTAATACTTATCTTCATAAATTGATGAAATTGTTCATGACAAACCAAAGAGGACCCACCAACACTTAAATAAGCTTAATCTGCTACCTATGGTACATTAAAAAAGAATTTGCTACTAATTTTGGAACTAGTATATTTTAATCTTGACTTACCTAGAAAAGAAGGTTTACTAGGCGTGGGCCTGTTCTTAAAGCTGGAATCTCTGCTAAAAGCTGTCCACACAAAGATATATAAACAGCCACAATTATTAAGATATGGCCTCCCATTTTTTTTATTGATCTTGGCTATTAATATTTGGAATAAAATTGTTTGGTGCTCAAAAATTTAAAAGCACCACCTTCTACCCTCCCACTGAACCACATCAAACTAATTGGAGTTTAATGTCATTTAACTTCTGTGTAAGGAAAGCTGTCTTTTTAAGGCAACAAATTTCATTAAATTCCAGCTCAGCAAGGATTTGGGGACAACAGCTATAGCTTAACATATCTATTTGACTTTTCTGAGGATAATAGAACAGACTGACAAAGGGATGCAGTTGACATTATTTTGTTTAGACTTCTAAAGCACATTTCACATGGTATGACAGATAAAAGCTATTTTGAAAATAAAGTCTCTTGGGGTTACAGGAGGAATAACAAAGTGAATTGGAGAGTGGCTAGAGGAAAGAAACAACGATCCATGATTTATGCAGCAAACCTGAGCTAAAAGGCAGTCACTTGTGCAGTCCATTAGGTCATATTTGTTAATTTTTTATGTACACTCTGCATCTACAGTATTCTTCTATTTATCAAGAAAATATTAAGATTGCAACAGGATGACATTTCATCCTTCTAGCCAGGGTGCATTTATGCATTAGTAATCTGACTTTTGGCTGTAATTTTCAAAGTAGCATAATGGAGTTAGGTGCCTAAATTACATTGAAATTCATTGGGAGTTAGTGCCCAACTGTTTTAGTCTCCTTTGAAAATCCCAGCCTTAATATGCTTCTGGCATTTTTCTGTGCTTTTATTACATAAAGCACACACTTCTTTTGAGTAGAGAGGAACACACCTCTCAATATTATTAATACTATTAATATTAATATTACATTTTTCTGCCTCTTGGCTCTGTTTAACTACCTGACTCCATGCTACAAAATATCTACAAAACCAGATGGGGAAAAGGAACTGGTTCAAGAGTTAACACCATGCCTGGGGCTTTTCAGAATAGTGATAAGTTATAATACTTGTTATTACAGGTTATATTACCCATCCACATAACTATCATTTGTGATACTTATGCCCAGTCATTCTATGTTGCCTGTGGATAGCTACTGAGCACATGCAATAGGCTGAACCTTGACTGGACAAGCACCTGACTCCATACATCCATATCCAAGCACGAGTCCTGAAATTATGGCCTGGCAAAGAAAGAGGAGGAAGACCCTCCTATGGTTTAACCCTAATAGTTGTGTAATTAGAGCACTGACCCAGAAAACAGGAAGCCTCAGTTCTTGATGCCTCCCAACCAGAAAAGGTTTGAAACTGCTTCTCACCACAGTGCTCTAATCAACAGGCTGTAAGTTAGGCATTATCCAGTTTCTTCTCCAGTCCTCCTCTTGAAGCTGAGGTTCTGCACCTTGTATTAATATTCACTGGATAGACTGGATGGAAAATTTCTGCTTCACTGAGAGTGAAGGTCCAGGTAAAGTCACAAGGCCTTCTCTTTTCCAGGGCAGCAGCCATCTCACTGAGCCACCTACTCACTAAATTGTTCCTTTTCCCTTATCCTACGTATCTTCTTTTCTTAGCTGCTAAGAGGCCAGCTTCAAAAGAAAAACTGGAAAAAGGACTGGATAATACTTAACCTATGGTCTGGTGGTTAGTGCACTCTGCTAAGAAGTTAAAGGGATGTAATTTAAAACCCTCTCTCAGTCTAAGGCATCGTGAGTGAGTTCCCTACCCCCTAGAAGATTGGGCTAAAACACAAAAGGGCCCTGCACTGTGCTTGGAATACAACACCAGCTAGTCATGTTTTTTTCCTCAGTTTTGAGATTTACACTAGCCCAAGTCATGTGTTTATGGAGCCTCATACCTGCCCAACTGGAGTGTGTTTGTGCCAAAAATGACAGTTACGTGGCTGGGTGACTGACATTTGTGCATGTTAAGTATAATACTATTCTGTCCTTGATGTCTTTGTGCTGTATATGTCTAAACAGGGTATAGTCCCAGGTGAACAGGAGAAAGAAATAAACTATGTAGCATTGTGGTTTTGTCTACACCTATAGCCCTATTTCAGGTAAACAGTCACCTAACTTTAGTTATATGAGTAACTTCATTGATCCTTAGCAAATTTAGATTTTAATACCTTGATTAATTGAGTTAACACCTTCTGTTTAAGGTTTTCTTTATATCATGACATTTAGCAAGGGTCTCTGCAACTTGTAACACAATTTCAGTCCCAAATACAGAAAACTGAAAAAGCAGGGTTAAAAACGCAATTTTCTCTTAACCCTGACCTTGCAAGAGGGTAGATGATCAGCTGTGGATCTGCCCCTAAGTGTCTTGTTCAGGTAGGCAATGATAATTTTAAAAAGCATTTGCACGTACATCTGAGACATAGGAGAAACATTTCATAAAAGGGCATTATATATGGATAATCATATATGGAATGACTGTGAAACTTAGATTTTGTTATCTTTATCAAGAACTGAATGCCTGAGATATATTGCCCAAGGACACTTTGAGTAAACAACAGAAAGCAGTTTAACTCAGCATCAGCTGTTTGGGTTGTTTTTCTTTTTAATATAGCACTCCTCTAGATGTCTTGGCACAATATAGTTCTACAACAGGAACTTCAGATTTTGGATCTATTAGCAGCACATAAATTATTTATTAACTTACGGTACATCAGGAGTAATTTTACAATTGGCAGACATTAGCAAGCCATAGAAGATTAACATAACACCATCATTGTGTCCAGTACCTACTCAGCAATGTATTTCAGACAATAATTTTTAATAGACATTTTCTTTTGCACTAAAGATATGGAAAGACACTTGAGCTATTTGGTTTACTTGCAGTTTCCCTGTCTATATCAACAGCAGTAATTTTTATATTGGTTTGAAGGACTTCTAGACTAAGTACAGGTAGTCAAAAAGCCCGAGGTTGACTTGATTCAATCTTTGCAGTTTAGTCTAAGCTGCAGAGATTGAACCAATAAGCAAATGAACAGACATTCACTTTTGATTCCAGAAATACAGCCACATGTCTGACATTTGGAGCCACTCTAATTAAAACACCTGCCTTCCCTTCCCCCACAGCATGTGTAAAGATGCCCCACAAAGTTGTAAACCTTTTATAACACTCAGAAAGGCATTATATATCTTGTTCCTTTTGCCTGATTGCTGCTGATTCTCCTCTTTTGTGGAATGATTAAAGTACGGCAAGCTTAGAATATAAAAGATAATTTAGAAAGTAGCAAACATAAGCCCCTCTGACGTTTCTGATTCCTTCCTTTTTTCTCATAAGATTTCTCTTGAATATGTAAATAATAAGGCATGATTTTTTAAAAGAATGATTTTGACATTTGTTTCCCTGAGTGTGCATGATTCAATCAAAAGGACATTAATTAAAAATACCTAGACTAAGAATGAAAGCTTTAAAAAAAAATCCTACTCCAAGTTTCAGTCTTTAGTTTAAGTTTTACTCCAGTAGCAGTACCTACACATACCTAAATCTCCTTATTAAGATGATTACAAATAATGTACAAAGATAACATAAATAGAGATTTTGGCTGAGCTAAAATTTTAAATTTTAACTGTGCTTACTCAGTACGCTCAGCAATGATTTTCAGTCACTTATAACACTTAACTCCAGAACAGACTGGGGGCAAAGAAAAAGGTCTATAGGCAGTGGAAACAGGGGGGCAGGCACCAAGGAGGCATATACCTTCCTGGCATGCTACTGCAGGGAATCAGTTAGGCAGGCCAAGACAGGACTGAAGCTTAGGCTGGCTTCAACAATTAGGGACAATAAAAAGTCCTTCTACAGATACATAGCGAGCAAAAGAAAGCACAGAATAACACAGAACCCTGCAGGACAAATCAGGACCGTTGGTGGTTGACGTAGGGAAAAAGGCAGAGCTCTTCAATTAGTTCTTTGCTTCATTTTCCTAAGTACTGACCAAGACAATTCCCCCGCCTTGAGCATAGACAGATGTCCAAAAAGGCACCAAACCGCCAAAGGTTAGTGCTGACTTAGTTAAGGAGCACTTGGAAGGGCTGGATGGGTACAAGTCAGCTGGCTCAGATGACCTCCATCCACGAGTGCTGAAGGAATCGGCCAGTGTCATAGCTGAGCTGCTGGCATGGCTGTTTGAGCACTCATCGTGCTCCGGCCAGATCCCTGAGGACTGGAAAAGGGCCAACGTGGTGCCCATTTTTAAGACGGGGAGAAGGGATGAGCCGACTAACTTTAGGCCAGTCAGTCTTACCTCTATCCCTGAGAAAATACTGGAAAAAATCATCAAAGAGCTCATTTGTGTAGGCCCAGCAGGGGAAATGATGCTGAAAGGAGAACCTGTAGCTGCCTATAAGCTTATCAAGGGAGGACAACAGGGAATTGGTGATGCGCTATTTACCAGAGTGCCCCAGGGAATAACTAGGAATAATGGTTGCAAACTAGTGTAGAGTAGATTTACATTAGACATTAGGAAGAAATGTTTTACAGTAAGGGTGGTCAGAATCTGGAATGGGCTTCCAAGAGAGGTGGTACTATCACCTAACTTGGAGGTCTTCAAAAGAAGGCTTGATAGACACCTGGCTGTGGTCATCTAATTTCGGTCCTCTTTCCTGCCAGGGGCAGGGGGTCGGACACAATGACCCATTGTGGTCCCTTCCAACTCTACAATCTATGAATCTACATATATATCCATCCATAAATAAAGCAAAAATACTAGTCCTCAGTAAAGACTGAATTCTTGGAAAGTTGTAGCATGTAATCACTTGAGCAATCATTATGTCTGAAAAGGTAGGTTTTATAAATACAGTTAAAAATATTCATATAGACAGTTCTCCTATTGAAAAATGTTTTGTTGTAATCATTTTTACACAAAAATGACATTTATTATAAAAAATAGTCTGGCAAGAAATATCAGAACAAAAATATTAGTTTCAGCTCAACATTTTAAAAAAGATGACAGGTTTCATTTACCACCTATATCACAAATTGCTTCATTTTGATTTCCATAAAAAAACCTGAAATGAAATGGCAAGTTGCACTGAAATGCTAATTCAAAACATCAAGATGTTCATTTCAGTTTTAAATATAAATGATTACTTTTTGAATATTTAATTCATCTCAATAGCTGGTTAGAATATGGAGTGAATTTTTGCACATGCTTTCATACTAATTTTGACCTATTTCTTATACATTTAAATTTTCAATGAAAACTTGCCTTCAGAATTCCAAATGTTGACATTTTTAATGAGTCCTGGAGGAGAATTTCCACTTGGAAGGCCTCATACAATTTTAAAGATGAGAAAACAGAAGTTCACCTTAAGTATTAGGATTGGATTTTTGTTATTGCCACAATGGCTCAGACATTCAAAAACAAGGTTGGAGTTTTGTTGTGGTATAATTTATTGGTCCAACTAACTCTCTCCCATCTGCACAGGTATCTTTGTCCAATAAAAGATGCCTCCCTGATCCCCCACCCCACTGAAAAATCTTTGCTTCTCTCACACAGTTTATTTGAAACTGTTTCAAAGCATTATAATGAATAAGACTAGATATCTTTAAAACATAGAGGACACACCCAGGCATGCAGGGGCATGCACTTGAAATGGCACTACTTGCCACAGCACATGCCCCTGCACATGCACTTTGTTGTAGGGCAAATTGTCCCGCAATGGGCAAAACTGGTCTTGCTCAAGTCCTCCTAGCTCTTCAGCCAAAGAGAGCTGGAGGCTGGGACCAGCGCAGGTGCTAGTCCCAGCAGTCTTACCTGGTGGCCTGGAGTAGCGCGGCACAGGTTGGGCAGCACAGAGACCTGGCCAGCAGCCAGAGCATTACTCTAAGCAGCCCAGTGTTTATGTGTGTCAGCACATGCTTGTTGTGTGTGAGTTGCACTGCTTTTTTTTTTCTGAGGGGTTTTTTGCTACTAGGAAAAATTATCATTTGCTGCATGCGGTTTGCAGAGCCACAAAGTGGCTTGTTGCATCACAAACTGCACGTGCCTGCACTTCTGGATGTGGCCAGGCAGTCTTTATGACTGCCAAAAGATCAATAAACCATTAATTTGCAAACAAATTCCAAGTTACTACCTAAATTAATGTTATTGAATATATTTTCTAGTCTTCCTATTTTGCAGAGAAAGATCAGAATCCTAGAGTTAAGAAATATGACCATCTGCTATTTCTATTACATACTTACCCACATACTCAAGATGCTGACAGCGCGCTAATTACTGCACAGTTGCACCGACAAATATTTTTTTTGTGACACTGATTTCATAGTAGCTCCTGGCTACCGTCCAGTAGTGTAACATCATGCTTCCTGCCATGCAATGCTACTATGCAGTAGTCATGGGCTACTGTGCGGTTAGTGTCTCAAGTAGATGCAACCAATGAAAATTAGACATATTTATATGTTTTATATTTCTTTGGGAAAAAAAATTGTAAAATAATTTAGTGTGATTGGAATCATTAATGATGAATTCTTTCTTCATGACTGATAAGTATTTATATTATTACCATGTCTGAGCTGGATAGAATTTATCTAGAAAGTGTTCCTATTATATATCCTGTTTGGTCTGGTAATCCCTTCCAATGCATTGTTTAGGACTATTCCTTCCAAATTAAAGTAGCTGCTCACTGAAGTAAAACCCCATGACTTTTGTATTAGAGAGAGAACCAACTTAGTGAATAAATAGAATGCCTGGAGAATAGATTAACCCTAAGTTGCAAGGGACATTTTCCCTTTTCAAAGCAGCAATAAATAAATACAGTTGGCAGATTGAATATCACATTTCCTATATCTGTGATAAAAGTGAAAGAAACAAAATCAGCTTAACTAAAAGGGGGAAAGCAGTGGAAACAATATCATTATGTGATCTTTGAAGACTATTCATACTAGATACTGTGAATTACTAAGAGCTTGTCCTCATAAAAAATCATTTCAGTTATGTAGAAGTTCAATGATAAACTACTAACTGGCAGTGCACACCCACTAAGTGCTAAGATTGACCACATAAATACATTTGCATCATCATCTGAGTAGATGGGAGATTGTTAGTCATCAGTGAAAAGCAGAACTGAATCCAGCAGTGCTCACCATTACGCGCTGCTCATTAAGAAATGCAGTAATATTGACAGAATACAGATTATTGCATATACATATATATTGCTTCCATTCATGCATTAACCATACCTAATATCTGTCCTGAATTCCAGTGTATGAAAAATCTGGTGCTCTTAGAGCAGGCTGAATCAGAGCAGCATAAATCTTCTGGTCATTATAGCTGAGTAAGAAAATTAGACCAATAAATGTCATGCAAAAGGGTAAATGGTGAGAAACATTGAAATCTGAGTTCACTTACATACTAAGTACAGCAATAGGTATAGGTTAATGTGCTTGAGAAATACCAAGGAACTAATTTAATGAATAACAGCACAGTAATTTGTATATAGAAGCAAAGGAAGATTAAAATACCCTCCACCAGCATACAGCCACTAGAGAATTTTGTTAAAATCATAAGATAAAGAGATCTGGTCAGAGTTCCAGTCTGAATGATTCTCAGTCATTGTGCATTCATTTTCACCTACTGTGGCTGGTTTTGATCTCTTTCATTAAAAAGGCTTGGATAATTTTATAGCTAATGGTAATGTTTATAGTTATAGGAACTATAAAGACATTTAATGGTCCAGGGTGTGAAATGATTCACAAAGGATTGGAAAGGGATTTCTTCTCTTCTGGTTATGGGATTGAACCATTGCTATAACACAGGGCAGACAACAAGAAAAGCATCTTCTTTTGAACTCTGTATTATACATGACTATTAAAGGGCAGGGTGTTGGCTGGACTAATGATTATGTCTGGTTTAGTAAGTCTGTATTCCTAATTCTAAAATTATGAAGTAAGCCTCTCTGCTACAGAAATACCACGGGATTAACATTTTTTAAAACAAACTGCTTTGAGACTTTCACAGCAGGTAGGTAGCTCATGGAGGAAAGAATTGAGAGAGCGCAACTGCCATAAATACAGAGCTACAAGGATATCACTGAAAAGGACTTGGTCCATTTAAATCACTTCATTTGTATGTTATTTTTACCTGCAGTTTTTACAAATGAAGCTCAAGATTGTAATGGCTTCTTGCACAGGTCTTTCATATAGCAAAAAAACCAAACACCCCCCCCACCCCGAATTGAACTAAAAGTTAGATTTATGTGTTTATAAACACAAGAACACTGCCATAGGTATTTCAGAGTAGATGTTTTGAACACTACCTTTTCAAAATATACTCTAGATATCAAATTGGTGGCATCCATTTAAGATACTGTTATTGTATTGAATTTATAAAAATATTATCTCTTATGTTACATACATTATATAAGGCTTAGTTATTTTTAGACCAGTGATTCTCAACCAGGGTACTGTGGTACCCTGGGACACCTTCAGATCCTTTCAAGGGTGTTGTAGGGTGCCACACAATGTTTTCACTGCTGGATGTGTACACAGTTTACAAGATAAACCCAGAGATTTCAAATAAGAACCCATAGTGTTACTCTATTATTTTTTGTAGTAAAAAAAGTGAAAACTAAGAGCCTGCATTTTCCAAGGGGTGCATTGAATTTACTGAGGGGTACCTTGAGTCAATCAACGGGTGTCTCAAGTCTAAATAAGCTAAGAACCACTGCTCTAGACAGAGATGGAGAGTATGGGATGAGTTATCTGGTCAGAAAAGGCTGGAATCAATTAGTATAGGAGACAAAATGTAGCATAACATGCCCTGGACACTGCCTAAGGGGACGGCCACCAGAAAGATTAGGGGAACATGGCACCTTAGCCTGGGGCTATTCACTGCAGCCAACTTCGCTGACATCTGCCTTCTGCTTGGAAGCAGCTGGCTCAGACAATGGATGTCAGAGAGCTCATGATACTTTAATATAAACATGTACACACATTTGTGGAGTTTGCTGCTTCAGTGGGGGAGAACTGACCTACACTTTTTGCCACCAAATTCAGCAATTTCTTTCTGAATTCATCCTTTTTTTGTCCTTTGGACATTGGCTTTGGCAGCAAAAAAAAAAAAAAAAAAATAGAGTGAAAGTTTCCCTGTCCAGGCAGCAGCAAACTCCAGTGTCAGTCTAGAAGACTACAATTCCCAGAATACTTTGCACTCTATGCCACTGTTTGGCTTTCTGCTCTATTCCTGCACCTGCAAAGGGGAAAGTAGGAGGCAGCAGGGGATGGTGAGAGGAAGCTGCCCACAGCACACTTTTTCCACGCTATGCCACTGAAGGCAAGCTTATATAGCCCACATGGGAGAGTGTGACAAGAGAGACTGGGCCAGGCTGAGTGAGAAGTGCTGGAATACGGTGAAACAGGATGAAGGGGAGGAAACAGGATGGAGATAGGAAGAGACTGAAGGAGACGGTGCACAAGGACTTGTATGTTATATATTAGTGTGCACTAGAACAAGGCAGGAGACCTTTAGAAAAAACAGTAAAGAATTTATTTATTTTTTAAATTCTCATATCAACGAGAATGTTATCATTATGTATCTGCTACTGGGGCAAGAAGCTGTAAACTAACATCATGGAAGTCTTTAACCCAGGCATTGTCTAAACAGAGTGATCAATTTTTGCAAGGTGATGCTTTCTGAGTGCAGTTTTAGGTGAATGAAAACAAATACACAGCCACACACATACACATTTCAGTCAGTGTTTAGGAGAGATTTTCAAAGACAGTCAGTCACTCAACTTTTATTAAAAGTCCATTGAGGTTGAACAACTAATTCCAGTTATTGCCCATTTTGAAAATTTCCACATACACATGAATTTTAATTAAATATTCTCAGGTTATGTTTATTCTGCACACTATAGTTTGCAGTAGAGCTATAAAAGTTTTTCTCAGCTGCTGGAAGCTTCAGTAAAATGGAGCTCCACATAGACTAATTTATGCTGCTGTGGTCACATTCAGATGTTTGATCTGCGACACTATATATGCCCTTTTACCACTACAAAAAGTGCATGTTCAAACTCACATTTCAGCTGTAGTGCTACAAGGATGATGCAAGTGCTACAGAAATGTTCTTGGATGAAACAGAAATTTCTCTGTAGCACTGTTTTATAGTACCACCTGTAATACTGGAGCAGTAACACATAGGGCTATGGGAGCTTCTTGCTCCTTCGGCATTCAGAAATGCTCTTTTGACCCCTGCCCGTGAACACTGAAAGCCTTTTCATTGTTTCCCCTTGCTCTGCTTGGGGAGAGGGCAGTTGGTTAGTGATTGGACTGGACTGGGGAGAAGGAAGGAGCAGAGGAGCAACCCCCTGGCTGGAAAGTACACCTTAGTAGTTACTTTGCAGCTCTCCAGCCAGGGGGCTCTGATCATTTGAAAACCCTTTGTACACATGTTTGTGTAGTGCTTCCAAGTGCCATTGCACTTGTAACACTACAAATGTACATCTGAACACAGCCTTTGTGTTATCATGGCTAAACTGATCCTGGTATCTGAGCTACACTGCTGGTTAGACATGCCCTTTCTTGACAGAGTGTTAAAAAGCATATCAGTGGATCTTAAATAATAATAATAATAATCATCATAATAACAATTATTATTATGATTATTATTGTTATCATGGTATGCCAGAATTGGGTGCACTGCTTTTTTCATGAGACTCAGTAATACAGCTGCTTCAAGCTTCCACATACTGAGATAGTTGAAGGTTATACTGATTGATAACACACTTTAAACCAAACATTGGAATATCAAGATGCCTTTCTATTGAAGTCAATTGAAACTATTTAGTACAGAGTTCATGTGAATTAACTGGATCTGAGCTTATGCTAAGATGACATCCATATCTATTAATATGCATAACGGTAACAGAGGCAGAGAGAGATTCAAGGGAGGGCGTCTAGGTATACAGTGATGCTCCAGGGGTGGTGATGGCAGCCAAGCAAAAGGACCCTAAATTCTGCATCAGGTCATACCCACTAACTTCCGGTGACCACACAGGCCAGATAGGCTTTGCAAGCTGGACTTGGCCTGTGAATAGTATGTCTGACACCCCTGAGCCATATGAATAACCTGATTTATAGACTTTGAATACTGCAGGTGTCACTAGATTCATTCTTTTAAAGATATTGTGCAAAGCTTCTCCACACCATCAAAGCCTTAGCATTGGCAGTGAATGGGGTAAAATAGAGCATCTATTCAGTCTTTCATAGCCCCTGTGTACCACAGATGTAGACTCCATGCAGATCCTACCTAAGGTGGATGAAGAGGAGATCAGAGAGAATGCATTTGTAAGGATCTAATGGTCCCAGAATACTGTCAATAAAAATCCAAGCATAAGAATAAAAGTCATTAATGGAAGCAGACAGAAAGACTATTTCACAATGGCTGCAAAGGCAGATTAAGGCTGCAGAATATAACTATAGAATATAAATAGAACAGGAACCTCTGGCTATCTAGGTTTCTCTTGCCATTGGATTGTTTCCTTACCATGAAATATTGAGTGGTTTTTGATGTGCAGCCCACCTTAAGAGAAGACAACAGGCATCTTCCTTCAATAGCAAGTCCTACAGCAATGGGCGAGTGGTGATGGGGTAGTTGCTAGTGATTCCCAGAAGCCCATAGTCACAGACCTACATAGAGGTGATGGCTGTATAATGGTCATTTTTATATTTGCAACTGAGACCGGTATGCAATTCAGCATGTGCAGTTGTGACTGAACAGGCCTATTTAGGATCCACTTTGCTCAACCTGTGTGGGGAGAGAGTTAGAAAAGGTGCCCTAAGACATAGTCTATGTCATTTTACCTGACTGGAAAACTGCAGTGGGATCATTTTATCTGCAGTCCAAAGCAAGTAATGAATTTTGCAACCTGGAATGTTGCACCCTAACAGTGACTGACCGGACCACGTATAGTACTTGTGGTCAGTGAACTTCCACAATTTGAGGCTGACATTGCTACATACAATGAGACCAAATGTGCAGGAAAGGGGCAGCTCACAGAGCATAGTTCTGCCTAGGCTTTTTTCCTTTTGGAAAGAAAAAGCCAAAAGACAGACACATCCACAATACTGGTTTTGCTATTTTGACCAAGATTCTTAGTTAGATGCTGGAATTTCCAGTAGACATCAGTGAACATCTCATGACCCTTCATTTTCAACTGACCAAGAGATAACATGCCACTGTCAACAGTGCATACTCCCTGACCCTTAATGCAGACGATGGAACAAACTGAGCCAACTCCTGTCTTCTGTCCCCAAAGAAGATAAGATCATTCTTCTTAGCAATTTCTGTGCTAGAGTAGACAGGGACTCTGAGTTGTGGAAAGGAACATTTGAAAAGGAAGGAGGAAAGGGGGAGAAAGTCAGTTCAAATGGAATTCCTCTCCTGAGCATTTAGACCATGATCTCATCATCCCCAAATCCTTATTCTGCCAAAGCAATAAATGGAGGTCACCAATCCCTCAAAACAGTGGCACTTGTTTAACTACATCATAGTGCATGCCCATAACCATTGCAACTTATGTATCACCATAGCTATGACCAGAACAGACAATTGCTGGACAGATCGTTGTTTGATATATTTTGTCATGTACATTTGTATGACTCCCAAAAGATGTAAAATAAAAAAGCGACCAAGGAAGATGCTCAGTACTGACTGCTTGTAAGATTTTCCTAAAAGTGATCTTCTCTAGCTGTGCCTCACTGAGACCTCCCTGATGATCCTGGCAACTTTGATACCTGAGAGATCTTCAAGAAAGGCATCCATGAGCTGTGTGAAAAATCTCAAGGCTTCTCCACAAAGAAACATCAAGACTGACTTAAATGATGAAGACAGAGAAATCCAAACTTTCATTAATAAAAAAAGGAAAGCCAAAGCTTGTCAGAATTATATCAACTGCAAACATAAGTAAGACAATTATTGCCACATTAAAGCTGAAATTAAAAATTCAAGAACAAAAGAACAGTAGTGGAGCAAAAGAACAGTAGTGGAAGGAAAACACAGAAAAAAGCCTATAAAATTGTCAATAGCCACAACATGTAGTTTCTTTAGCATAACCAAAGCTATCAATGGTCCAAGCCACAAGAATCTGTCCTTCTGGGATTCAAGGATGGAAAACATTTATTGGATAGCTCCATCATCAGTGCAGAGTGGAAGGAGCACTTTCAAGAGCTTGTGAACTATGACTCTAATGTCAAAGACAAAGTACTATCAATGCCATTCCACAGCACCCTATTAAAAACAATCTTGCAGATCCACCTTGATGCCTTGAAACTGTTAAGCAGATGAAGACCAACAAAACATGTGAAACAAACACCCGATGGAATACCAGGTGAAATTTATAAGCAAGGTAGAAAAAACTTCTCTCACCAACTACTTATCATCAATCTGAGAATCAGGAAATGTGAGCAGATTCCCAGTGACTTGCAAGATGCCAGACTCATTACCATATTTAATAAAGGAGAGAGATTGGATCACACCAGTTATCATTGCATTGCACCTCTGTCCATAACTAGAAGATCCTCCCATGCATTCTAATTATTATAGTCATTTTCTTCCTGAGGGGATTCAGTTAGAGTCCCAGTGTGGTTTCAGACCACTCAGAGGTACAGGAGATAGGATCTTTGTTTCTAGACAACTGCAGAACAAGTGTCACAAGCAACACTGAGGTCTTTACATGGCCTTCATTGACCTGAGTAAGGCCTATGATTCAATCAAAACAGAGTTCTTATGAAAGATCTTGATGAGATTTAGATTTCCACCAACATTAGTTACTAGTGTCAGACTTCTTCACAACAACATGACAGCAAGCATCCTAAATGACCCAGAAGTGGACCCCTTCACTATTGGAACTGAAGTAAGGATAGAGATTTCATAGATTTCATAGACATTAGGGCTGGAAGGGACCTCAGAAGATCATTGAGTCCAGCCCCCTACCCAAAGGGAAGGAAGTCAGCTGGGGTCATAGGATCCCAGCAAGATAAGCATCCAATTTTCTCTTGAAGGTGTTCAATGTAGGTGCTTGAACCACCTCCAATGGCAGGCTGTTCCAGACCTTGGGGGCTCAGACAGTAAAGAAATTCTTCCTTGTGTCCAGCCTGAAACGATCTTGCAGTATGTCACAGGGAAGGTACAAGGAACAGACCCCGAGGGGCCAAGGTGGAATCCCGGAACCCAGAACACAACAGGGAAGGTGAGGAAAGGGAAAGAGAAATGGAGATTCCCTTACCTGCAGCTGACACTGTGGCGAGACCAGAAATGGTGGCGGGACCCACACAGCTGATTAGCCGTGTCTTTTTGAAACTGTGGCCAGCTGTGGGGAGCGAACGGATCCAGCATGGGAAAATAAAAGGCAGTTCAGCCAAAGAAGATGGGGGAAAAGCAGGAGCGGAGCCACCAGAGGAGGTGTATTTGGAACCCCGATTAGGGGTGAGAAGGGTCCAGATGATGTTCCACGAGGTAGGAAGCTGCATCGAGGACTGCCAGAAGAAAGAAGCCAGTGGCAGTTTGGCAGATGCCCCTCTTCCTGGTGAAGGAGTTGAGGGAGAAGATCCCAGGGTTCAGAACGAAGAAGCCGACAGCAGGGATGGCCCCGAAGAGGGTGATGGAAGTCGAGTTAGCAACCCAGGTGGGATCGGCACGGGATTGGGAAGGCTCTAGTAGTAAAACCCTACGGGGAATGGAGAGCCTAAGCAGCAGGAGGGAAACAAACTCTTACCATCCAGAGTGGCTCGGCGAGGGACCAAGTGGGCTGAACTGGAGGGACCAGCAGTAGTCCAGTTTCACATTCAGGAGGGATAGCAGCCTGACATAGGTGTACCCAGGACAGGGTTAGTTGGGAGAGGATTTCTCAGGGCTAGGGTAGCCCATTTTGTGTGAGGTCAAGGATTTTCCTTAGTTTAGTACTGGCAGTGTTTTCCTTAGGTTCTTTCTGTTTCCCACTTTTGGAGGGGTAGGAGGGAAGGCCACAGTGGGTCTTATAGTTGGCTCAACTTGGGGTTGGGTTAGACCTTATACATTGGTACCAGAGTACTCATTACATCAAGAAGCGAGGGTCAGGCCAAGAGACTTCAGGAACTCGTTGAGACTGGGTATCAGGGCGAGGTGTAGGGCAGGTTGGAGCCTCACAGAAGACTGCCGTCCAGAGATTCCAGACTCCGGATAAGCCCCAGTAGTTGGACCCCGCCACTGAACAAACGAACAAAGTCATGGCAGGTGAGATTGGGGTGAAGGCTACCCTGGGGCGGGACATTCAAGCTGTACAACCACAGGGACGGAGCGATGAGCAGTCTTACACACCCAAAGCTGGGCAGCATGGGACCGGATGTTTGAAGCCCGCCGGGTGCACAGTAGTTTATAACCATTTGACCTTGTCATCCCCTGGGATGCTCTGGTGAACAAATGTTCCCCCAGAAACTGGTGGTCACCCCGATAAACTTATAGGTGGCCATCAGATCACCCCTGAGCCTGCTCTTTTCCAGGCTAAAGAGCCCTCAGC
>NW_017728886.1:169544091-169561248 GCF_001723895.1 Crocodylus porosus | reverse complement strand
CTTTACTAGCCACAGCATTGCATTGCAGGGTCATGTTCATCTTGTGGTCAATGATGACCCCCAAGTCTATTGCACATGTGATTGCATTAACATTCTTTTCCATCTATGTCACAGATATCTGTCATCTCACTGCTGATAGAATTTCACCTGGAGTCAGCGTTCAGTATTCTATGGATGGGAGAGTCTTTAATATCAACTGGTTATGTTCCAAATCCAGAATAAGCAATACTTTCATTACTGATCTTCAGTATGCTGTGTTGTGTGTGTCCATGCAGTCAAAGAGTTCCAGACCATCTTCAGTAGCTTCTGTGAAGCTTTTGAAATGCTTGGACTCACTATTAACTTCAAGAAAACCAAGACAGTTCACTAACCCACCCCAAATCACGAGCTCCCTCCTTACAATTAGAGAGCAACCCTTGGAGATTTTTGAGCATTTCACTACTTGGGTAGCTACCTTTCTGAAAAAGGAAACATAGACAACAATATTCAATGCCAGAAAAGATCTTCCAGTTCTGCCTTTGGACATCTCTGAAATCATGTCTTCAACAGTCATGACATGAGGACCCAAACCAAACTTTTCATTTACCAGACTGTTGCCGTTCCTGCCCTGTTGTATGGGTATGAAATATGGGCAACATATTGAAAATGCCTGAAAATTTGGAATGCTACCATCAGCAATGTCTTCAGAAGATCATCCATATCAATTGGAAGGACAGAATAATGAAGGCTATCGTTCTAACTCAAGCAAACACCATTAGCACCAAAGCTAAGTTTATATGGCAACAGCTCCATTGGACAGGACATGTCATAAGGATACCTATCAATTGGTTCCTGAGACAGGTTCTATACTCCAAAGTCACTAATGCTTACTGTTCTAGAGGCAGACAAAAGAGATTCAAGGACACCTTGAAAGCAAATCTGAAAAAATGCGGTATCAATATCAATACCTGGGAGACTTAAGCACTATATTATCCCTAATGGTGCTGTGACACGTGCCATGGAATTGATCATTTTGAGCTAACTTACCTCATTGTTGAGGCATATAGACAGAGAGACAAAGGAAAAGAGTTATGACATGACATTACCAGGATCTACTACTCCCTTATGGTACTATTTGCCAAGTCTACAGTTGAATATGTGGATCATGGTTCAGGCTCCTCAGACATCTAAAAACTCAACAATGACTTCCCTACTTACTGAAAGACTGTCATCCTTATATCAAATGACTGCCAACAACGATGACCCATGTAGGTTGGAGTGAGGAAGAGATCATGGAATATGCATTTATAAGGATCTGGTGATCCTAGAACACAGTAAGATTCCTACTGAAGTCCTTGAAACGTGGTTTAACTATAAGCCATGAATATCTCTGTGATGGACCTATGTACAAGAGTAAAATTAACTCCTTTTGAATAGTGCAAGGAGGCTGCATCAATTTGTCAAGCTCTTAGGGTAGAGATAGACATAGAGAGGACTAGCTAAGCAGGAGCTCTAGTTCCATCATGGGAAGGACATTTTACTTCACTCTCTAGTTTCTATTTAGAACCTGATTGCTTGTTGTTATGAGGATAAGTAGAGCCTACCCTTAACTGAGAGAATCAGAAAAGAATAACATGGATATTTCCTTCTATCTCATTTTCATTTTCATTCTCAGAATCAGAGTCAGGCATTCAGTCTGACTCAGATTGGAGAACATATTGATCTGACAACTACTGTTTATGATGATAAGCATTGTGTGCTTCTTCAGGGAGCTGACAACTTGTTTTATCTGATGGAAATTAAATTCTATTTGGAAAAATAAAAAGGGAGTCACTTATGACTCATTCATTTCCATTACAATAAATACTTTTATGCACATCTGAAGACAGAAGCCTACTCTATAAAGGTGAATGTTCCTCTTGAACCTAGTGACCCAGAAGGCTAGTGTGGTTAAGGCATGGCAACTCCAATAGCCAGCAGAAGCCAGGGGGGTACAGTAGTTAGAACCACATCTGATCACCTTTGACTCTTGGCCTCAAATGAACAGGTAACCATTTCCAACTGGGTCACCTGTGATGGCTAGAAAATTATATGTAGAGATTTGCATTTAGGAATTTGTTTGAAGGTCAAATAGATATTGTATTAGAGCAGTGATCCAGGGCAACAACAAGGGTTAATTGATTTCTAAAAGCCTGTTCCATCACACAATGTCACAGCCTTCAGGGAAGACAGGGTGTCTGTGGCCAACAGATATACACATCCTGGGAAATTGAAAACATCTAAACTTTATTTTCATAATAGAGATAGGCCTGGCTCCAGTGCCCACTTGCAAAACCCCTTGGTCTTTCTGGTTCTGGGGGAACAGACTAAATTAGGAGGACACTGGTAAAGCCCACTGTGCCTGCCTGGCTTTGAACATTCGATCGTGTGCAGCCTTGGTCCGGATGGCTGGCAGCGGATGTCCTACGGTCTACTGTAAGCCGGTTAGTAGATGTTTATCACCTGGGTGGCCTCCCCCAATCTGCCACAACTTCGAATGTTATTCCAGTGGGGGGGCTGACCACCCAGGGCTCCTCTGCAGTGGAGAGTCTGCCCAGCCATTGTCCGTGGGGCTCCACCTCCCCTACACCCCGACCTCATGCCAACCTTCAGTAGGTCACCAGATCTTCTCGGCCGTACCCCCAATGACATTGTACTTCTTGAGCTCAACAATCTCCATAGCCCTGTCATGCCCTAGGCCCTGCATTTTGGGATAACTCGCTCAGTTAGCCATAGGGTTTCAGAAATAACCTCCCCCTGCCCCAAGGCAGTCTTTGCCCAGAACTCTAAATTTAAGCAACACTCAAAAAAAAAGCAAGGAAAGAGGGAAAAAAAATATGGTGCAGAGCTGTCTTGCCTGCGCTGTCACCCTACCTCTCAACCCCTCCAAAATGGGGAAAACAAAAGAAACCAAACAAACTATAAGTTGGGAAGGACTTGTCTGGTTTATTCCCCTGCCCTTCTGCTAGGGTAACAGAACGACTTTTGTCCCTATGACCCAACTGGGGTTTGACCCGTCATCTGGTCAGGGTAGATTGCGACCCCTTGCCTCGGGTAGTTTCTTCCCTAACTCCGCCACATGCAGTATATGGTGCTGCTTTCCTCATCCACTGTCAGAAATGTCCCACCTCTGGCATCCTGTGGTATTTTCACCAGTGACTGGCTGCTTCTTATACTATGAACCAGTATCCAGCCTCCTGCCGTCCTGCTCCGCAGCTCCTCTTGCTTCTCCTGGCTGTTTCTGCCTGGAGGGAGAGCCTCCTTTGACTCCCACGCTCCCCCAACACTCCTACCTTTGTTGTTATAGACAGCCTCTTCTAGCTCTCCTGTGCCTTCGACGCTTCTGCCTCTGTTGGTGCAGAGAGCGTCCTCTGGCTCCTTTGTCCCCTCATCACACAGCTGTCTGCTGGCACAGAGAGCCCCTGCCGGCTCTCTCTCCCTTGGAGTATCCCGGACGGCATCTGGCTTGAGAGTCTTCCCCAACTCTTCTCTCCTCCCCTCTCTGTCTTCTCCAGTGCTCCTTCTTATGCCCGCCGACTGGTGATTGCCGATGATGTCACTGGTCGGTTTCAGCTGGATAAAGGCGCGGCTTACAACCTGCTCCTTGCTCCAGCTTCCTTCCTTGCTGCAGCTGCGCCATGGGCCCTGCTGCCAGTAAATATTTTTCTTGAGTTATTCTTGTATTGCTTTCTTCTTTTATATGTGATCCCTGCCCTAGGGGATCCCCATTTATCATTTGGGGCACTTTCTGCCGCTCTCCCCCGGGACACCCACATTAGGATGTGTGCATTTGATAGGTTTATAAAAATAAGACTTTGGCTGACAAGACAAAATATGGACAATATGACAACCACAGGAAGACCAACTAGTGATGCCCAAAGATGAAGAGTCATCAGAGAAGAAAGAATACAAAAGAAGAAGTTTTCAAAACAGCAAGGGAGCAGTTGGCATCAGCCCCCCAACCTACAAGGTTATTGATGCTGGACACTCAAGCAAAGAACCTCAAGGTGGCATTTACATACCAGCCAGATGGACTGCATGCTTTCTGTATATTCTGGGCATTGGAGAATTTGGGTAATGTATGTTGTAGTCATCTTGCTTGCTTTGCCTGCATTGCTTTTATTTCCTATCACTGTGTATTGATAACATTTGCCTATTATCAATCAGAGGAGCTGTGGTTGGTCTGAAGGTTGTGCTTACCCGGATGCACAGGTATTGAGACTAGCTTGTGAAACCACTGCCAACAACCTGTAGACAGGCAAGATTCTTTGAGTAGATGAGATATTTTTTATTAGACCAACTGAATAGTTGAAAAAAAGTTCTTGGCAAGCTTTTGGGCACAGTCACCCTTTTTCAGGCATGGGGAGTCTCTGCTGTTTTGAGACTCCAAGAAATGAGAGAAGCTGAAAGTGTGCCAGGATGTCAAGATTCTCACTGACATTGGTTCTTTATTGTAGTCCACCAGCACTGTACTACTTCAGGATACCTGGAACCAAATTCTACACTGCTTTCCAGGAAACTAAATTCTGAAGTTTAAACATAGCTTTTAATACAGTTCTTATTCAAGCATAATTACCCCTGAGTTTTCCCTGAGGTAAGACTTCAGAACTTGGCCCATGCTATGGCCTTTGGTCACACAGACTTCATGAACTTTCTAGACATTCTGATTTTCCTCTTCCCAGGTAGCTTTTTCTAGTACTCTCAGTCACCTTTATTTTTATCTTTTATCATCTCCTCCAGGCAACCTTTATTCTACTAATGAAGTTCCTCATGTTCCTTTATATTTTAATAATATGGTGCTTCAGACAACCAGCATATTGCAGCACCCTTAAGCAGCATCCTGAAGGTAAGCGATGTATCATTTTCTTCTGCCATTTCATCATTTATATTCTAGCCTTTAACAAGTCATCTATATTATGTTAACATACATGTGAAGATTACAGCTATTCTATTGACTTGCTCCTTAAAGTCATGCATACATTTGACATTTAATGTTGTTTTCAAGGCACTATATCTCTTGGGCCTAGCAAAATTTTCTAACACGCCTTGGGGGCTTTGTACACTTAGCTTTAACTTTCTATCAGAGAAATTTTCAAATAAGCTTAAGGACACATTCTATTAAATCATCTTTACAGCTTGGAGTTTTGTTTTCACTTAACATCTTCCAAGTTTTCAGTTTGCTGTTCTAGCAGAATTTGCTTGGAAAGAGCCCACGAGGGCAAGATTCAATTCATTTTTATTGATTCCAGAGAGATTCCATGGGACATGAAGAAGTTATGAGTGAACAGAAGCCTCATGGTAGTTTAGGGAGGTAAATTCTGTCTCATCTATATTTCACATTGTGCAAGTCATTCTGTCTGCTATACACAGAATTCATACCACTGGGCATGAGTGGTTCCCCACTTCATAGCTATACTCACTTTTAATCCTGGTAAGTCCCAAGAAAATTGTGCCTTAAAAACTGTGACATTTTTAGATCTAGAAAAGCTATTTTATATTACTGATAAGTATTTAAAGTATCCTCTGAGATCTGCAATGCTGGATTTTTGTTGTCAGGACATCTGACTTCATAGAGCTTCCTGGACCCATGTTTCATATGGCACCATGCAACCATTATTTTATATTCCGAATATATACATGCAAAGACCTTAACCAATTGCTTTTTCTGCTTTCAAATGCTTTGTAATGTGCTAGTAAAAACTTTTTTCCTTAATTTTACATAAAAGTATATGTAAAATATAGCAATATATTAGTATATTTTAAATGAATTATGTTGCAAATGTGTGCTAAAAGTTTTAAAAAAGCAAAACCAAATGCAGCTCTAAAATACTATATTAAATTCAGTACAATTTCTGTTTCATTAACATATTAAAGTAAGCATTTTAAGACAAAGGTGATTAGAATGATATTTCATGCATCATAAATGCAATGGATAAATTTAATAAGATAGAGAGTGGATGCCACAAAGTACCATACTGTTCTTTCTTGCTTCTTCCACTTTTCATTTCTGTTCATCATAAATGTCAACTAGCGCTCTGGTTTTTAAAGGAAAGGCATAATCTAAGACCTGAAAATATTATCTGCTTCAGGGAACATATGAAAATATTAAAATTAGCCTATCTGCATCCTAAATTCATATGTCTGACTTTTAGTCTGTTAAAGGAAACAAAACAAAACAAGCTATCTTTTCCCCTGCCCCAGGAAAACCGAATGAGATTACGCTTGTTATTTAGCTTTTTGAAATGGAATATTTTTACTTAAAATGCAATAGTTTGAATTTTACAGAATATCTTTCAAGGAGGCTGGAAAAGTCTTGCATAATTTCAGATATAAGAGTGAAATCCTAGCTCCTTTAAAGTCAGTGGTGAAAATCCCATTAACTTTGGTAGGGCCAGGATATCACCATTTGTTTTTTCTAGCCTTCTTCTGGAAAAGGCAATAAGTTTCTTATGGACCTTTTCTGAGGATTTAGATTGGGCATAACCTTGTGCTGGTCTGAAGTACGGGGTCGCTATACAAGATGGGGTTATTTTAATCCTCATTGAATGAAGGACTGACTATTCTATATAGTGCCAAGGACAGTGTGTAGCATTTAATTTGGATTTAACCAGTGCATGGCCTTTGATAAGCCATCATCCAGGGGTGAATTTCACCCATATATAATTCTATCCCCTTCAGGGCTCTTTTGCTTTTTTCTCATTTTGCCTTCGTTTCCATGTAAATGCCTATTTTCATCTTTAGGTAAGGAGAATGAAAAAGCTCAGAGGCTGGTTCTGTTGCCAGCAACCCCCCCCCCCTGCCCCCACCATAAAAGTTAAAAAATGACAAAATACCTTTAAAAGTCAAAATAGAAGAGGCAGTCAATGCCAACGAACTTGCATGGGAAATCAGAATGAAGATATTGACATGCTCGTGATACATTTGTTTAAATGTAAATGTACATTGATTAAGCAAATCTTTACACGCTGGCTGTTAAATACATGGATTTACACAATTTACAATTATAAATGATTGCAAATTTGGCACCCACAGGCAATCAGAGTACAAGGATTTACATAAAGAAAAACATAGAATTTTGCATTTAAAATTATGTAAATAATAATGGCTATAGATTGTTATAATGTAAAGAGTAATCTTAAATGTCAAAATCCAAATAATGAAATGGCATATGGACAATCTGAAAATTGAATGCCTTTTATCAAAGAAATGTAAAGGGAAAGAATTTAAATATTGTTTCAATTCATTCATGTAATGACATTTAACAGTATGGAAACCAGTGATGTTAGTTATTTTAAAATAAGCAAAAATATAATCTGAGTAATGATTTTTTTTATACTGCCACGTCAGTCTTAGGTTTATTTAAAAATTTTCAATAAATATTAAAAATAAAACATATTCTGAACTCGTATTTAGTATTTTCTCTGCTATACTACATTGTAAAAGTCTATTCATAGTTATGAATGGTGATATTTTGGAAAGCACTCATTGACAGATGTTCTTCATGGTTTTTCAAAATATAATGTCATGGTGAAGGGAGTTGGTAACTTTCAGCAATCATGTCTTTGTTCTATGAGCAAGTGAAAAACTCAGTGACACTTAAGAACCTTTGATGGAAAAAGTTCTACTTTTTTTCAAGGAAAAACATTGACTTTGGTCAGGAAAACCATAATAATGGCACCCACATACCTGCCTGGAAGTCTTCTGTCAATTGCATTTTTCCGAGAAAACAGTAACAAGCAAGCTGATAAATTCTGTTTTTAATCTTCCAAATTGAACACTTATGGAATTTCTTTCTGACAATAGAGGTTATTAATTTTCTTCCCAAATAGTATGATTCCTCTCCCCACTCCTCCAAAAAAATTCTCAATTTTCTATGGGGCAGAAATTCTGTTTTCAGACAGCTTTTTTGGCTCTACTACCCCTTGTTTCTAGCTAAATGGAAGATGCAAATAAGCTTCTTATTGAAGTAAAATAGTTGAAAAATAAAAGCCACTCTCCAAAGCATTGGCCACGTGGAAGGCTTGGGTAAGAACTAACTCCAAGGAAATAGGAGAGATTTTTCCTTCGGAACAGACTGTAGACACAGAGGATGAGGATTGCAGCTGTGTCCATCTGTATGGCAGAAGAAGAAAGCAGCCAGAAAAATTAGGGAAAAGCCCTGAGTGGAGCCAGAGTGCTGAACTGTGAGATAAGTCTAGAAAATGAATGCAAGGAAATTTCTTCCCTGTGTTTGTTCATTAAGATGGAGGGAATTTGTGAACATTCTTTGGAAATAAACATAATTATGCCACAGAAATACTTGATTCATAAGCACTTTCTTTTCCTAATCAAAGGAAGCTGTGAGACTAAATATTGGTTACTTGCTGAGAAAAAAAGGAAGTTCTTTGTTTACTTAATAGTAATTTGATGTTACATAAGTAAGAAATGTATTTTCATCTCAGGAAAATTGGTCTGTCCATTAAAACTTCAGCATGGAAAAATATTTACTTGCTAAGTCAAGTCGATAATGATATCATGTCCTAAGGAGTTGGCATTTGGATTTTGATGTCAATTGAATAATTCAGAAAACATGCCATGATGAATACTGTCATTATGAATATTTGGGTGCATCTACATGAGATGCGTTGATGCGCATTATCCTAATTTAAGGTGCATTATAGGCATGTCTACACATACGTGCCCTTAATACACATTAAAAATAGCAAAATTAGGTTAATCATACCAAAATGTGATACCTGCAAATGCAGGTATCAAATTAAGGCGTGGTTAGTTAAAGTGCATCAATGCATGTGTAGCTGCGACCTAGCACTAACTTTAGTTAGATACCTTTTGCGGAACATGCAGTTAGCCTGGAGGATACTGAAAACTGTAGTTTTAGTTTTCCTTCTCCTCCCATTTAAATTAACAGATTAAGGGAGTTTCTATCTGTCCTTCAATCAGCCATATTTTATATGATAACATTTCATCTGAGATAGCCACAAAGAATTTTAGATTGGGATTTTGATTACTTCCTTCCTTAATGGACTCTGGCTGCTCTCCTATCTTATAATCAGGGATCCAGATTTTTTGTTTACCATGGAAAAGTGTGGTAAAACCCAGATTTGCTCATTTTAAGGAGAACATCCAGATTTTTTTGGGTGCTGATTTTCCATGGTAAAATCCCCCACAATCAAATGCTAAAGTTTATAGGAATTTAAAATGTATTTTATTATAGTGATTGAAGCACTGATAGACTTCCAGTTTGCTTTAAAATTGTAAACATATCAATACAATATTGTGTTCCACTTATACATACATATATAGAGGTGTTAATCATGGAAAAATATGGATTTGGGGGGTTTGAGAATTTGTGATTTTTTTTTAATCAAAGAAAACCAGGATCCCTGCTTATAATTAAATAAGCTGACAATATATATTGCAACCACTACAGAAGCAGAATCTGTCAGTAGTTTTCCTACGTGCAAACAGTATTAGAATTATTATCACATCTGGCAGAAGAAGGTAGAAATTGGCATTGATCTTTAGTGCATCTTTAGTCCATTTCATGCATTAGATTTCTGTGTGCTTATTTCCAAAGGAAGTTCTTTATTTTTCACTAACTTGAGACATATGAGGTACATCCAGATAAGCATGCATGTGCATGTCCTCAGGGACAAACAGCAGCAGTATATAGTTGTGCTGCTGCTTCTTGTCCCTAGGGAACACTTCTGCACACATGATTTGGTGCATGGCAAATTGCCCTTGGTGGGGTATGGAGGCTGCTGTCAGGGTGGGGCCTCCCTAGCCTACAGCAGTGGTTATGTGGGTGAACCAAGCCTAACTAGCAGCCAGACCATGGCTTTGGTCCATCAAGCTCCAGTTTTGGGCAGTGCGTGCTGTAGCCACCTGTACTGCCCCACAATTTTTAGAACCCTTTTATAGATACTGGGATTTTCCTGTATCTAACATTGGCTCCATGCTACAAATATGCAGTATGGAGAATCTTTTCACATGCACTGCATGCATTTTGCAGTGCCTCATAAACCTTTGAGGCACTGCAGAGCAAACATGTGCACTCATTTTGATGCCCCCATGATGTCCTACTATACTGAAGTACAATCCATAAATAACGATTGCAATAATTCTATATTGAATACAGAAGGATCCAGGGAACTATAAACCACTTAGACTTACCTCAGTCCCTGGAAAAATCATGGAGCAGATCCTTAAGCAATCCATTTCTAAGCACTTGGAGGAGAAGAAGGTAATGAGAAACAGTCAGCCTGGATTCATCAAGGGCATGTCATGCCTGATCAACCTGATTGCCTTCTACGATGAGATGACTGGCTCTGTGGATGCAGGGGGACCAGTGGATGTGGTATACCTTGATTTTAGCAAGGCTTTTGATATGGTCTCCCACAATGTTCTTGCAGGCAAGCCAAGGAAGTACAGGCTAGATGAATGGACTGTAAGGTGGATAGAAAACTGGCTGGAACATCAGGCTCAGAGAGTAGTAATCAATAGTTTGATATCTAGTTGGCAGCCAGTATCAAGTAGAGTGCCCCAGGAGTTAGTCCTGGGGCCAGTTTTGTTCAACGTCTTCATCAACCACCTGGAAGGTGGCATAGAGTGCACCCTCAGCAAGTCTGCAGATGACGCCAAGCTGTGGGGAGTAGTAGATAAGCTGGAGAGTAAGGCTAGGACCTAGAAAAATTGGAGGATTGGTCCAAAAGAAATCCCATAAGTTTCAATAAGAACAAGTGCAAAGTCCTGCACTTAGGATGGAATGATCCCATGCACCAGTACAGGCTGGGAGCTGACTGGCTAGGCAGCAGTTCTGCAGAAAAGGACCTGAGGGTTACAGCGGACAGTAAGATGGATATTTGTCAACAGTGTGCCCTTGTTGCCAAGAAGGCTGGTAGCATACTGTACTAGTGGCATATTGGTAGGAGTGTCCCCATCAGGTCAAGGGAAGTGATTATTCCTCTCTATTTAGCATTGGTGAGGTCATGTCTGGTGTACCGTGTACAGTTTTGGGCACCCACTATCGAAAGGATATGGACAAATTGATTGGAGAGAGTCCAGCAGACGGCAATAAAAATAGTTTGGGGGACGGGTAACATGACTTATGAGAAGAGGCTGAAGGAACTGGGTTTATTTAGTTTGGAGAAGAGAAGACTTAGTGGGGATTTAATAGCAACCTTCAACTACCAGAAGGGGGTTCCAAGGAGGATGGAGCTAGACTGTTTTCAGTGGTGGCAGATAGATGACAGAACAAGGAGCAATGGTCTCAAGTTGCAGCAAGGGAAGTTTAGGTAAGATATTAGGAAGAACGTTCTCACTAGGAGGATAGTAAAATACTGGAACAGGTTACCCAGAGAGGTTGCAGAGTCTCCATCCTTGGAGTGTTTTAAGACCCAGCTAGACAAAGCCTTGGCTGGGACGATCTAGTCTGGGCTAGTCCTGCTTTGAGCAGGGAATTGGAATAGAGGACCTCCTGAGGTCCCTGCCAACCCTAATTTTCTATGATGGGTATAGGAACATAGATTTTAACAAGTTATATATCATGTGGTAAGGAAATGAAAAGTCTGACTCAAATTAATTTGTAAATAAAGTTCAAGCTAGAATCAAGAAAAATAAGGCTCACAGAGATCTCAAGAGGCCATCTTGTCTAACTCCTGATTTTAATATCCATCTAAAACATCCTAGAGAAAGACAGGGAAGAATCTACTTTTACAGGTGTATCTGCTTCTAGAGACTCTTAACATGAAAAAACATCAGAAAGATTGGATAAGTTGGTATATGATATTAAGAACTCATTACATACCACACAGATGTGTAGTCTTTAGTACAAAGGACTAGGGTTCCTAGTTGCTGCTTCTGTGCCAACAGCAATGTCTGATAAATTTAACCAAAGATAGAAGAATAAAGTACAGATAAAGTCAAAAAAGCAAAAAAAAAAGTAAGTTTTAGCACATGAATATTGAACAAAAACATACTGTTGTTTCTGAGGGTATATAAGAGAAACAAAAAGTTCTTCGACTGAATGATGCATTTCTCTAGGAAGTGGTGTCAAACTAGGGAACAACAAAATTTTGCAGACCCTAAAATCTACAGCAAGTATAGCTAAGGTGTCCTAAGCTTCATTGCTTGAATTAATATTAAGGCACTCAGAATACTGGGCTCTAATTCCTGTGTTAAGCAAAATAGATGTGCTATTTATGCTTACTTGTCAATATTTAAGAAAATATATTCAAAAGGGCATTTTTTATTTTAAGCTGTTATTTCACAGGTCCGAATGATTGGTACACTGTAGTGAACGTCCCTCTGACATCTCCCTACTCTTGAGGCTACTCAGAAGCCTAATACCACCAGGGGAACCTTGGGTGATTTTTCTATTTCCAGTCCCTTTGTGCTGCCACAGTGACCATCACAAAGATAAAAAATCAGACCCAGGACCCCCAGTAAAAATCATAATAGACTATCATGCTACAACAAGCAAAGAATAAATTCAGTCTATTTCATATATATTTTAAGGAATAATCTATGTCTTTGCAGCACATATCAAAAAAGCAGGACAAAACAAATTGAAATCATATCTTGCCTTAACTCCTAACAATATTGGATATGAATTAGAAATGGGGGCGAGTCACTTATGAACACTTCAAATAGTTTTAGTAGCCCCACATGAGTAACTGGAGAAGGAGGAGGAAGCCCCCATTGCACTTGTTATACTTAATCTAAGGACCAAGGAAGAACACTGCATCTACAATACACTGAGCACAGGGTATTCAAGATTAACAGTTAATATCAGCAGCACTCTTTAACCCCAAAACAGTCTAAATTACCGCATCAGGGACATGGCTTTACACTCGGTTGTAGTCCTATTAGCACCCACCTACAGACACACAGGACGTATATGCAATTTAGGCACTTCTAACACTTTTCTGCTGGAGAAAAGCCAGAATTTTACTGCCCTTCACTCTCTAGTTTTGCATATAAGAAACAGAGATTTTATTTCAACTTCTTTTATATGTAAATATAAGCAGCTGAAGTTCTACTATAATTATAAAAATAGTATTCTTCTCCTCTTTAGGTACTGCAAGATGCTGTTGCATAATATATTTCATAACTGCAAGACCAAAATGTCTTTCAAAGCTCATACAATTTAGCAAGAGGAAAGGAAATTAGAAATAGATTTTTAGCTTGTGAATCTTATGGAATCAGTAAGATAGCTTAAATGAGTCCCTCTACATGAGCCTTATTGATTACCAAAAAGGTTTTGATGGTGCTGTATTAAGAATATGGGTGGTGATGCTTGAAGTGCATTTTCCAGCTCAGCTAAGCAGATTATTACAGAATCTGCTTGAGAAGGAGGACAAGAAAAAATATATATTCTGAATTGCAAAAGAAATGACAGGCAGATCTAAAAATCTACAAATGATAGCTGAATTTGCTTTTATTGTACATCTATTATTAAAGTTTCTGCAAATTTATATTCAGTCCCTAAGATTCTTAGTCGATGTGCCAAGGATCAGTTTGCAATTCCAGTCCCTATCATGGATAGTGAAAGAATGTGGTATCCAATGGACACCGGACACAGGCACCTGCCTTAGTAACATATAGTAAAATGCTTCCAGAACTTTGGACTGCATTTATTTGATGGCAAGGAGATTAAAGAGTAACTGGCTTAATGAATACATACTGTCCTCTACAGTAATTCAGAGCACAGTGTTCCTGTTTCCATTAGTATTTCACTAATGTAGAAGTTAGACTGAGGATAATATACCTGACAAGTTAATAGTTAATAAGTTAATGTACTTATGAATAGAATACATTTATATAAAACAACAATACAAAATGTGTTTTATTGTTTTTTCTCAGCTAATCTGAGCTAAAATTTGATTGTCACTCCTAACTTGAGTTCTGTCCATAAACAAAATAACTGGTGTGTAATGGCACTTTGAAATATAGCTGGCAGGTTTTTCAAGACAGGCAGGATAACATTCAAGTTAGCTGCTCAGTTGCTAACACAATTATTTTGTGTAGCTTTTCATAGCATGGTACTCTCACTTAAGTTAAATTAACTGCAGGTTATCCTAAGTGTGGATAACTTAACTCTTTAGTGAAACCGTAGTTTAGAAATAGAGGAAAGTAGAGTCAGCTACTTGGAGCTGGCAGTCCAAGACAGAGGAACATCAGTCTTCAGGTCACACTCTTAAGATGACCATTTATTATGACTCATGAGGGAAATGGTCTTGGGCCCTTTTTTCTTCTTGGTTTTTGAGCATTTTTATTGAATTTGCTTCACATTTCAAGTTTTTTTCAGTGGAAACATGAGAACTAGAAACTTAGATTTCATTTTCTGAAGTGAGATTCTTATGTTCTTTATTTCAGGAAGACAAGCTTTGAAAAAAATAAGAATCTACTAAATAGCATGGGACATTAAAACTACAAGAAGTTATAACCCTACTGTTGTGTTATGTAGTTCTTAGTTGTAAGCCATGTTTAAACCTTCATATGTGTGTTTACATAGAAAGTAAAAGAGTTTTAAATAAAAACTGTTATACCCATTTAGCTCAACTGTTATGATTCACATGTGTGTAGACAAGCTCAATTCCAATGCCCTTAGAATAACACTATGAAGCAGCATCAATTTAGTCTCCTCCATTGTAGGTCACAGTTGTAAACCTCAATCCACCTCTGTGCATTATTTTTTATTTTTCCATAAATGCACTAATACCTATTCTTGGATATCAAGTGAAACACATATATAACATCAATAGGTTTTGTAGAGTGTATAGAAGAACAAAGTAAGTAGAATGGAGAGAGAAGTTTTACTTCCCATTCATTGAATGAAAACACTTAGGAAACTCCAGGATGTTGCTATCCGTATTTGTTGTAGCATAACCTATTAATGAAAGTACAGATTTGTGATACTATACATCAGGTTTTATTGATTCCAGCTTAGACTAGAATTGAGGATAGACATTACCTTGTAAGAGGTTGCTTGTGTATTGTTGGATAGGATCCTGACACAAAACATTGCTTTCTTAATCAAACCCAATGTAACAGGGGATCAAGCAGAAGCCCTGTTACTAAGTAGTACCCGACATGCCAGTAAAGGGGACAGCCAGGCACAGCAGTGGGGGTTTAACATACCAGGGAAGGATAAGGGCAATCACGGTTGTTGCCATGCATAAAAGGCAGGTTTGTATAGCTGTTCTCTGGGCATTGGAGAAGGAGCAGAAGATGGACAGAGGCAGCTGCAACTCAGGAGACCAACGCTGGACTGGGGGCACCCCCACAGAGGGTGGGTGGCTGGCAAGACCCCCAGGAGACTGGGTACACACCCTCGGAGACAGGATCTGGAGACCATTGTATTCCTGATCAGGATGGTGGGAAGATCGCTGCAATCAGCAGAGAACAAAGCAGAGCGGCAATCAGACAAGTGGCAGAACAGCTGCTTCTGCGCTAATGAGGCAATTAGTGCAGTTATTTACATTGTATCAGGTACAATAAAGGCCAGCACTAGGTGAAACTAACACCTGGGTGGTCTATTACTTATCACCCTCTCTTTCAGGGATAAAAATCTTATTACTTTTCAATCTCCTTACTCATGGCAGGTGAGTCCTGAAGAGTAGAGGGGCAGGCAACAGACACCCGCTCACACCCAACAAGAAACAATTGTGGCTTTCAGCTATGTACTTTTCTTTGAAGGGTTTACAGAACTTTGCTTGTGATCCACTTTGGGCACCAAATGAACAGCTGTAGCAGAGGCAGGGAATAACAGGCTTAGAAGGCTTCTGAGTCTCAGTCCCTTCTCCTTTAATCACAGGAGTCCTTAAAACAATCAGGGCTTACAGCTTATGTTCCATAGTAATCTATAGAAATTTAAAGACATTGTGAAGACAAATGCATTGTGTGACTGAGAACACAGGTCATTAGCATGATTTAAAAAGGACTGTTTTATATGCTATCCACTTGTGTGTTGAAATAACACTATAGACATATTGGACATGTCCACACATGCAAGCACATGCACTTGCAGTGGCTCAAATAGAAGCGGTGCAAATTTGAGCCAGGGCTTTTTGCTTCAGGGCACATGGCCAGACATGCACTTTGGTATTGGGCAAATTGTGCCACTTGGGCACCTGCCTAACTCCTCCTGGATCTGCAGCTAGGGGGAGCTGGAGCCTGGGGCTAGTACCTGTGCTGTCCCAGTAGTATAAAAAGCTGCCCTGTCAAGTAGCTCAGGGCTACTAGCTCTCAGGAGCTTCTGGGACCCAGCCAATTGGTACCTAGGGACACTACCCCTTGTGCAGATGGACTGCTGAAGCATCGCTGAGAGTTCCCTGCATCCTCTACTTATTGCAGCAGTCTGGCAGTGGGACCTGCTGTGAACCTGCCAGACCTGGATGGGGACTGCACAGGCAGTAGAGGCATCTGCCCCTCTGGGCCAGCTGCTAGCAGACTGTGGCTGCAGAGTTGGCCTTTGTGCGGCACTACTGCCATGTGTGCCCCCTGCCTGGCCATCTGGGCAGCTATTGCCCGGAAGATGTTCCCAGTGTGATGGCTAGCTTTGAACTGTCAAAGCATGTCCTGCTGGCCCCAATTGGCCAGGTGGTCAGCCACCACCAGCTCAGCTCTCAGCAGCCTCCTTTTTCTGGGTCCTGCTACTTACCACCCTAACAGGAATTCTGGTGTTCCCTATTTGAAAACTGAAAAATCTATGATAAAAAAATCCCAGTCACTCTGTAAAATACCCTGAAATCCATGTTCCCCCACAATTAAAACAAAAGACTACTATATATGTATATATATATATAGAGAGAGAGATAGCTATCAGTTGGGCAATGTTTTCCTGATATATCCCCCCAGGCCTCCCAATGGCTGCCCCACCCAGTCCCAGTGCCTGCTTGCACCCCCAGCCTGCCCAAAGCCTTGCATTCACCAGCTGCTGCAAGGGCTGTGGGGGCTATGGGGCCATGTGGCAGAACCCCCGTCATGCAGCCCCTGCTCCCCAATTGCTCCCCCCCCGCCAGGCTCAGCCCCAGCAGCCTGGGACTAAAAAAAAAAAAAAGGCCCACACTCACCAGCAGTAGCAGCTGCCATCAGGGTCACTGGGGTCTCATGGCAGAGCCCCCCCCACACGGCATG
>NW_017728886.1:169524129-169543815 GCF_001723895.1 Crocodylus porosus | reverse complement strand
GGATGGGACAGCAATGGGGGGGATGAGGGAGTGGGGGGCTGGCAGGGGTCCCCCCATGGTCCCCTCACCCCTCCTTCAGCTGCCCCCAACCCCTACTTGCCAGCAGGAGCCCAGCTCCAGCTCCCTGTGGCTGGCATGCTGCCTGCTCTGAACGGGCAGGCAGAGTGCTTCAGCACCAGGTTGAGGACCAGCCATAGAGACTCTGGCTAGCTACCAGAGCGTCTCTATGGAGGACTGAGCCTTGGACTGTGCCCTGCCTCACTTTTTTCCTCCCACAGTTTTTTTTTTTTACCACTGAATATTCAGGGATCTAATTTTACCCCCATGCTGCAAATTTGCAGTGCAGGAAATGTTATTTGTTTCCACATATGCCTCTTTTAGCTCTCAAAGGGCTTTCAGATGCTGCAAGATGCACGTGCATGCTTGTGTGGACGCGCCCATTGAAACTTAATTTAATAAAATACCTAATTGTTAGGTGTTATATAAACCATTTGTCTCCTTTTCTTACCTACTTCTGTTCCTTCCTCCTTAATACATAATGCATTAGAATTGAACAACAATTGAACAAGAATTGTAAGTTCTGCATTAAAGTGTTGTAGCTGAGAGCTATACAAATGCTAGATATGGTAATCTACATACAAAGTTAGAAAAAGACAATGGAAAAAATATATAAATGAACCTGCAATACCATCATGCCATGAAGACGGGAACTGCTGGAGTCAGCGTAATTCCTTTCTTCGCCCCAGGGAAATTGCAGGTCAACAGAGAAATGGTTCAGTTTCTTAACTACACTGGACACTGTAGATTTAAAACAGAAAATGTTATCACATAACCAAGTTCATTAATTCTGAGTAGCAACATTTAAAAGGAAGGATATTAATTAACTAGAAAATTCTGTGTATAATTCTTTATATTTTCTTGTTTATTTAGTTTTAACAGGACAGTTTTTATATACCACCACTGTTAATAGACATTGTATTCTCCTCTATCACCCTCTTGTAAAGACATGTTGATTGTGAAAGAAGTTTTTTCCAATAATGGGAACAAATAGAAAAGAATTTTATGCCACTAGATGGCAAGGTTCATTCATCTTATGTAATATACATGTGAAAGATCTGTTATTAAACTGAAACTGTATTAATTACACATTTTGAAGAATAAAAGAAATTATGTTCTTGTGTCATTGATGAGAGTCACCCACAGCTATTGGCATACAACCTTCCTGGAGTCTACAACTATTCCAAATGTGATGTAATCACAGAAAAAAGGATTTACAACTAGCCATCATGTTAATGTAAGCAACATATATGTATTTTTTGCAGCTCATCCCAATTATCTAATTTAATATTTTATCTAAGTGCAATTTGCTGAGTAAAAACCTGTGTAGGTGAATATGGGTAAAAAACCCCAAACAATTCCAGAATAATTGTTCAGTTTGTTCTGAGAGGTAAAAATGCTTTCACATATGCCATGAGTACAGAAAACAGTTTCTCACCCTCTTCATAACATTTGTTTTGAGAGACCAGTTCTCATCTTTTCTTAGGCAGCAGTTTTGCTTTTGTTGGGCACAGATGCATTTCTCTTTAACTCTCAAAAGTCCTCTTTTGCAGGAGGCAAGTAGTAGCATTATTCTGCGTGCCCCACTTTTCAAAGGCAAAGGTAACAGTATCTAGATGGGGTGGGGGAGCAAGGATCTTCCATGCCTGTCTGTGGCACAGCAGGCTTTGCAGTCTTTGCATGCACTTAGGGTTTGTGGTGGTATCCTTCTTGGTGTGGCAGACATTTGGTCCCAGTATGAGATAAACAAGAGGAAACATAAGTTATAAGACTGAAGAAAGACATTGAGAATGCAATTATTATTTTGGCATGTGTAATTTCAAATTTTAAAAGTATTCCTTTACAATTTTCATTATGCTATATAAAGAAAAGACACACTCTTAACTGACCTTTACACAGACAACTGTCCCCAGTGATGTCTTCACCTCTTTGGAGGTCCTGAAATCCATAGGACCCTCCTTTTCTCTGTAGAGCGCTCAGACTCAGTTGGCTGCCCCCTGGCTCCCTGGCACTCAGGCTCAGTTGGCTTCTATAGGGAAGCTCCTTGTGCTTCCCTACAGGGCTATTCTTTGATTTTTGACATTGTGTTCATTAATTCTCTTTTAAACATTAGAAATAGGGCAAGAGTTATTAATGGATGAAAAAAAAGGAAAGATTGTAGTTTAGAATGTTTATAAGCAAGCAAGTGAAACAGAGAAAGTGTAAAAACTCCTATTCAGCATGGGCCATTAATCTAAAATGAAATAAGCCTGTGGCCTTTTTTGCATTGGAAAAATAAAACATTTTATATAAAGCTTAGCTAGGGTTGCTCAGATCTGTGCTTACAACTAACTGAATTAATTTCTGGCAGGTAGAAATCTGGTATAGATTTCATTCAGGCTGGGTACCTCATTCACTTAAAATGCTAAATGGAATGCTGTTTGGTGATTTCCAGAGACCCTATTTTTCTAATAGGAAGAACGACTTGTTAAACGATTAATAAACAGATAGATACAGCACCAAGCTTAAGTCTACTGCTATAAAAATAGCTGTCTCCATATTCTTACATTTTTATTTTTTTTAAGAAAAGATAGTATTTAAATCCTAGTTTTCAACAACAGCAAGCTAAATAATGCACTAGTCAAAATACCTGAGGGGTCATTTGTACCTTAGGAATCCTGTTAGACAATCTAGAATTCACATATATATTGAAGAACAACAATGACCTTTTTCAATATGTGTAAGGATGAACTCCTGCCTTTCTGATTTTTAATTGCTGCCATATGTCTGATTGTATTGTGACAAAATCAAGAGAGACAAATAAAAGATATTGAGACTAAACACAAGAACACTGGTTATCTTCTGGCAGAAGATTTCTTTAAGTTTTCCTTTTTTATCCTGCCTTCCACCTACTCTACCCTGCCACCCCATTGCAAAGTTCCTCTGAAGATGCTGTAGGCTTCTTTTACCGGCTTCATCATTTCCACTGTATTTTCACAGCTTACCCTTTTAGTAGGAGTTAAGAGACATACAAATGTATGTCAGTGGATGGAATAGTGTCAGGCTCCAGAAAAGTAGACAGCTAATGGAAACTAGTAGAAAAATACAGTGGAAATGACAAAACTGATGACTGCTTTGAGTGCATTTGCTTCCCTGACTGCAATCAGAGATTTCTTTAAATGAAAGGCTCAGACAGCTTTCTGCTGAGAAAAATTAATTACCACTGTCAAATTGCTTTCTGAATTTTCTTTCTGGAAGAACAGAAGAGTAGACTTGGCATTTTGTGTGTGAATATGGGAACTGGCTTATTTTAAAACAATAGCCATAATGGGTTTGTTAAATTATTTTATTTTCTCCTTTCTCTGGGGCACTAGGAGACAGATGTTCTTCCACCATTTGGGCATTTAAGTGGACATAGGTCCTTGAGTGAAATTATATTCTGCTTGAATATAATCCATTAATGTGTGTACTTTTGCAGCATCCCATCATCTTACCCTTAAGACTGAGTCACAGAAGAGCAACAAGGAAGAGGAGAACCCATCCATCCTTTGTATCAACAGCTGTTCAGGGACTCAGCCACAATGTAATAGAATCACACGGGCACTGTCCACCATTTGCCATTTGATACTGTTACCATTTGCCTTTGAAAAGCCAGGCCCACAAAATAATGCTACTATTTGCCTCCTGCAAAAGAGGATTTTTGAGCATTAAAGAGAAGTGCAGCAGCATCTGGGTAACTAATTTATTTAGGAGGAGCAATTGAGAGATGCGACCTTCAAAGAGTTGGTTATTTTTAAGTGATCTATTTAAACAAGTAAGCAAGCTGTCCCCATAATAGTAATGTGGGGAGATGAGGAGGGAAACTAACTGTACATGTAGAAAATATAACAAGAGGCTTCAGGCTGAAGAACCAGTGTTGTCTAATCAATAGGATGCTGAAATGGCATTCAGAAGAATGAACTTTTGTCTCTGCTTTGAAACCAATCTGTAGATGACATTATACATATCACATCTCTATTTCTATATCCTCTTTATTTAATTTGTAAGCTGTTTGAGGCAGGTAGTATCTCTTACTAAATGTCTGTACAATACAAACTAGATGAAACAATACAGAATGAATAAAAGCACTATAAGGTAGATGCAAAACTGGTTGGATCATCATGCTCAATGAGTACTGACTGATGACTGTTTATCTAGCTGGGAGAAGGTTTCAAGTGGGGTTTAATATTTTCATTAGTGATTTGGACAATGGGATCAAGTGCACACTTAGGCTGATGGGATCAGAAATGTTCAGATGACAACAACTTGAGTGGGGTTGCAGACATTCTGGAGGGCAAAGCTTGGATCGAGAATGATCTGGATAAACTGGAAACATGGTCTGAAATCAATCCAATGAGATTCAACAAGGACAAGTGCAAAGTCATGAACTTAGGATGAAATAACTGCATGCACAAATACAGACTGAGGAGTGACTGGCTAGGATGCAGTACTGCAGAGAAGGACTTGGGGTTGTAGTAGACCATAAACTGAATATGAGCCGACAGCATGCTCTTGTTATCAGAAAAGGCCAGCAGTGGCTGTATTAATAGGAGTGTCACTTGCAAATCAAGTTAAGTGATTCTTCCACTCTGTTCAGCACTGGTGAGGTCTTAAGTACTGGAGTATTGTCTCCTGTTTTGGGTTCCACAACTGAAGAAGGATGTGGGCAGTTTTGAAAGAATCCAGTGCAGAGGGGCAAAAAATGATTAAAAGCCAGGGAAGCAAGGCTCATGAGGAAAAATGCTAGAAGAGATAGGATTATTTAGTGTGGGGAAGAGAAGAATGAGGGGGATTTGATAACAGCCTTCAAATACACAGAGAATAGAAATGTGCTTTTCTCTTTGGCCATAGGAGACAGGACTAGGAGCAATAGCCTCAAACTGCAGAAGAGGAAATTTAGGTTGAAGATTAGGAGAAACTTTGGAATAGGCTACATAGAGAAGTTGCTGAATCTCCATCCCTGGAAATTTTCATGAGCAGGCTGGCTGGGTACCTAGCTAGGATGGTTTAGTCAGGAACCATCCTGCCTTGAGCAGGTAGCTGGACTAAATGACTTTTTGAGGTTAACCCTCTACTGTCCTATGATCCTAGAACCTAGGATGAAGGGCCAGTTGATCTCAGTTAAAGCTCTAATGTACTACTCTAGTACAAATTCTACTATAATGCAAATTATTCATCAGAATTAATTAAATGAGGCAGGTAAAAAGAAAAATATATATACAATTTAAAGATCCGTTTAAAGAAAATTCAAAATACATCACAGAAAGCAGTTTTTTTATGCTCACAGTTTTATTCATTCCCGCCCGATCCAATTGCTGGAGAGTTAACTGAGTTCTAAGCTTTCAAAATCTTCTTGGAAACTTGGACACACATATTTTTAAGCCTATAATTGTTAGAATTTTAAAATATATTAATATGAAATGGTAGAAAGTCAGAAATGCACAGCATAGTTTAATTTTATTCACTAAAGACAATCTACCAGTCTTCAGAAATCAAAAGAAAAATAAAAACTATCCTTTGATTAGTTTCTTTTGAAATGTATTAGACATCCAATTATTTTTTACTCCCATGGAGTTCATTTTGGAGAACAATAAGAATAAGAATACCAGCAATAACTGACCTCTAATTAAAAGGCTAGAGATACAAAAACAACAGGAATAAAAAGAAGACAAAGATGAAGCTTGTATCAGCAGAGATGGTCTGAAGATATATGTGAATTTAGAGTAGATTCAACTACAGTTAAAGTTCAAAGGTGAATCAAGGATAACATGCAGATTTAGAGTCAACGATTCCTAAGACATACCAAAGCTATTTTACTGGCCTGGGCCTAAATAATGGATAGCTCAAACAACTAAACTTTGGGGGTTTTTTCCCCTTCTTGTTTACTTGACCATTTAAAATAAAAATAACAATGTTAATATAGTAATAAAAATTCATAAGAAAGAGTTCTCATAAGCTTTCAGTTGCGTCTAAATCAAACAAGAAAAACAGGTCTCTCATGTTGGGTTCTGGCTTTGAACTCAAAACAAATATAAATTCTGATTACAGGGTCAGATTTAAAATTTGACCACAGTGGTATAAAGTAAGATTTTAGAATGAATTATTCTTTCCTTCTATGTTAAAGATATAGAGATAAATGGAAAACAGGATATAATTGAACTTGTGTCCCCTCCAAGGTATACTGTATCAGACTAATTTGTTACCCTTGATAAAATAGGTGATAACGTAGATAAAGGAATGCAATAGATGCAGATATGTTTTGATAAAATACTTGAAATGGTGCCTATTCATTACAATGGATAAAATGGGGATTCATACAAAAACTGTACGTAGATAAAAACCTGAATGAATGGGAGATCACAGCACTTTGCATTGTAAATCAAACCATTGTACTGGCGGGGGGCTCTTACTGAAAGTCCTCAAGGATCAGTCTTGAAATCGGCCTTGTTTGATTCTTTCACTGGTGATTTACACAAACAGTAGGGGTAAGTTATTGATATTTGGTGACCACAAAATGAGGAAGCATTGTCAATATACTATATATACACAGGAGGGCTGTGCAAAACTTCTGCAGCCATTTCATTTTGGAGGTGTGTCGTCCCATTTCAGCATCTGAAACACAGAATCTGAATCAGAACGGGAGAGCAGGAAAAAGCTTTGAAATAAAAGAAAATCATCCAAAACATTTCAGAAAATTTAGGAGTTTCAGAGAAGCAGAAACTAAGAAGAGGGAATTGGAAGAGCGGGGGGAAGGCCTGCTTTAATATTGACATCTGTAGCTGGCCAGTGTCTGCAGTCTGTCCCTGAGGCCCCTTCCAATCCCAGTTCTCTGGGGGGGGATAACAACCTGCTGTCATCCCACATGCAGATTCAGGGGCCCATGGCCCCCAGGAAGAGTCACAGCCAAGTAGCCCTCCCAGGGGGCACAGGCCCCTGGATCTGCATGTAGGATGACAGCAGGCTGCCATTGCCAGCTGGGGTCAGTACCAGCACCCAAGTTTGCTCAGCATAACCCACACCAAGCTCTGGAAAGAACCCAGTGCTGGCACTGGCCCCAGTCAGCAGTGGCAGCCTGCTTTCTTCCCACATGCAAATCCAGGGGCCCACAGCCCCTGGGAGGAGTCTGGTACAGCCCTGCGACCCTCCCAGGGGGCGCAGGCCCATGGATCTGTTTGCAGGATGGCAGCATGCTGCCACAGCCAGCAAGTGGTACGAGCTTTGCTTTGAACAGTTTGAGGTGCAGTTTCACAAAAACCTCTGCACCTATCTCCTTGAAACAACCAGCCCTTGCAATTTTCATCCAAATCAGCCAAAAAATGACAAAGTTATAGGTATTTTAGTGATTCCCCATTCTTGTCTAGGGCTGAATCTCTGAAACAGCAGTGACATTCTGAAACAGTTTCAGCCAAATTGAATCAGGACAGTGATCTGAAACACTGAATTGAATCACTGTCTCTCCAAAATGGCCAAATCTGAATCTGAATTGAAACAGAGGCAGAAAAGGATCTTGGAGTCATCATTGACTCCAAGATGAACATGGGCCGGCAGTGTAGGGATGTAGTCAGGAAGGCCAACCGCACCTTGTCATGCACCCACAGATGCATCTCAGGCAGGTCCAAAGAGGTGATGCTCCCGCTCTATGCGGCACTGGTCAGGCCTCAGCTGGAATACATAAAAGTGTTTTTCTGAAGTCCCTATTCTAAAACTTTCACCAGTTTCAGAAAGGTAACATGCATCAATTTGGATGAACTAAGTCTATGGGTACTTATGCAAATTACTACATATGTGTTTATTTCAAGGTCACTGTTTTCAAATTTGCTCTTCCATGCATTCAGGGAGAGCAGAGTCTGGCAGTAAGAAGGGGAGGGGGCTACCTAACTAAGGACTAATAACAAGAAGTTCTGATATAAATTGGGAGAGTACCAGTTGAAATGACAAGAGTAGAAACATTTGGTTGTATTGGTGAATTAGAGAATGCCTGTGAGCTACCAATGTGATATGTTCATGAAAAAGGCAAATGAGATGATTGGTTATAGCAGATAAGATGAGGAAGTATCAATCCTATTATACAAAGACCTAATAATTCCTCATCTGGAATTACTTTTTTAAATTCTTGTAACATAGAAGATTATATTAAAACAAGAGTAGAGTCTAATAGTGTAGTTAAGGAAATGCAGTACTTATCTTACAAATGGAGACTAGCAGAGTTTGGCTTGTTTACTCTAGCAAAATAAGGATGAGTGGGGCTCTGTATAAAAGTATTGAGTGGGGCAATAGAATCATAAAAGCATAGAAAATTAGAGTTGGTAGGAACCTCAGGAGGTCATCTAGTCCAACCCCCTGCTCAAAGAGGGACCACCCTAACTATATTATCCCAGTCAAGGCTTTTTCTAGACAGGTCTGAAAAACATCTAAGGATGCATATTCTACAACCTGTCTAGGTAGCCTGTTCCCATGCTTTACTACCCTTCTTGTGAGCAAGTTTCTCATAATATCTAACCTAAACTTCCCTTGCTGCCACTTAAGACCATTACTCCTTTTTCTGTCATTTGCCACCACTGAGGAGAGTATAGCTCCATCCTCTTTGTAAACATCCTTCATGTAGCTGAAAGCTGTTATTAAATCCCCCTTTAGTCTTCTCTTCTCAACTAAATTAGCCCAATACCCTCAGCCACACTTCATAAGTCATGTGCCCCAGCCATTTAATATTTTTTGTTGTCCTCTTCTGGATTATCTCCAATTTGTCCACGTCCTTTCTGAAGTGGGAGGAGGGGAGGGACTAAAACTGGAAACAGTACTCCAGGAGTACCTGTAGATATGTGGTGACACTGTTCTGATGTTCTGTAATTACAGCACATCAGAGCAGACTTGATAAATCGAGTAGGCTGGAGCATGCTAATTAGTAGGGCTGTGCAAAGCTTTGGGTGCTGATTGGGTGGTAATTTGATTTGAAGGAGATTTGGCTCAATTCAGTGGCCAAATCTCTAAATACAAATCGAATCAGGGGACCAATTTAAAGGTCCAAATAGATTCAAAGCTCTTCAAATCTTCAGCAAAGATTTGGATAGCTTTGATGATTTAGGCAGTCCCCAATGGCTGCAGCAGGGAGCTTCAGCCACTCTGAACTGGGAAAAAAAATGCGGGCTGGGGGAGTGGGGAGGGGACCATGGGGGGATGCCCTGCCAGCCCCCCCCGACCACCAGCCACTCCCCCAGTCCCCTCATGGCTGCTCCCACCCACCCCAGCTCCTGGTACTTTAAAAAAAAGACCCAGATCACTGGGTGCTGCTGGGCAAGGGGTGATCCCTGCTGCTCCCCACTGCCCCAGACTACACGGAGGGCTCTTCACAAATCACTGAATTGAATCACTGTCCCCAAATTGGGTGAATCTGAATCCAAAGTGAATACTAGCCACTTTGCACCAGACAGAGCTAATTAGTCCACAGAGCTAATTAGTCCACAGAGCTAATTAGCATGCTCCAGCAGCCTCCATAGATCATGTATCAGCATCACCCCACTTTCAAAATGGTGCTGGGAGCACTTTAACTAAAGCTTGTCAAACAACCCATTTTGTGTGCTGATGCCGAGATACTATGGACACTTTAATTAGACCAGCTCTCAGAGATGCTCTAATTAAAACGCACCTAGCAGCTTCCCCCAGAGCTCATGTAAAGACAGCCCAGATGTGGCCTTGCCAATGCCAAATAGAGGGGAAGAGTCACTTCTCTCGATCTGCTGGCAATGCTCCTACTAATGCAGGCCAGTATACCATTAGCCTTCTTTACAGCTAGGGCACACTATTGGCTCATATTCATCTTATTGTGCACTGTAATCCCCAGGTCTTTTTCTGCAGAGCTGAGCTTATCCAGTCAGTCCCTAGTTTGTACTGGGGAGTGGGGTTATTCCATCCTAAATGCACAACTTTGCACTTTGTCTTTTTAATCTTCATGAGATTTTTGGTCCAAACCTCCAATTTCTCTAGGTCTCTCTGAATTCTAGTGCTACCTTCCGGCATATCTACTACTACCTCCAGTTTGGTGTCACCCACAAGCTTGCTGAGGGTGTATTTCATCCCATCTTCCAGGACATTGATGAAGATATTGAACAAAAGCAGCCCCAGAACCAATCCCCTGGGGTACGGACACTTAAGACCAGCTGCCAACTAGACATTGAGCCATCAGCCAACTACCCATTAAGCCTGATCATCTAGCCAGTTTTCTATCCACCTTACAGTCTACTCACCTAATCCATATTGCCTTAGCTTGCTTATGAGAATATTACATGAGACTCTGGGTGTGTCTACACATGTTGCTATGCTGCCATTGTTATTGTGTCATCAGTTTGGAAGTATTAAGACAGCACAGTAACAGTTGATACTGTGCCATGTGTGCCATGCATGATTATTTTTAGGAACTACATTCCATAGCAATGCACTATAATGGGGGAGTGTGTCACTATGGCAATATAGCTAGGCATCATGGGTTTTGCCTGAGGATGCCACATTGCCATAGTGCATTGCTACAGTGACATAATGTCACCTGTAGATGTGTCTGGTATCAAAAGCCTCTTTAAAGTCAAGGTATATCACATCTGCTGATCTCCCCACATCCACAGAGCCAGTCATCTCATCACAGAAGACAATCAGGTTGGTCAGGCATGACTTGCCTTTGGTGAATCCATGATGACTGTTCCTAAGCACCTTTTTCTCCTCTAAGTGCCTAGAAATGCTTGCTCTGATCTCTAGTTAAACGAGGGACTTAAGTATTGATGTAGCTGCTGAGTTTTAGCTATGTATGCTAAATAGCTAGGATAGTTACTCTTCATTAAAGAGCTTACTTTAATGGCTCCTCTTCAAAGAGGAGTGGGAAATTGACTTGCAAACTGCACCATTTGTTGATGCTATGCACTCCATCCCTGCATGCTCAGGGAGTCTCCTGTTATACCCTCCTGGAACTAGACTGGATCCACCCCTTTGTCAGGGCTTTTGTCAGATACAGGGAGCAATCACTCAGCTAGCAGCACTCCCAGCTGCTCAGAGCTCATGCCCAAACTCATAGCCAGCCTACCAAGCACTCAAGAAGCCAAACACACAGAAAGCTCTGGCTCACTTGCCTTCCAGGAACAGGACCTGGTGCCTGGCTCCTTTTCCTCTTCCCCTTCCTCCTCTCGCTCCCAGCAAACTGTTTATGACTTCCCTGTTTGCTGTTCATATTCACTTACTCTCTGGTCACTCTCCTGGCCCTGGACTGTCTCCACCCCTTTGGTAGAGCTTTTGTCAGCCACAGGCCGCAATCATCCAGCAAGCATTCAGCTAGCAGCACTTCCAGAATTGAAAGACAGATTGCAAATGTATTGAAAGTGTTAATTATGCTAAAGAACAATACTGGTAGAAAAGGAAATTAGTATAAGCTGTCATAAAGGCAACGTCATAAAGGCATTTCTTCATTTGAAAACTGAAAAAAGTTTCAAACCATTCAAAAAATTTAGTTCTGGAACAAACTTCCTATTATGAAAATAAACTTTTCAGATGGCATTCATAAATTTATGAAAGGGATAACATGGTATGGTAAATGTGATAAGTATGAGACTGACCTTGGTAACCTAGAGGTCCATGCCAGTCACGTTTCAGGTTTTTGAAATTCTGCTCTATTTTTCTTTCTAGAGTTTGTTCTGACAGATATTCTCTAGCTGACAATTGAGGAGATGAACATTTAAATTCAAGCCCTGTCACCCCCTTCCATTTTTAGTTTTGTACGAAATTTGCTTAAATAAGTATTATCATTTTATTGAATGTTTCTGAAGCACATGGTGCTGATTAGAAGAGGCACTCTGTACATTACATAAGAAGGAGTATCAGACATATCTGCTATGGAATTTGCTGTATTTCTGAATGGCTATGTTTGCATTGTGTTTGTGACAACACCTATGGCTTATATTTTCAAACTGTCAATGTCTTTTTTGTATTGATGAACAAGCAATTAAATATATTCGGTGTATTCTGAGATGCACTGAGATTTTTGTGCATTTTTTTTAATGAGGGGAAGCACAACTCCTTTAACTTAGATTACAATACTGTATGTGCTGTCCCTCCCCTACTCCTATCCCCCCTCCCAGATAAGATTTTCTTCTGTTTGACTAGAAATTCACCCTGGAAACACTATAAATCTCTACTATTATACTTCCCTAAGGAAGGGATTTTTAAATGGCTTTAACAGTATGTTTCTGTCAGTGTTTATAGGGATCTGTTTGATATGTTTGATGTAACTGCTTATCTGAGCTGCAGCTGTAGTATTAGTAGGCAGCAGTTGGTACACATCCATATAGTATAGATGACCACACTGGAGTAAATGGTCTAATTCTACACTCACGACTGTCATGTTATTTTGAGTAATAAAGTCTCAGCAATGGGACTAGCATTTTTCTAATGTACAAGGAAGTTTAACTGTGGAAACTATTGCCTTCCCAGGAAAAATGTTAGTTACAGAAATCAGGCTTTTACACATCTAATGAACAGGAATGGAATATAAGAAAATCAGTGTTGCATTTTGAGTTGGAAGCATTTTGCAGTGCTAGAAATGACTACTGGCAACCCCTCTTAGCACTCTTAATTGGTTCCTGAAAAACCAAGTGTCAAGCAAAACTGAAAACATTTGATGACCTAAGATTGCGATTGCAACTGTTTTTAATGACCCAAGATGGTGACTACAAGCGTTATAACAAAACTACTGAGCACAAAGTTAAATCGGGTATCTATTTAAAATGGGCATTATAGCAAAATAGCGCTAAGTGAAATGGCATTAAGCGGGGATTGTCTGTACACTGAGAAAGAGTAAAATGGGGCTCCCACATTATTACTTAGAGATAAGATACAACATGTTCATGAAAAAAGGATGGGAAAAACTGAAGTAAGAAATAGAAAGGAACCCAAAAGCAACTAAAATAAAAATTGTGAGAAGAGGCACTAACTTTCAACACTATTATATGTTGAGCCCAATTTTCAAACTTAGGCACAAGGTCAGCACAATAATGCAAACACTTGGGTTTTCTGCTGTTCCTAGATATAAGATATTTGAGAATGTCTGTTGCCATAGAGGATGGACCTGCTTTGACAGAGCATTCTTAAAGGAGGAATCCTAGAAACAGACAATGCTTCTAGGAGAATGCTTCAAGCTGGAGTTTATATTCTCAGTTTTGCATTAACTTTGCATTATAAAGCTGAACTTAAGGATAGCAGATTTTAAGGATAGCATGTCACCAATATGCAAGTAATACACAAACAAAAGTACCACAAAGAGAGAGGAAACCAGAATGCACAAAAAAAGGCAGATGCTAACTCATGTTAAAATAATTGGCTTTCATACCTCAGTCAACTGGCATTTTAGAACAGAATGGCATACTGCCATTCTGGAGAGATTACATGAAAACGCATTACTTATAAAGTCTGATGCTATTTATATGGTATATTCTATCTTTAAAGGCATAACAAGAGATATAAGAAGTAACCTTACTCATACACATTTTAACCCACAAGCTGTGGTGTCAACCACCTGAATGTATTATAGCAGTTAGCATATGGTAACTCATTATCATATACATTTAAGAGTACATAAGCACTTCATTTGAATCTTCCCTCAACAGTTCCGGCACTAGAAGATACTGAATTCAGGGCAGGAATTATAACAACCCGAAGGGAAGCAGAGTCCAGGTTATCTGTTGGACAAATAATAATACAACTCTTTACTCTCTACTCACCCTATTCAATGTCTTTCTGCTAACACCTCTCCCACTCAACTATATGATCTGGGAATATTATCTCCATTCCAGGGCAGAGAACCCATGTAGGTTTGTGCACTAAGGTAGATCCCTATTACATCATTTCCACAGCACCCTATAATGCTGTGCTCCTTCTAATGGTCTTGTCCAAGAGATGTAATCTCCTTATGCTTGAATTCAGTTTCTTTTCATAGATACGGGCACTCTGTATTGAATTTGCTTTGAATCTTCAGGATGATAAAAGGGGAGGATTTTTTTTTCTGTCAATGAACCTAATATCTTTTCCCAAAGGACAGGCAGGAGGTGGGAAAGTAAAGGCAGCTAAAAGCCAGGTAAAATTTTATTTTATTTTCCCCCTTCAAGTAGGTCTCCTCCATGTCTAAGGCTGGCAGGCTATAGCTGAGGGGAAAGTCACTATTACCCACTTGTTTGCAAAGCACTTCAAGAATCTTGGATGGAAATTATTATTGTTGTTATCTTAATATTGTATGCAAGGTACTTTTTTCTGTCCTGAAAATGTTAAGTGAAATATGTAGTGGGAAAGGAGAAAGCTACCTCTCATTCCTCATCTAGCCTAAAAACACAGAGAATCTATCACAGCCAAGAACTAATGGGGAGATGTAGGACAAGCCCATTATTCTAATCCACTAACTTTACAATGGAGGTGGCGGGGGATATTCTTTCAGCAGTCATTGGTGGGATGCAGGAGGTGGGGGAGGGGATTTGATGTCTCTAGAATTCAATTCCTTACTTCCATTTATCCACCCCCTCCTTTTTCTTCCAGAGTAAAAAGAGAACATTCAAAGGATAAAAAACAAAACTAAGTATACATTGTCCTAAAGCTGCATTCACACTTTAGATTCTTATAGCCTACAGTACATTGATGTAGTTTAATATAAAATTAGATTGGTGCCTGAACACTGAATAATTTATAAGTGTGTTACATAAATATATTTACATTTTGTGCTACATTTTGAATATTTGGGTTAAAGTTTTGGTTCTGGAGTTTACTTCTTAGAATATCCCCTAATTAAATGAAGGCCTTCAAAAAGTTTTATATTATAAAGTATAGTATATACTTTAGAAGAAAATATATTAAAGTTAATTTTTTTACATAGGTATGTTTCCAAATTCTAATCAATCTCTTTTTCTCAGAACTAGTTAAGCACTTGTGGAGAAACAAAGACATTATTTCAAAGGTACAACTAACAAACATGGTGGGCAAATCACTTATAAGCCTAAATCCCATTTTTAAAAGTGATATGTAAAGCTTAAGCTCTTAAATGTTCAAGTTGATTTTGAAAACTGGGTTTTTCCAGGCATATCCATACTGCTTAACAATGGTGCCAGAGCGAGCCCTACTGAAACACTCCATGAGCACTTCTTTGGAACCTGGAATTAGTATAGCTGTTGATGTGCACTAACCGGCATTGAACATTAGATATCTATGTATGTCACTCAAGTTCTTTGGAAAATGCTTCCAGTTTGTCTAACAGCTGTTAGATATCACACAGTTGCAACTAACAAGGTTTGCAAAAACCCACTTGAGAGCATGGGGAAGAGGGTGTGCTACTGAGCAAAGACAAAGTCAGGGGGGAAGGGGCAGAGACTTACCTTTCCCCTGTTATTGCAAGCTCTGCCCAGGGGGCTGCTATTCTGGGGCACCAGCTGCACATCTCCTCCTGCATACTCTCTGCTGGGGTTTTGCAAGCCTTGTTAGTTGAATAAAACATCTGTAGCATAATGGGATGGGTAACTGGGGCACCCACTCACCCATCCCTTGTTACACTACTGAAGTTTTATATAAACCTGGAGCATATTATGACTTTTCAGAATCTTAGTTCATTTTTTCAGGGGAGGGGCACAAAGAATTCCAATTGCATTAATGTTTTTAGGGTGTTAACTCCACAGCTAACTATAGTGTTTTAATATTATTAACTATTTCACGGTTGCTTTGGTGACCAAGAGGAAATAAGAAGGAAGGAGAGAAATGGGAGTAGGTGCATGGAGGAAAAAAAACAACAAAACAGGGTCATAGAGTCATAGAAGTCACAGGGAAGTAAGGTTGGAAAGGAACTCCAGAGGTCATCTAGTTCAACCGGCTTCTTGAGGCAGGTTCATCCCTATTTAAACCATCCCATACAACCACAATCTAAATACTCCATAAGACTACCCTCAACCCTGACACAGCACAGACCAAACACCCTAACCTGCCACAGGTAAAGCAGGGGAACCACAGGAACCAATGCCCTGCTTCTAGAAAATGTTGTCAATATATGCTCAAGATTGTCCTGGGCAGAGGGCCACACCCCCCACTATACAGGAAGACAAAACCGTCATAGTTCATACGAATCTGACCAAGGGGTAAATTTTCTTTCTGACCCCAATTATGGTGATCAGTTTGACCCCGAGTGGAGACCTTCTAGCCAGAAACCTGTGGCTTTACTCCTACCACGAGAATCATCACAGTGCAGTTGAAGTCCCAGGCCTTAACTATAGCCAAAAACGAATGCCTCTGGGGAGGCTTAAAATCTCCCTCACACATATAGCAGAAAAAAAGGGAGGGGTGGGGGGAAGAGCAATCGGCAAAGTCCAGAAGCATAGGAAATACCCATTGTAAAAAACAGGCATCACTATGCTTAGATCACCCCCAACCAATACCTGTGCAATCTCTTCTTGAACACCTCCAGTGATGGAGAGTCCACAGCTTCCCTAGGCAGTCTATTCCACTGCCTCACTTTTCTCACAGGGGAGAAGTTTTTCTGGATATCCTATCTAAATTTACTTTACTGAAACTTCAAGCCACTGATCCGCATCCTCCTCTCTGCAACAAGAGAGAAAAGTTACTTTCCCTCTTCTTTATGACAGACCTTCAAATATTTGAAGTTTGCTACCATGTCCCCTCTTAAGCAACTTTTCCACAAGTTGAATGTGCCTAGCTCCTTCGGCCTCTCCTCATATGACTTGCTTTCTAAACTTTTGATCATCTTTGTTGCCCACCTCTCTATCCTCTCTAACTTCACATCCTTTTTAAAATGTGGAGTCCAGACAGAACTGCACACAGTATTCCAGACAAGGCCTAACGAGAGCTGAGTAGAGAGGCACTATCACCTCCTGTGTCTTGCACCTAATGCTTCTATTGCTGCAGCCCAAAACCTCATTGGCCTTTTGTATGGCTGCATCACAATGCATACTCATATTTAGTCTGTGGTCTACCAGGATTCCTAAGTCCTTTCCCATAGAGCTGTCATCCAGCCAGGTGGCCACCATTTTGTAGCTGTGTTTTTGACTATTCCTCCCAAGATGTAACACCTTGCATTTGTCCACACTGAACTTCATTCTGTTAGCTCTTGCCCAACTTTCCAATCTGTTGAGATCCTATTCAGTTGTGTTCAGATCCTCCAACATGTTCAAAAACCTTCCCAGTTTCAGGTTTTCTGCAAATTTGCTCAAGATGATTTGTATGCCAGCATCCAAATCATTAATAAACACACTGAACAGCACTGGGCCCAGGACAGACCTTTGTGGAACTCCACTTGGAACCTTCTGCCATTCTGACGTGGACCTATTAATAATTACCCTTTGCTTATGACTGATGAGCCTGTTATCTATGCACCTGGTAGCAGTTTTATCCATCTCAAATTTTTCCAACTTATGAGAAGGTTGTGCAGGAAAGACTTTGTTAAAAGTCTTGCTGAAGTCCAGGGCCATGTTTCGACAAAACGAGGGGCGCGTGCACACAACACTTTAAAGCGGGCTAAATGCTTGTGCACTGCTTTAATGGTGTTGGTGTTTGCATACCTCAGTGGTGTATTGTGCAGCTGTTAGATATTGTTAATTCCAGTTGCTGTAGGAAATTTGGTGGCATAATGTGCTTTAAATGACTTGGGGTGCAGCAAACTAAAATTCCTTTGAGGAGTTTTAGTTTGCTGCCCCTACAGCCGTGGAAGAAGGCACTGGGCTCCATGCAGCAACACAGCTCTGCAGAAACCCCTGCAAACAGCTTAACAGCAGCCCAGGAAAGCAGCTCCACCTAACAAAATTGGTGAGCCTGATCTCCCCCACCACCCTGCTTGCCCCCTCCCTGGAGCCTGTCTACCTGCCTGAGCTGCGTGGAGACCCGGTGCTTCCCTCCGTGGCTGTGGTGCCCCACAGGACTGCCCAAGCTGAGTGCCTGGGTGGGGGGGAGGGGCACCAGCCTCTGCCCCTCACCCCAGCCCAGGTACCGCTCCACCTACCAGCAGCTTGCCTTCCCCTTCCTGCCGGAGAGGAAGGTAAGTCAGCAGGGTGTATGCATGACATCGGAGTTTAATCAGCCCTAAATTGAAGCAGTGTTTTTTAAAACACACTGCTTCAATTTAGGGCCTCTATTTCATCTACACTCCCCGCCCCCAGTGCAGAATAGCCACAGCAATCTGAGGACTGACTCGGATAGATGCAAGGAAGATAGTGAAGCAAGGGAAACAAATCAGTATTGTTTTTTCCACTGGCTGATACAAAAAGCCACTGGCCAGATAAATAATGATGACAACTTAAAATCTGAGGCATGAGGCAGGGCAGAATAACATCTTTATAGACTAACTGGTTGAGAGAAGCATAAGCTTTTGTAAGTTATAGAAATCTTTCACCTCTTTGAACCAGTTTGTCTCAAAAACTGCTGTTCCCTGCCTTCTTCCTGATTTCAGACCTAATGTGTGTCGGCACACCAAAGGACTACAGATATAATGTCTGTCAGAAAATCTAACTTCCTACAAAAACCTTTCTGTTACACTTTTCCCAATATTTACTAAAGCTTTGTTGATGTATTCTTAGTAACCAGCATATGTATGATGTGGTAACATAAGGCCAGGGAGTTTCTATGCATAGAAACAAAAATCACCCTGAAAGTAGCTTTGTTGGAATATATAGCATTTTGTGTTTCTACCAGACTGTATTCTAGTGATGCCAATATTGACATGCCAGGCAATTCCTTCCTCCATGCCAAACTTCTGTTCTTGAAATGCTTTTCTAAATCTTATTTGCCAGGGTGCTTTCATCATTATTCAAATTTCTTCAGACCAGCATTTTCTGCTGTATCACTTAAAAGAAATGAGCTAATAAATGATTCATAGAACAATCATAGTCTGTACATGACTTACAGAGTAACCAAAAATCTTATTATTGTAATCTGCCTTGCCCTACTTTCCCTTTCTCCTGATTTGTTTGTTTCATTTAAAGGTAACAATGAATGAAAAGGTAGGAACTGGAAGGTACCACGTATCATGAACACAACAAGGAAATCATTTCAAATTATAGCAGGATGAGCTCTAAACTTTCTTCAAGAACATCCTATTAGATATATTTACCCAGGTAATTAGATGTATGAATTGTACACTTCAACTGTATGTACTAAAGCAACTATTTTTTTTTACTTCATTGTCCATCAATCTTCATCTCTTTGTTCATTGCACATTTTTATCAATTATTTTATAAATTCTTTGGGGCAGGACTTGTCAATAACATCTTGTCTGTGCAGTGCCTAGCACAGTAGGAGATTTAACTTGATTGAATTCCCTACTGGCTGTTGCAAGATAAATAATAATTATTCTCCACAGCAAGGAAAATATGCCATATCATCTGTATGCTGAGGGCTTGATCTTGTGAACTGCAGCGTGCTCACAATTCCCAAAATATTATCAGCAAAGAAGCCACCTGAAGTTTTGCAGGACTGAGCCCTTAAACATTCTTTGAATATTATTATACTTATTTATTTTTCTTTTCATAGATTTCATAGATTTCATAGACATTAGGGCTGGAAGGGACCTCGGGAGATCATCGAGTCCAGCCCCCTGCCCAAAGG
>NW_017728886.1:169521150-169524118 GCF_001723895.1 Crocodylus porosus | reverse complement strand
CTCCCTGGGGGCTGGGCCAAGTAGGGGCCTGGGCGGGGGCTTGACCCGGCCCGGCACCAGGTAGCGGCCTCCTCCCAGCAAGCGAGGAGTTAACCCCTTCCCACCATGAGCCTGCTTACCTCCGGCTGTGCTGGGGGTCGGCAGGCGGCTCGGCGGCTGCCGAGGGGGTGTCTGGGGGGCTTCGGGGAAGTGGGGACGCAGCGGGCCCGCGTGTCTCTCACCGCTCCAGAGCCTACCTGACTGCTTTTTTCTTTTTTTTTTTTACCACAGCATCTAGGATTCATGGACTGAGACCTTATTTTGCTTTGCTAAGTAAAACACAAGGGCATATTGCACTAGAGAAGCAAAGTTATTGTTTGTATTGACTGTGGCCCAGATCCTCAAAGAAATGTAGGTGTCCACCACCCATTGAAATCAGTGGTGCGTGAGCCTCTGAAGAGCTAACTGAATGTGCTTTATTATTGTTGTGTCATTCTTAATCATCTCAATTCCTCAGGAATTTAGAAATCCCCAATTTTTGTAAGGAATTATAATTCCTGAAACATTTAGGAAGGATCAGATTACAAGCTGATAAATTTCCCTCGAGAAGATCAGTCTTTTTCACTTAAATACACTTACCAGTTTTTAATGAGGCTAAGGAGTTAATTTTTCTTCGCATATGAACAATTAATTTTGGCTGTATTTCCTTTCTGTGGTTGACCAGATTGGAACCAATAAATTGGAAATAAAAAATGGAAAATCTTTTCTAGAATTTAGGTGAAAAAAAGTGGTCTAATGAATAAGAATCATCTGCACACATACTTTTATGTCTTCATGTTGACCAAGAATCAGCAGGATACCTAAGCATGAGCCTGACTTAAAGCATGTGACTTATCTCACTGAACTCCATAGGACTATGTATGTGCTATAAAGCTGAACACAGTTTAAATATCTGACTGACCTGGGGCATTTATTAACAGGATATACTCAAGAAATGCACTGTGATCTTAGCCAAAATTACTTGTCATGTAGACAAAGGTTCATCTTCAAAAAATTTCAATAACTAGGTATTGTGTTAGTCTTCACAGATTGGGGAAGGGGTTGTGCAGGGGTGCATGCAGAGATGTACGCACAGGTGTAAAAGTCTAAAAATAATATTATATAATATAATACACATTATATTTAACTTGCTGCTCTTATTGGCATTTGTATAACTACATCACACAGACAATTAATTGATTTATTAATGTTGTCCGGGAAAAACTTAATTGGTAGAAAGTGGAAAAGATGTCAATAACATTACTTTGGGTCAGACTGTGGTTTGGCTTGGGATGTGGCTGGGATTATAAAATTAACTTGTACATATATTGATAGAACATAAAACTAAAGTTTGATACAAGCACCTTAGAGTGACTAACCAGCAAGTTCATGAATAACTGTTTTGCTTGTTGTCTTCCATGGAGTATTAAGGAGACCCAAGTTCTAAACCCATCTCTTAAACTGGATACCCTTGAGCACCCAACACTAGGGCTGTGCGAAACAGCACCGTTTTGTTTCAACTTCCATTTCAGTGTTTTGAAAGGACAATGTTTTGTTTTGTTTCATTCTGAAGCACTGTTCTGTTTTGTTTTGTTGAAGCTGTTTCACTGTTTTGACACGTTTCAACATTTTGCCCATAGGCTATAATGGGGAATCATGGAAATGATTTGTAATTTCTTGCCTGATTAGGGATGAAAATTGCAGGGATGGTAGCCTCTTCTGAGAGTATGAAGCTTGCCAAGTTTCAAGGAGATAGGTGTAGAGGCTTCTGGGAAAATGCACCTCAAACTGTTCAGAACAAAACTCCTGACACTTGCCGTCAGCGGCAGCCTGCTCTCATCCAGCGCACAGATCCGGGGGCCCAGACCCCTGGAAGTAGTCTGATACAGCCTGGCAGACCTCCCAGGGGTGCGAGCCCCCGGATCTGCACCATGGATGGGAGGAGGCTGCCTCTGCCACCTAGGACTGATGCTGGGCAGGGGTTGTGCCCAGCACTGGGGAAGATTGCTGCTGCCAATGGTCCCAGGTGGCAGTGGCAGCATCATCTCATTTGGTAAGCTGATTCAGGGGCCCACAGCCCCAGGAGGAGTCCAGCACAACCCGTCAGGTCTCCCACGGGTGCAGGCCCCCGGATCTGCCTGCCAGATCACAGGAGGCTGCCGCTGCTGCCTGGGACCAGCGCTGAAGCCAAATAAGCCCGGCTTTGAAACTCAAAATGTTTCGAAACTGTTGAAACATTTTGAGTGCCCTCAGTTTGTTTTGAAGTTGTTTCAAAGCCTTTTGTTTTGTTTCAATTTTGCTGTTTTGATCTTGAAATACATTGAGACAGCTTCAAAAGAAAACACCCAGTGAAATTTTGCACAGCCCTACCCAACACCTCTGTCACAGTGTGTTTATGAAAAGAGGTTAGTGAATGTGCCTGTTTGTCCTTTACTTGCGGGGAAATATTCCAGCCCTCTCTTTTTTATTTATTTTTTAACAGGACATATCTTGAGCCTCCAGCCAACTAAAAAATATTCTTAGAACAGGGTGTCAACTTCTTGGTAGCTGTATTAATTATATTTGTCCGTATCCCTGTTTACTTAGCTAGTTTCTAATCTAAACACCCAGAAACTTCATTATAGAAAGAAGTGTATAGAAAAAGCAGCAATAAAAACAGGGAACTCTATACAGTGACAATTTTTCTTTTTATACTTTTGAGTGGATATTCTCTGTTTCCCTATTCTCTCCTTCCCTCTTCATCTGAGCTTAATTCTACTCTCTTCCGCTTATGCTTTCCTCACCTCCCTTATACTCACATCTTTCTTTCACTTTCCTTTTCATTTAAATATGTCTCCTCTTAAACTGTACTCCTCCATTAAGACAAAAAAAAGATTGTTCATAACACATAGCAAGCTAGGAACTTCTGTTTATACTTATATATGTCCATAATAAACATGACACCAACAGC
>NW_017728886.1:169517485-169519770 GCF_001723895.1 Crocodylus porosus | reverse complement strand
GGCTAGATATCAGGAGGCGCTACTTCACGGTCAGGGCGGCCAGGATCTGGAACCAACTTCCAAGAGAAGTGGTGCTGGCTCCTACCCTGGGGTCTTTAAGAGGAGGCTAGATGTACGCCTTGCTGGGGTCATTTGACCCCAGTACTCTTTCCTGCCATGGCAGGGGGTTGGACTCGATGATCTACTCAGGTCCCTTCCAACCCTAGAAACTATGAAACTATGAAATACATTGTCCATCAACATGCCTCCCCATTTTCACTCTGATGATTTTATTAGAGGGAGGCAGTTTGTGCACAGTATCTGCAGGGGGAAGGCATCTAGCTGCAAAGAAGTTAGGCAGGGTAAAAGAAAATTCCTCATCTACCTCAACTCATTGTTACAAAGAAACCTCTTTGTAAGGCTTTAAGAAATTGGTACCCAGGTGAAATTGACCAGTGTGTTGGGAAACAAGTTGAAGCTAAATTCAGTCCTAATAGATCTTCCAGCAGAAGTCCTAGAGTTCTCACCATTTTCATTGTTGGGAAAGAACTTCCCAAACCATTCATACCGCTTCATAGCTCCTTTTATTTCCCTTGCTGTTGGTTTCAGGAGTATGATGATCTTCAGGATCTTTACAATAACTCTGAAAACAAATTTCTTAAGCTCCCCCTGAAGCAGGGGCACAGAATTATCTTTATGCTGCCCACTAGGGGTGTGTGAAGTGGGCTGTATTTAATTTAGATTTGGATTCAGATTCAGCCCAAATCAGGGACAGTGGTTCGATTCATTCATTCGGATCACTGTCCCCGATTCAATTTGGTTGAATCTGAAGTTTCAATGTTGATTTGGAGAATCAGCGATTCGGCCATAGACACAGCTTTAAATGTTTTTTCTACATACTTCGAGGTACCAGGTGTGGCTTGTGAATTCTGTGGTAGTGGGGTGGCTGGAGTGTCCCACAGGAGCGCAGAGGGGCCCCCTATATGCTCAGCAGTGAACCCAGAAGCAGACTGGAAGTACTTCCAGTCCACTTCTGGATCTGCCAGGGAGTGCGTGAGGGTCGCTCCCCTGCAACGCCCTAGCTCAGTGATCGGCAATGGGGAGACACCGGGTGCTCCACCCAGACCCAGGAGGCACCAGTAGCCAAGCTGGGACAGCCTCCCCGCATGGTCCCTGGAAGTGCTTCTGGACCACTTCCAGGTCTGCTGCTGAATACGCTGGGGGATTCCCCTGTTGCTCCTGTGGGATGCTCCAACCACCCCACCATTGCAGCATTCATGAGCCACCTGGGACCTTCAGGTATGTAGAAAAAACATTTGGAGCTGTATCTATATCCAAATCGCTGAATCTTGCCTGAGTCTCTCCGAATCAATTCAGAGGGTTCCAATTCTATTCAGAGAGGTTAAAGGGTCTCCTGATTTGATTTGGATGCAGAGATTTGGCCACTGAATTGGACCAAATCTCTGCTGAATTGAATCAGGGACCAAAGCGCCGCACAGCCCTACTGCCCACATTCACATGTCAGCTTTCTGCTTGCTTCTGATTCCTAGGCAGGGGCATGATTGTATCTTCAGATTGTAGATGGTTAACATTGTGCCCCGAGCTAACCTCCTGAAAATGTTCCAGCTGCAGGTAAATCAGACTTTAACTGACAAGATTTTTGTTAAGGTTCCTGTTTGTAAATGCAGTTGGCACCCTCTGGTGGTTTATTGATACCACTGCTGGTAAGCAATCACTGGAGGATGTCAAACTCTCTGGCAGACAACAGCATATGAATTTCTGTGGGGAAAGAAAATTACAAGAAAACCATGTGAAAACAGATTTTGTATAAGAAACAGAAATGATAGAATCACTCTTCAAATTGTCAAGATGCCCTGTCCATCAAGGATTCTTACCCTTCAACCAACTGACCTACCTTCAGGATTAAAATCAATTGGAGGAAAATGCACAGCTTCTCTGGTTAAAAAAACAAAAACAAACACTCTTCCCCCCACAACCTCCCCCCACCCCAGAAAAACCAGGGATGGATATTTATGATAATAAGCATGGCAGAATTGCTTTGTGACTGACACTTCTCTTTCTGCAGACAAAACCATGAACTATTTTGCAAGTCTTCATTTTTTCTTTTTAATTTTACAATAAGGCACAATTTCAGTGACAGGGGTAATCCATTTCACATTTCAGTTTGACTTGATTGACACACAGGAGCAAGAAAGCCTGCCTGACTGGTGTCTGCCCACTCAAGCAGAAGATTATGTAAGCTTCCCCTAAGCACTTGTTCACAGAAAGGGCATGTAAAAACAGCA
>NW_017728886.1:169516234-169517385 GCF_001723895.1 Crocodylus porosus | reverse complement strand
AGAACATCTGTTTGTTAGAACCTGTTTACTTAACAAGCTGTTTTACCACTACTGGTGGCAATACTTCTAGCGACATTGGATAGGTGCAGATATTACACTTAGATTGACCTCCCCCACAGTGGACGCATCCACCCACCTGCAGACCCACTAGTCCCCACAATTCCCACCAACCCCCCTGGTCTGCTAGCCCCCCTGATGTCACCAACTTTTGCCCTCACCCTTAGATCATGTTCCCAATGTGCATCTGGAAAAAGTGTGTACAAGCAGCGAACTGATCTGTGCCATTGTGCACACATACCCGGTTCTAATGGTGGAAGATAGCATATTTGGGCCAGTATATTTCTTTCATGTGAACAGCTGAAATATTATTTCATTGGTGCCAATTGGAAAACAATGCTATCATTCCACTGCAATGTTCATTTTATAATTACCCCAGTGTTCTTCCGGAAGGGAAGCTGTCATGTGTACAATACTGTAGCTTAACCGAGGTCCTCGGGTTACTAAGCTTGTGTTCACAATTTGTATACTAGGTTAATTCAAATAGGCTGTCAGTTTTAGCCACAACCCCCAGTATTCATGATAATGCCTGCTAATGGTATGTGTTTTCTTTCTAAAGGGTTTTAATTTAATTTTTTTTAGAATATGAATGTTGTTTTTTTAATTAAGGTATTATAAAGAATTGAAATAGAGTATGGGTGAATGGGCACTTAGAATAGTTTCTAAAGGCAAGGAAGGATATTGCTTGCTACTTTGTAGTAGGTGCATCTACACATGAAGTTACATTGCCATAGCAAAGTACTGTAGTGATGTAGCATCCACAGGTGTCTACATGTGACCAGAAGCTATGTCGCTGTAATGATGCACTCCCCCAAAATAGAGCACCACTATGGTGAAGTAGCTAAAAATAACAATGTGACACATGTATGGCACAGTACAGGATATTACTGTGCTATGATTTATAGGCCTGTGTGAAGTGGCTAGTATTCACTCTGGATTTGGATTTGGCTGACTTAGGGGCCAGTGATTCAATATGGTGATTCGAATTACTGTTCTGAATCAATTTGACTGAATCCAATTCAGAGATTTGGCCACTGCCAAATTGGCCAAATCTCTGAATCAAACAGGCCCCAACCTCTGCCCACTCTCCCAGC
>NW_017728886.1:169504219-169515881 GCF_001723895.1 Crocodylus porosus | reverse complement strand
ACCACGACACTGGGGCCAGGTGGGGCAACCATTGATGGAGATGGGACAGCAGGTGGGGGTTGGGGGGTACTCAAGAAGGCTGGAGGATCAGGTAGGGGATGGGGCCTGGTGGGGTCCCCCCATGCTCCCCTCTCCTCCTGTCCCCACCCCTGCCCCCTATTTACCAGCACGGAGTCTGGGTCCTGCTCCCTGCATGGCAAGTGGGGACTGTCCAAATCTCTGAAGCTCTCTGAATCTTTTCTGAATCAATTCGGAGAGCTTTGAATTGATTCGAACCTTTTTATTAGTCTCTCAATTTGAAAGGAAAATGCTCAAATAAAAAAATAAACCTAAATTATTTAGAGGCACAGATAGTAAACTTTTTCTTGTGTAGCTTATTTCATAAGTTTTTTCTGAGTTAGAAGTCCCACATTGGAGAAATTATTTAGGTTTTTTTTTCTGTAGTGAGCAAAGCCCATTTTTCTAATGGATTCTAAATATCAGAAAATATAAATGCCTAGGAGCATATGGAACTTGAATACAAATATGTTTGTTTTGGAAAATTATTACAATATAATGGAGATTTGAGCTGATAGGGGAAAACCCTTTTCATATAAAAAAAATGTTATTTCGAAAAAGGAAATTTTCAGGAAAATATTTTCCTGAAAATTTGATTATTTTATGGAATTACAAAGTATACTCTTTTCCCCTTTTTGGCATAGAGGGGATTTAGGATATTCACACACATCTTCTGCTTTTCCCTTTCATTTTCAGTGACAAGGTAGAAAAAGAATAGGAAAAAGAAATAGATCAAACAGAACATTTTAAATGGGAAATCTTTGAAAGGAACTACAAATACATGAAACAGCCCTGCTTTTCAAAACCTGTGGAATGAACATCACTGATGAGAATTAAATGATTAATTAAATCTCTACTATTTTTCAGGCAGGTTGAAGCCACAACTGTGCTATAGGAAAGAAATTGATGGAAATCACACTATTCCTATATAATTCTATAGGTTGTTTAAAATATTTTAAAACCAATCTAGTACTTTCATTTAAGGTTGGGTTTTGACCAGGAGATGATATAATCCCCTGTCATCCACAAAGTGCCATAGGAAGCAAGCAGGAAAGACAGGGATGCCACTAATGCTTAATACTGTGGTTCCTGCTTCCATCTTGCTCTCAGCAGCAAGTAATTTGAATCAACCCAACGTTATAGCTCTCAAGGGATATGTTTTCCTTCAGACTAAGGATCTTGTTGGGTCCTGCAAAAGATCCTGCAACCATCTTTTGTGAGGGATGGTCTGGGTCTACTATATTTCATGGAAACCCCACACAACAATCCATGTTTCTTGCATAAAATAGTGAAGGATCAAGAGTTGTCTGAACCACTTGGTTTGATCATCCGGAAAAATCACCCTGCACTGAAGAGTCAAATGGGGAGAACAGTCTGCTAAGTACTGCTAAAAAGTTTGAGTGAAGGATCCATGCATAAATGATGTTTTGATACATTAAGCACTGCAGGCCAGATTTTCCTTTCACTAACCCATGCATTTACCCTTTCACTGTCCTGCATTCTGGCATGTAGTACTTCTCTTGCTATAGGGTGGTGTGAGGAAAACATATAGTTGATTGCAAAGATATGGTCCCCAGACAATTCATTAAGATATTAAAGTAATTATTTCCTACTTCATTAATTAGTTGGTTGTTTGAATCTGGCCCACATCCTGTAGCCAATTGCTACACAACACTATTTTAAATAATCAAACATCATAAGATACCAAAAGGCAACTTAAATTTATGGAGTGAAGAGGTGCCCTGGCCATGCCCCTTTCCCTCAGCCAAACCACTGGAGGAACTCTCAGCAGAGACTTGATTCTCCTGACTGGTTATTCTGGCTTGACGCACCAGTAGTTTGGTGCAAAGTGGTTACACTGCAGTTAAAAATCAGAGCCATAATATTAAGTGTTGATTAAACAGTGTGCTATATCTAAACTACAGACCGTCACATCATCTGAATATTAAGTTCTCTTATAACTGAGATTAAGAGTTTTCATTTCAACCTGATTTATCCCTTTGAACATATCTGTTCTACTCAAGTTGTTACATTGCACATACTGAGAAATATCTGACCTCGTGAGAAATCAGAGAGAGAGAAAAAAAAAATCACATATTCTACTAAGATATCCAAGGTTTTATCTGAGTTTTATGTGATTGGTTTTGATCTTTTTCTGTTTGCACTGTGGAAAAGTGAAGTACAGGTTATCAGTGAAAAATTCAACACAACTGTGGAGTTTAGCTGTAGCTATTTTCTGATCTCCCAGTGCTTGTGCTAAAGACAAATTTACAGAACACCTTCAGAACATGGGCCTGGCAACAAAAATTCATAATTTTACTGGACACTAAAAACCAGAGCCTAAACACTTTATGGTTAATTACAATCTGAAGGCAGGACAGATTTGTACCTTACTGTCTAACCAAAGTGAGTGTGTGTGTTACCGTACATTTGGATATAGATATAGGTGTAAGTATAGATAGATCACAACAATCTACCACTTAAATTTCTCTGCACTTTGCACTCCAGAGATGATAACCTCTTTCCTCTTGAATAATCTTGTTCTTCCACTTATCCGGTTATCATTCCTATTGCATTTTTCCTTTTTTAGCTAATCCTGATAAAGCCTTTTGGCTATTTTTGCAGACGTGCTCCATTCCTACAGTAGAGTTTTAAAATTTACGTATGGAGTTGTACACAGGCTATTGTTCTATTGCTTAGCTCAAGCTGTGTTTTCTTCTTTTCCACACACGAAGAAGGGTATCTTGTGCCCAAAAGTTTATTTAAGATCTCTTCCAACTATGCCGTTGGTCTAATAAAAGATATCACCCACAAAAATCTTTCTATCACAAAATAATACATTTTATTTTGAAAAAACATTTTGAAGTGAAAAGTTAAAATGCTTCATTTTGAAAATCTGAAATATCCCCTTTAATATTATGAAACATTTACAAATTAAATGGTTTCAAAATAGATACTTTTTAAAAGTTTTGATTAAAAAAACCAGCCTTTTGTCACAAACTGTTTTAACAAATATGAATGACTTCAGCTTTAGCTAGCTGAATAGGTGAGCTAGATAAATAGGACACACCACCATGGTACAATAAATCTGGCCACTTTGTTGCACTATATTTTAGTGTGCCACATCAATGATCTCCATATCTGCAGTTGCTATTGGCTTTGATTTCATTAGGATATGCCACTGGCTTTATTAGACTGAAGGAATGTAGTATGTGCAATACAGCAGTGAGATTTATTTCTCCTCACAGGCCTCATGTTCATTTAGCTCTCTTTTCTAGTGATATTTGTACATATGCATAGAAGAGAACTAGGGAAGTTAGTGATAAATAGGTGGAACATGTGACTATAACCCCAAAACATAAGGGATTAATCACTAGTAGATATGCCCATTGATAACATGTGCAATTAGTGTACATGAATAAACTTCCAGAGATTTTTGCTCCTATTTGAATGTGTGGCTGGGAGTTATAAACTCTGGAGCAATAAACTCCATAGTTTATTGCTTTTGCATGTGTGTCCAGAATTTCAGCATGTTGAGCCAGGTTGGAGCAGCTATGGCTGGAAGGAGGCCCCAAGGATCAGCCTGCCAGCCTGGGGCTGCTCTGACTGGGCTCAGTGTGCTACAGGCGGGCTGGCTGGGGCACAAGGTTGCTTTAACATGGGGCTAGCTGGCAGACAGCCCACATGCTGAAGCACCTTCATGCCCCAGCGAGCCAGGTCAGTGTCTACAGGTGTGCTGCTGTGCACAAAAAAACTGCACATCAGGGTAGTACTTGTAACTACCCTGCTGCAGAGTTTATTAGTTTCCTGTGCCCTAATAGGGGTGGACATGTAGACACCGAGGCATTTACTACAGAGCTAATTAGTCAGCTCCTCAATAAACATCTCATGTCGATGTGCCCAGTGAAGATTTTGCAGTTAGTGAAAAAGTGGAGATGCCCACATATAACTATATCACAGCTATGCAAAAATGTCAAAAAGGAGAAGGCTTTTATACAAGATCTACTCCAAATGAGACCTGAAAGTTGTATTTTTTGTTCAAAAGACTCAAGCTCTTCTATAAAAATGGAAAGAAAAAGTTCCTCCTCTTAGCCATTAGGTGTCTCTGTTATACTTTGTAAAGCAGAGTCATTGCATTATTTTTTTCTAATTCTCTCCAAAAAGCTGTGAACTATTTTATTCCTCCCTGCCTCCACCATTTTTGGTTCTATTTTAAAGGAATAAGCCCCCACCCACCGTAGTTTTAGAGGGATTTTTTGCTCAAATAAATTTCTTTCCATATATTAAATATGCCCATGGAGCATAACTGGGAAAGATGGTAACACAGGCATCTTCCCCCCCACAACACACATAGACACTAAATGCATGGGAGAATCCTGCATTCCCTACTCCCAGCTCCCACCCCGTCATGCATGCCCCACACAGGCAGCAGCAGGTAAGATACTTCACTCCCTCACCTCTCAGTCACCCTCTGTGCTCAGCAATACATTCCCATCCCCTCCACCCAGCTATGCACCTGCCACCATCACAGTGCCTGCTGTCCCTGGCTACCCTAGTGGTGGCGGGGAAGCTTCAGAGCTGCTTCTGCCTCCTTGCTGCTGAGCTGCACAGGGAGCTGGAATTGGATGGGGGACAGCATGGCAGCAGCAGTGGCAGATGGGCTTCCTTTTCCTGTACCTGTGCCTGTGCCTAGGCTGGCAGGGGAAACCAGGGGGAGCAAGCAGGGAGTAGGATTTTGCCTGTCACTGCTGCTGTCCCCGGCACGCTGTGGAAGCCAGCTGAAGCAGGACAGAACTAGCTATGGAGCCCCACAGCACCTGGATCAGCAGAGACAGTGGGGGCCACAACAGGTGGGGAAGAGGGGGATGGAAGGGTATAGAATGTGCCATGAAGGAAAACATGGGGGATTTCTAACTTTGTTCAGGGAAAAAAAAGTCTCTGGCTTAAAAAAGTCACCACTTGCTGATCCCTTGGTGTCCACCAAAAGGAGGGGACATCCAAGCCATTGTGCCATCTCTGGGTTTGCCCCTGAAGGGATGTCCAGTTTTGGAGTTGAGCAAGAGCTGTAAAGAACCCTATAGAACCATACCTTTTTGAGAATTCTCTGTCTAGCTGTCTTTCTTCTATTTTCTCAAAAAGCACACAAGAGAAAAAAATGCAAATCAGAAATATACTCCTGCTACTTGTAGCCTCGAGACTTCTTTCTATACCTAAAGGGCAATGTAGAAGATCTACCATTTACAATATGCCCAACCTTCACCTTTCCCTCCTTCAAAATTCTTCATAGTTTCTAGGTTTGTACAGAACATGCACCAAAGAATTCAGGCCAAATACCTTTCCTACACTGACACTGGAAGAGAAGTGAAGGAAACAAATGAGGAAAACTCCTCTCCAAGATTCCCATTCCTTTGTGTCAAACACACATACCTACACAAGAAAGTGAACAGCCTTAAAGAAACAGCAGCAGCGCAGGGTAGCAACTTGCAGCTGAAGTTGCCAACATAACCTGAGACATTTGGGAAGCAGAGAAAAGCCATTTGTCATACCAGTGAATAGGAGACAGTTGGCAGCCTGCCTCACAAAAACTGCTCATGGCCAAAGCAAAGCAACTGTTACTAAGCAGTCAACAGGTTCACAATTTACTCATGAAAGTATCAGAGGCCAATGGTTTCTGTGGCTCCAGAGGCACAATCACAGATGCCATGAAGCCTGAAACAGCAAATACGATTCCTTCCCCATCCCTATATTTAGAGCAATCTCATAGATGCCAGTAAATCACATCTTTATGAATCTTTACAAGCATGTGTAAAATATATGTATTGTGCTGCTGCTGGGCTGACAAAGAACTTGGTGGCTGAGCTAGATTCTGTACCTGGCTCACACCGAGTCAATAGAATTGTTAATTAAGCTTGAAGTTAACAATTGCAAAGTCCTCATTCTCTGTGATACTAAAGCTATACAAAATAGCTTGTTTTTCACAACTCAGACAATTTACAAGGGCGGGCAAAGGCAAACTTTTAACTAGTAAAAAGAACAGTTTTGATCTGAAAATCATTGAGAAAAACAAGCATGAAACCCACAAAAGACATTTGAGAGTCACTTTTCAGAGAACTACATATTCATGTCAACTGAGTGCATTTTTATGCAGAAGAAACAGTTTAACAAACCATCTGTTACTTTTAATAGCAAATGAATAACATGAGTTGTAGTTAATACTGTTGATGTAAAATATAAGGGGGGTGTTATAAAACTGTTCACTGACAGATATAAACATGCTTCAAAATAAGAATGAGCTCAAGCAATTCACAGCTGTTTTACCAGCCAGCTGTTCTTGAAAGATAAGACAACTGCAGAATTTTAACAAAATGCATGCCAGAAGCAGGCTAACCCGCAAGCTAATCAGAGAAACATTTCTTACCAAAACTATACAAGGGATGACAAACTCATTTCATTCTGACTCCAAACTTTAATAAACAACATTTCTTATCCATATTATTCCTTATATGGAATTTCCACACACCTCACAATAGGGCAGCAGGTATGAAATTACCATTGCTGGAGTATACATTTATGGAAAAGAACACTGTTTAAATCATATCCTGGAAAAATCAATTTTCTTACTGTTTTGGGTTCGGTCTGTGTCTTCAGGTCATTCATGGTTAGGTTCTAGTACTGTATACATTTACATGTGGGGACATGACAAAAGGTCAAAATCCTATGCAGCCTAAAAATGTCAAGATCTTATCCAGTTCCCCACATTTTCCACTTCCCTCAAAAAAGTCCTCAAGGCTTTTTTTCCCACTTTCATCCCATCAATTTATCTTTAAAGTACTATATGTCTCAATCCTGCAAAAACCTATCCACATCTTAAATCTATATGGTATGACTAAGTGGGAGTATTTGAAGTATACATATGTATAAATGTGAGCATATTCAGAAATCTTCGAAGGATCAAGATCTTAATTTAGCAAATTCATTTTATTATTTTTCCCAGTTGAGAATGTCCTTATTTCTGTTTTGTTAGTTTCCTTTTCATAATTATGATTGCTTTTTTAAAAATAAAATACCCATGTTCTATGCTAAATTTTCATAAAGATAAGGGTATTTTTGAGAGAGTGCCTGGAGCTTTGATTTTCTTTATTGGTTTATTAATACCCCATCTATTTAATGATAATCATTAAAAGTTACTAGTATGTTGATATTTAACATTGTAAAAATACCTAAAATACTAGATCATTGCTTTCTTTCTTATATAATCTGAAGTAATAAAATAAAGCACAAAGTGTATAAAAGGCATTTTTTGCAAGGGTTATGCACTTGGTAGATTTCAATGCCAGTGCACAATGCATATGTCAGAACAGTTTTAGCCCTCTGCTGTAGTAGTCATCATTATTTGAGCTCTAACCAGAAAGCAGGTAGTTAAATTATGGTCTGTTTGCAACTCCTCTAAAGTTACCCCAGTAGTGCAGATGTAAATCAAAGCAAATCAATTAGTATCAAAATCTCAGTGTACCAGAATTGTCAGAAACAAAGTAACCTTGAAGTTTACTGAGATGCTGTATTCTAATCAAAATGGGAGTTTGTGGGGAGAATCCATAAGCATGGTATAAAATATCAGACTTATTAAATTAACCTATGTCCATTTCACTCAATTACATATAGGCTTTTTTGAGCTTGTTTCAGTGTGGACACATCTACACATGCCAATTTAAGGTGCATTAACCATTTTAAATGCATATTAGGGGCATGGGTCTATATGTGTGTACCCTTAATGCACGTTTGAAATGGTGATTTTAAAGTATTTGTGCCTAAATTAGATACCTGCAAAAGCAGGTATCCAATTTAGGTGCGAAAAGCTAAAGCGCTGTAATGCATGTGTAGACATGCTAAAGTGCATTAATGCTGCATGTGTCAACTGAGTTGGGACTAACTTTAGCTCCAAGTCAGTCCACATACAATGTTAACGAGCCTTAGTGTGTGCACATGTAGACACATGCCTAAATTGCCTGAATGTACATTAGGCAAATGTGCATTAAGTTTAGGTATATGTGAAAGTACACGTAGGCACGCCCTGAGAGCATAATTTAGATGGTATAAGGTATGGTATATATACCATACCATAACATATACCATACCCTACACATTTCTTTTTCATTTTCGCCCATTGACTCTTAAACTTAAAGTTCATGGGAAAGAAAATGTATCTCAAGAAAATTGTTTCTGAAGCTTTGATGACAGTTATTTCATGTAACATGCCTATTAGTTTCTTGCCTTCACCTATTTCAGTATGTTAATGCTGAACGATTTGATCTTGATGAAAACTGATAAAGAAATCAGATCTCTTCTGAACTGCCATGAAGAAAATTCCCTAAAAGAATTCATGGAACAGAAGGAAAAAAGAAAATGGACCAACTCAGGTGGGTCTTTCTTAATGAGTTTGGTAAGATTATGAAAAAATGTATTTTTTCACTGAAAAATAGAATAAAGCACATCAGCAGTGCTTTCAATACAGCACCACAACTATTTATAGCAAAGATAATTCATTAATACACAGAGCAATACCATATTTATGGAAAGTCATTGATAAAGACCATTGTACCCTTTTGTACCCTGAAACTGTTATCCAGGAAGTTGTATACAGTAGCCTCAATCCAAATCCTGCCACCCTATCACACCAGGTTTCCAACTGCATACCATTAGAAACCATGAACTACTAATATTTTATAAAAATCTGCAGCTGCCCACTTCTGAAATTGCAGCTTGTAGCATGACAAGACCACATCCAAAACTAGCAAAACCAAAAATGTGATAGCCAAGCCACTGGTGAAATTTCCATGGCTTGTAGAACTAAAATTGATCAAGCTATGAACCCCACCATGGTATCAGGACTGTTTTAGGCTACTAATACTTGAAAGGGATCCATCTGTCTGGAATCCCACTGATATAACTGGGACTCTGGAGCTATCAATATAAGTACATCTCTTGGCAAAACTGGTACTTTACTTCAGGGGTGTTCAACTGGTGTCTGTGGTCTACATGCAGCCTCCATGGGGTTAACTTGCAGTGCCCTTCCCCTGTCCAGGATCCCATTCGGCAACCACTCCCCAGCTTCTCTGGTTGCAGGAGCCAGGATTTCTGGCTTTCTCTCTGACTTTGGCTTCCTGCACCACCTGCCTGGTGGGGTGGTGCATAGGAGTCTGTGGCCTGGTGCAGCAGGGGAACATATGGCTGGTGAGCTGTGGGGGCCACTTGGCCACATGCAGAGTAGAGTGGTGGACCAGGCAGGCATGTGGTGGAGTGGAGTGGTGGTGAGGGCCATCCATGTGGTGGAATGGTGCAGGGAGGCTGCCCACCTGCATAGTGGAGTGATGGTGGAAGGGTGGGGGGTTCCCATGTATACTATGCAGGTTTGGGGGTTTTTTGTTTGTTTTTTGGGGGCAGGGTTCTGTCCATGCACAGTGGAAAGGTTTGGGGATTTCCTGCATGCTGTGGAGCAGTAGGAGGGGATGCTCAAGGGGCTCTTGCTTGTACTATTGCAGCCTGCATGCAGCATGGTCCTATTGGACAGCCCTGTTTTAGCTGTTGAATACCTGCAAATTTGTAGATGACCACAGTCCAGGGAAATTTTGGATCGGGGGCAATCTCCTTAATTGGTATACATTTCTCCTTTTACACAACTATCTTAGGCTGCATTTCTTTATAAGCTTCCTTAGTTAGAAAAAAATCATGAAGAATATAAGAGGAATCATCTTTTTTCCTGAAATTGTCCTTCATGACCTTCATCATTTTTTAAAGCTTACACCCAGAGCAAGCATTAAACTCATCTTTTTTATACAGCCATTTTTCAAACCCTGAGGCACAATATGGAATTAATAGATTTTGTATTGTACTGGCCATAAATAAATAAAAATTACTATGCATTGCCAGTAAGGAAGAAAAGTTGAATGGACCTGCTTATTAAAAATGGTAATATAGCATTATAATTTTAGAAGTGTAAAGAATTCTAAATATCTCAGTGTCATTGAGATCTTATAGTCTTAAAAATGCTGCCTTTATGATCAACATTTTTCCGGTGGAAAAAAATATGTAACACTAATGCAGCTGGCAAAAAAATTAAGCACATTACTGTTTACCATTTCCTTTGACTCTGCAAAAGATACTTAAATCATATCAATTCCCCCCAAGATACTATATATTAGATGTGCTTTGAATACAGATCTCATTACTCATTTTTCCAGAACTTCCAGGTCACCATACTGGATCAAATTATTTAGTTTTACATAAGTATGTCCCTAAACCGATAAGTAACCATAACAGAGAAAGCTATATGGAGGCATTCTGTGGTTATATTAGATTTAAATAAAGTATGTTAAATTCTGCTTGGAGACAACTGTTTAAAGTGACAGAAGTCTTATTTCAGTTTTGAAAGGAGTGTTATGTTTAGTGTACAGTATTGCAAGATCAAAATACATACTTTTTAATTCAATAAAATAGAGTAATTAGTTCTTGCTACAGAAATAAATGGTACTTGATAAATACATGAATCCATCTATGGTCTTCTCTTTAGTCGATTTGTTATTCAGATCCCACTAACCTCCAAAGGAAAAACAAAGCAGTCTTTAATTAAGAAGGAATTGTTTGCTATATTGTTCCATTGGTTAGAAGGAACTGTGAAAAATTGGAAATCGTCAACTGATCTATAGATGAAGATACTAATGTGAACAAACATTAAGAAATTTTAGGATAAATAGCACTCATGAAACACTGGGTATGAAAGCTTACACACATGAAGTGACTTGATGAAATTATTAAAATAATTGTTCTATTCATTTATTTCAGATAGAACTAGTAAATATCAAAATGATTCTAGCCATTTACTTGTTTTCTTTTGCATTACTTACAAAGAATGATAAAGCTGGATTCTCAAAGCACTGAGGGCCATGGGCCACTTTCAGCCTTCCAAATGTTGAGACATTGCAAATTATGCATTTTGATACATTTTGATAAGGGTGAACAATGGTCTAATTGAAATATTCTGTAGGAAATTGCCTGCCATAGGATTGACAAATTGACCTAACCACTTTCTTCTGTTATGTTATTTAATCCTTTGTTGTGGAACAGGTGAACTCTGCTGCCAAGGCCATTCTGATGTATCTTTACAGGGGCAATTAAAGATGACAGCAATGACCTGGAACAATTTTATTGAGGCTCTTTATCCTATCATTCCAATTTTACAGGTACTATTGCACCATTTTAAAGCAAATTTATGTTTATTATTGTAGGAATGCACGTACAGCAACATTGTAATGTTCATAGATTCATAGATGTTAGGGTTGGAAGGGACCTCAATAGATCATTGAGTCTGATCTCCATAGACAGGAAAGAGTGCTGGGTTCAGATGACCCCAGCCAGATGCCCATCCAACCTCCTCTTGAAGACCCCTAGGATAGGGGAGAGCACCACCTCCCTTGGGAGCCCATTCCAGACCTTGGCCACTAACTGAAGTTCCTCCTAATGTCCAGTCTAAATCTGCTCTGATAGCTTATGGCCATTATTTCTTGTGACCGCCAGGGGTGCATTGGTGAGTAGAGCCTCACCAATTCCC
>NW_017728886.1:169455934-169503609 GCF_001723895.1 Crocodylus porosus | reverse complement strand
TTTGCCACCCGTGATCTGTCTAGGTCCCTTCCGAGTCTATGATTCTTTGATATGCCCCCCTTTTGCCCTTAGGCTGCTCTGGATTTCTCTGGTCAGCCAAGGAAGCCTCTTAGCCCCTTTCCCCCTTTTCCTGCATCAGAATCATCTCCCTCTGTGCCCAAAGGATCGCTTCCTTAAGGCACAGCCACCCTTCTTGGGCTTCCATCTTACCAAATCTCCTACTCTGCAGTGCGTCATTGACTAAACGCCTGAGTTTGCTGAAGTCAGCCTTCCTGAAGTCTAGCATTTCCACCCTACTAGTTGTCTGGGAAAAAATCTTAAATGTATGCTGCCAACACAGAAGAGCTGGAATTGACATGCGCAAAGAAGACAGGCAAGGCAATGGAAGTTTCCACAGTGTGCCCAGCACGTGCCCCCTGGGTGACCTCAGGAACTGTCAATCAGCACTGACCTACTTTTCACTCTTACGCATGCGCAGTTACTTCACAGAGCTAGCTCTAACACATGCTCAGTTTAAAACTCAATGAGGTAACCACTCCGGAAGTTTCTAAGAGAATAGCAGCCTGATTGGCCACTGGCTGCTATATAAGGTTTGTGTGCCCCCCCGCGGGGGGGGGGGCGTTCGGAGAGTTGGTGGGTGTTTGGAGTTGGAGTTAGTGAGTTTTGTTAGTGATCGTTGGTGGAGGAGTTTGGAGAGACCTTGCTCTGTCTGCAAGCAGAGGCTGCCTAGGCACGGACTGTGAGGCAGATTGAGAGACTGGGATCCGATCCCCCGGTTCTTTTTCTACTTCATACAGTGATTTACTTCTTCGTTACATTTCCTCGGACTGATTCCTTTTGTTACTGAACTGTTTATGGCTTTCACCTTGACTTCGATTCCGGATCATCCTTAACATTTTGACTGCGGCTTCATCTTCCACTTACCTGGCTTTCGACTTCGGTTTCCTGCTTCGACCATCCCGTTGTCCATCACTGGACTGGCGTCACACCCTACTGTTCTCCGTTCTTCATTTCACCACGTTACAGTTTTTGTTGTGTTGTGTTTCCCTATATGAGCTGTTGACCAGCCCTGGGACTAGCAGTGGGCAGCTGCACCTATCCCTTGCTGGGTAGAAAGCAAGGGCTCATTGTGAACCTTGTGGGCCAACAAACCCCTTTGTTGTTTGTTTCTATACTGTAACTGAAGAAAGCATCTCGGCCTCCATTTCTCAAAGTGTGAGTAAATAAACCCATCTTATTTTGAAACCATACGCTTCCGTGCCATTCGGACTCCGCTGCCGCTAATCCCACCTGTTCGTATTCCAATCGCCACCCCGGCCCACCGTGACCTTGGGGCCCGATTCATTTGGTTACCCTGACACTAATTACCTTACCCACTCTACACCTTATGACGAATTCTATTATTTGGTGGTCACTATCCCCCCAGTTGACCACTGATCTGTAGGTCCCCTATCATGTCATCCCCTGTTGCCAATACCAAGTCCAGTAAGGCATTCCCCCTAGTGGGACCATGTATCTCCTGTGTCAGATGGAGGTCCCATACACAGGATAGAAACCTGCGTGAATGGTGGGATTTACTGTCTGCGTCTCCCAGCAGATGTCAGGGTAGTTTAAATCCCCCATGACTACCACCTCCCTAGTCTTTATGGTCTCTGAGAGCTGCCTCAGGAATTCCAAATCTAGTTATTCCTTTTGGTGTGGGGGTCTGTAGCAGACCCCTACCACCAAATCCCTTTATCCTTGACCTCCATGTATCCTAACCCATAGCCCTTCTACTTTCTCCTCCTCTGATTACATTTTGATAAGGGTCGATGTATAACACTCCTTGACATAGAGCGCAACACCTCCCCCTCTCTTCCCCACTCTATCCTTTCTGTATAGCATATAGCCCTCAATGTGTACTGCCCAGTCATGGGTAGAGGCCCACCAGGTTTCCGTTAACCCCACTAAGTCATAAGTATTCTCTGCAAACATTATACAAGGAAAAATTAAGTATTGTATTCACTCAATTTTAAAACCAGAATTTCCCCCTTATTTGAAGTAACCCAAGTAACTATAGGCCTGTAAGCCTCACCTCAGTGCTCAGGAAGATCTTGGAGAGAATTATCAAGGAGCACATTTGTGGAGGGTCTGTGGGGGAGGTCATGCTCAGTGGCAATCAGAAGAGGTTCATCAAACCCTGACCAACCTGATTGCCTTTTATGACCAAGTAATTAAATCCTTGGATGATGGTGTCACTGTGGACGTAGTCTTTCTAGATTTTAAGAAGGCCTTTGAAACTGTCTCTCACCCCATCCTCATCAATAAATTAAGCAATGGTGGCATTGATGCCTACACAGTTGGATGGGTAAAAAATTGGCGGATGGGCGCACCCAGAGAGTAGTGGTGGATGGGTTGTACTCAACCTGGTGAGATGTGAGCAGTGGAGTACCCCAGGGCTCAGTCTTTGGGCCCACACTGTTTAACATCTTCATCAGTGACTTGGACAAGGGGGTGGAAAGCACGCTGACTAAGTTTGCTGATGACACTAAGATAGGGGGCAAGGTGGACACACCTGAAGGGAGAGAGAGGCTGCTAATAAATTTAGACAGACTACAAAAGTGGGCAGACAAGAATAGGATGGGGTTCAACGTAGACAAATGCAGGGTGCTGCACCTTGGAAGAAGGAATCCACAGCATACATACAGGCTGAGGAGTTCCCTCCTTGAAAGCAGAGAGGCAGAAAGGGATCTTGGAGTCATTATTGACTCCAAGATGAACATGAGCCGCCAATGCCAGACTGCAGCCAGCAAGGCCAGCCATACCTTGCCATGCATCCAAAGGTGCATCTCAAGCCGGTTCAGAGAGGTGATACTCCCCCTCTATGCGACATCGGTCAGGCCGCAGTTGGAGTGCTGCATCTAGCACTGGGTGCCTCACTTCAAAAGGGATGTGGCCAGCCTGGAGAGGGTTCAGAGGAGGGCCGCCTGCTTGGTGAGAGGACAGCAGAAGCGGCCCTATGAGGAGATACTGAGGGACCTGAGCCTGTTCAGCCGCAGCAAGAGGAGGTTGAGGGAGGGACCTGGTGGCTGCCTACAAACTCATCAAAGGAGATCAACAGCAAATAGGTAGAGCCCTTTTCTCCCCAGAACCACCTGGGGTGACAAGGAACAATGGTAATAAGCTGATGGAGAATAGGTTTAGTTTAGAGATCAGAAGGCAATATTTTACAGTTAGGGTGGCCAAAATCTGGAACCAACTTCCCAGGGAAGTGGTCCTCGCCCCTATCTTGGGCAAATTCAAGAGGAGGTTGGATGACCACCTGTCTGGGGTCTTATGAACCCAGCATTCATTCCTGTGTCAGGGTGTCGGGCTAGATGATCTGTTCAGGTCCCTCTTGACCCTAGCTACTATGAAACTATGAATGGAAACCTGAATTCACAGGGGCAGTGCAATGCATGGATTACTTATCATGGCCTCATAGTCTAGTAGTAGTTCATTGATGCCAGTTTGGGAACTACTGATGAGAAGGATAAGAATATGAAAATCATTTTCTCTTTGACCAAAGAAAAATACAATGGATTCCAGGACAGTATACATGAGTGCATTCCAATTTTAAATGTAATTTCCCAATTCTACAATAAAGAGTTGGGAAATATGTTCAAGAATTTATTACTCCTTATATACTCTGGTGGTTCTTTGCCTGAAGGGCATTTTAGTCTCATGACTGGTAGCTCACATCAGGAACTCTAAGTTTTCCTTCATATTATCCTTCCATCATCTTTTGGTCAAACACTGCTGGAATAGCCTTCCAAGAGATGCTTAGCTGGTTACTCTTTGAATAATCTTTACAGTATTTCCTGCTTACTGATTTCATTGAGATTTTACTATAGTCACTATACTTTTTTTCTTTATAGATCTCCTAAAATTCCTAATGAGATTATTTCCCCCTTATTGACCCAAAAATCATCATAACATTTTATTTAGGAGGGTAGTTAACTTTCTGCCTTCCTTCTAAAGAGATACTCAGGTCTCAATGAAAATAAAATGTTAGGCTTTATAAGAGTCTTACATGCTTGATGCAGGGCTGTCCTGGGGGGTGGGATGGGGGGAGGGTGAATCGGGGTGACTGCCCTGGGCCACACACTTTGGGGGGCCCTGTGGAGTTGGGTGACAGTGACTCCATGCTGCCACTGGCCTCACACCTGGCTGCTTGGCATCCCTCCTCTCCTACCCCACTGCCAAATCTGCTGCTGGCTTCCTTGCATCCAGGGGCAGGGCCTCACACAGGCTGATTTGCCCAAGGCTTTGCACCCTGCTCAGATCATCTCTGGCTTGATGTTTGGTCTTTCTCCAGTTGCTTCAAGTTAGTTGTTTGGATCTAAATATTCTCAAAGAGAGAAATAACGGGTCTTAAAACCACATGGTCTGTCTCCTTATTCCCTCCTTCATGAAATAGTTATTAGTAATTTAGCTTTGTAGATATATGGAGGTGACAACTACTAGGCAGACTTGTACAAGATCTCAGTACCTTATCACCATGAATTTATTTTATATGTATTCACCTGAAACCCTATTTTCTTGCTTGCTCCATCAAATCTCAAGTCATCCTTTGGTATCTTGTTTTTTGCCTATCCAACAATAACTGTTGTTGGAAAGTGTATCTACGAAGCTGATGTTTATCATTTAAATTCACCATATCCCAAGAATTTCCATAGCTATGTTACAGAGGTTATCAACCTAAACTTTCCTTGTTGCAACCTGAGACTGTTGCTCCTTGTTCTGTCATCTGCCACCACTGAGAACAGTCTAGCTCCATCCTCTTTCAGGTCCTCCTTCAGGTAGTTGAAGGCTGCTATTAAATCCCCTGTCAGTCTCCTCTTCTCTAGATTAAATCAACCCAGTTCCCTCAGCCCCTGCTGAGAAGTCAGATTCCCCATGCCCCTTCACCATTTTGTTGGCCTCCACTGAACTGTCTCCAATTTATTCACATCCTTTCTGTAGTGGAGGGCCCAAAACTGCACACAGTACTCCAGACGTGGCTCACAAGTGCTGGATAAAGGGGAATAATCACTTCTGTTGACAACACTACTACCAATGCATCCCAGTATGATGTTAGACTTCTTGGCAACAAGGGCACACTGTTGGCTCATATTCAGCTTATTGTCCACTGTAACCCCTAGGTCCTTTTCTGCAGAGCTGCTGCCTAGCCAATCAGCATTGTTCCATCCTAAGTGGAGGATTTTGCACTTGTCCTTGTTGAACTTCATGAGATTTCTTTTGGCCCAAGCCTCCAATTTGTCTAGGTCACTCTGAATCCTAGCCCTACCCTCTACTCCCCCCTAGTTTGCTGTCAGCTGCAAACTTCCTAAGGGTGTGCTCTATGCCATCTTCCAGGTCATTAATGAAGATATTGAACAAAACCAGACCCAGGACTGATCCCTAGGGCACTTCACTTGATATTGGCTGCCAACTAGACATTGAGCCATTGACTACTACACTCTAAGCCTGATGATCCAGCCAGTTTTCTATCCACCCTATAGTCCATTCATCAAACCCATACTTCCTTAGCCTTCCTGCAAGACTGTTGTTGGAAACTAACAAAAGCCTTGCTAAAATCAAGGTATACTAAATATATAGTAAATATGTTGCACCTGCCAGGCCTCAATTACTCGGTCCCTTGCTGCCCTGCCCCGGGGCCTGGTGGTAACCTTTTGCTCCAACTCTTAGGGGAGTAGTCCTCGGTCTTACGCTTCAGGCATACTCCCCCTCCGTACCCCACCTGCCACGACTTCGATGAAATTTCAGTGGTGGAGGGGATGGCCACCTGACGCCAGCCACCCTCCCAAAGGACGAAGCGTGATGTTCTTCACGAGGCTGCACCTCCCCTGCACCTCACCCTAGACCCCGTCTCAGCAGTGTGCTATAGGTGTTGCTGCCAGCTGGCCCTCTGCTCGATGAGGGACCTCCTAGGCTCACGCTGGGGTCCCGGGAGTCCTGGTTCCTTCTCGGCCCATCTACCCTGTGGGATCCTAGATTCCCCTTAACTCAATAGCCCTGAACACTAATAGAAAGATCCTGGCCAACACAAACAAACCATACCAGTCGTGAAAGGAAAAAACTGTTAATTTAATCACAAGGCTAAAGGGACCACCTTCCCCACAAAAATAAGCTACGTTCCCTATCAAGGGATCATTTGGCTCACGAATTTTGGTCGAGGTCCTGCATCCCCGCCGTCGTGTCTCAGTCCTTCTCTCCTTTGGGGATTCCTTCTTAACTTCAATGTCCGTCGTCCTCCAGGCTAACGAAGCTTTCAGCTTTGGCTCTCCTCATGCCCCAAAGTTATATGCAGTCGAGACAGCTGGGTCTTGTCGAGCCCGACGACAGTGTCTTCCCCTGGGCAGGATTCAGATTCTCCCCATGAGGCTGCAGCACTGTTCTCCAGCTCCTCCACCTTCCTGGTGGCCTCTGGAGATCTTCTCCCCATGCTTTCCTGCTGCCTCTCCCCCCTCCTGCCCACTCACTCTCCCTTCTTATTCTCTCCCACTGGTTCTCCTCTCCCCGCTTCCCCAGCTGTTGCCCTTTAAGTAAATCGCGGCTAATGAGCCACGTGGGACCCGCCGCTGCTTTTCACTCAGCTGTGATCCCCGCTGTGCTTCCTGCAGCTGGTAAGTTGTTTTTGTTTGATTTCTCTTCTCCTTTCATTTCCCTGTGGGGTGCTGCCCCCTAGAGCCCCCCTTGGACCTTTCAGGGTTCATATCTTCACCATGCCCCGGGACACACTGGTCTCCCCACATCCAGATAGCTAGCCATCTTATCATAGAAGGCAGTCAGGTTGGTCAGGCATGACTTGCCCTTGGTGAATCCATGCTGACTGTTCCTAATCATTTTGTTCTCTTCCAAGTGATGAGAAATGGATTCCTTGAGGATCTATTACATGATTTTTCCAGGGCCTGAGTTGAAACTTACCAGTTTGTAGTTCCCTTGGTCCTCCTTTTTACCTTTCTTAAATATGGGCACTATGTTTGCTTTTTTCAAATCAGTCAGGACCTCTCCCAATCACCATGAGTTTTTAAAGATGATGGCCAACAACTCTGCAATCATATCAGCCAACTCCCTCAGGACCCTTGGATGCATCCTGCCTGTCCCCATGGCTTTGGATATGTCCAACTTTTCTAAATAGTCCTTAATCTGTTACTTCACCACAATTGCCTGCTCACGTCCTCCCCAAACTGTGCTGCCAGGTGCAGTAGTCTGGGAGCTGACCTTGCCTGTGAAGTCTGAGGTGAAAAAGGCACTGAGTACTTCAGCCTTTTCTGCATCCTCTGTCACTAGGTTGCCTGCCCCATTCAGTAAAGGACCCACACTTTCCTGAATCTTCCTCTTGTTACTGATATACTAGCAGAAACCCTTCTTGTTATCCTTCACATCCCTTGCTAATTGCAACTGCAATTGTGCCTTGGCCTTCCTGACTTTGTCCCTGCATGCCCAAGCAATACTCTTATACTCCTCCCTAGTTGTTTGTCCAAGCTTCCACTTCTTGTAAGCTTCCATTTTGTGATTTAGTTTACTGAAGAGTTCCCTACTCAGCCAAGCTGGTCTTCTGCCATACTTGCTAGTCTTCCTGTGCAATGGGATGGTTTGTTCCTGCACTCTCAGCTTTAAAGTATAGCCAGATCCCCTGTACTCCTCTACCCCTCACACTGGCTTTCCAGGGGATCCTGCCCATGAGTTCCCTGAGCAAGTTGAAGTCTGCTTTTTTGAAGTCATATGTAAACTTTTTATGAGTTTGCATGAAATATTTTCAGTTTGTCAGATGGCAGACCTACATTGTTCATGCTAATATCTTCTGCTATTCCTTTTCTCTGTGCTGAGTACATTTATATAAAAACATAAGAAATAGAATTTTAGGGGTTATAATACGGTAATTCCTTTTTAGGTAATTCTTGCATTCAATTCTGCACTCTGCCTTCTTTTTTTCTTTCTTTGTTTTTGGATACACACATATATTCCTTTTTTCATTCCTTAGTATTTATCCCAACCTCCAACCCAACAAAATTCATTTGTAAAGTCTTTGACTTAGTTTATCTCCCAAATCAGGAAATCCTCTAGGCACATGTTTCACAAATACTTCTCTGAACATAACCTAAAGGAGGTCATTCTAGATTCCTTCTTCTGTCCCAAAAAGACCCATTTAAGTACTGGGCCCTTCTCCTACATATAAGGTCTCAGGAGAAGAAGCTGCGTATAGGTTTCCCTAACCATGTATAGGCATTACATTTCTATTGGGAGAATTGCTGCTCTCCCAGCAGAAACTACAAGTATGCAGACATTCCAAATGTACAAACAACAAACTTAAATTTTCCACTGCTAGAAATGAATATTTCTACAGTGCCCCTGGCTTCTGACATAATTAATGATCCCTGATATTCCATCTCCCTTTCTCTTGATTTCTTTATGGTTTCTTAACCTAATTCCTCCTACCCTTCTCATATCATTATAATATCTAACTAACCTACTTTTTTGTTAACTAAGGCAGAAACTCTTCCTATGTGTTTATGCAGTGCTTATCAGAACTGATCCTAATTTGGCTTTAGGATATTAATGACACCAGTAATAACAACACCAGTATTAGAGTATATTTAGAGGTGATATCACAGAATGGGCCAATAAGGATTGACAAATACAACCTAAATTTCTATTATTGCCTTGGTATTCCCAAGCTAAGTCTAAAAAACATGGAGATGTCCACCTAAAGCTGATAATGACAGAATTCCAGAGGCAGATGGAAGTGTTGGAAGAAAGAGAAGTAACAGAAAAAATATGTGAATATAATAAGATTGTCCTAGGAATAAGTCGTGTGATTTCTATTTCACAGAGGAGATTTAGAAGTTCTTTTTAAGCTACTTGTGTATGAATAGTAGCCAGCTCCACCTAAATTACATGTATTATGTCACTGAACTGTTCTCCAACTCTTTAATAGTATTAAACTTCCTATGTCTTCATTTGTCACACTCAGCATGGCATAATAATTATCATTTAGACAGCTTTCAAATGCAAACCAGATCATTTACAGAGCAAATAAGACATGACACAGACCAACCCCAAACACTTTATAATGCAAATGCTTTTCTGTCTGCTTTTTGGGGATTTTTTTTCTATGAAATGTAAGCCAGTGTTATTAAACTACTGTTCAGTAGGTTTCATGGCTATTTGTTTTATGATCACCAGGTTCCCAGGTAAATACATTCCCTAGGATACAGGAGAGAACCATGAAATACTAATTACACCCAGTAAAAATCAAACTTCTTAGACCAAAATTCAGTATTGTATAATAAGTAAATGAAAAAACTTGAAGGACATTTTCTAAGGTAGAATATGTAACTTATGATCAACTTGATAATTCACAGCCTTATCCAGAATTTGGGCAAGAGTTGAGAAACCAATAAGCAACTATGATAATATGCAAAGAAAGTCCAGGTCTCCTAGTGATTGGAAATTATATTGCAAATTGTAAATAATATTGGCCAGCAATTAAATTGACATGTAAAAGAGAGGTTGCATAAAATGGTGGAGGTAGTTGGAGAAAAAAAAGGGGACAATCAGTTAAGATCTCCAATTCTATCTGTTCTTTATGAGTTTAATTGACTGGACTATAACAACATTTCTTACTTTAGTTTTTGTTAAACTTAGAAGAAATGAATTTCAAATGTGTGGAAGGATTATAAAAATTATCTTGGAACACATATTATCAATCAATGGCCTCATTACAGACATGGTAGATGTACAAATACTGTAATTACACAAGCAAACCATATATCAAATGCACCTAATTAACTATTTACATTCCCAGTTTCCAGGCCCAGAAACATAACTTTTCCAATCTTTTCCATATTGAATACAATGTTTCAGTTTATCAGTCATCATCAGTATAGAACACCTTTGTCCTAATAATATTTAGAGTTTACAGCCTAAACATCTAGAGATTTAATATGATCATCTTTAATTTAAAACTAACATAAATGTTGTTGTCTTTTAACCAAAATTTATGAGCATGCAAGGTAACCATTCCACCCTGTTAATACTGTAAGGGGAAGAGCGGGGGGCAGGCAAGAAGGCACATGGGACAGCCCTGAGATCACAAGTTTGAGGCCACAACAGAAGTGCTCACAGTGCATCCAGTCAGATTCTAATAAATATGTGAAATCTGCTAAATACTTTGTCACAAGGACATGGAAAAGGAAGGATACATAAACAGCATCTTCCAGAACAATGTAAACAACAAATTATCCTGTTGAAACTGAAAAGGAGAATATTAAGAAAAATATAGCTTATACATAATATTTGGAAATTAAACTTGTCATTTTGAAAGTAAAAAATCTTGGTCTTAAAAAAAGTGTAATAAAGGATATCTGGCTCCCAGATTAAAGCTGTGTCTAAAAGACCAAAGAAAAGAAAATGTGCTGTAGACCAAAGAAAACATTTTCAGTAGTAATAACTAGTGAATATAGTAAACGATATGCAGTTTTGAAAGGGGTATATGTGTACTCTTGTTTCTAAATAGGCAAGAAATTGATAGCTACTTCACTGCCTTTTTTATTGTGTGGAATAACGTTATAGAATTGTGTCCCTGTTGTAAAAGATTTAGGTATATCTGAGAGTCATTTAAATGCAAATAGGACTTGAGTTGTTTCAGTGATAAAAAATTATTTTCTAGGCAACTAGAAATACTAATGCCATACTAATTGGAAACCATATGGTTTTGAAACCAGAACTTCCAAGATACACACAGACCAAAAGTCTGTATTTTATCTGTTACTAATAGAAACACCTAGGTCATCTGTTTGCTATGGTTTGGACAATTAATATACAAAATTAGTTGAATCTTGCCACATTTCCTCTAGTACTCTCCAGAAACAAAGAAATAAATGAAAAGTATTAAAAAGTTAATGTCCAAAACTATGGAATACTATTCAAAAGACATGCCTATCTGGAAAAGGAAATCTTATCAGGCAAAACAGTAGTGTAAATCCTTTATCTCCCATAGCTGAGACCTAGAAAATTTGTGAAACCTCAAATCAATTTAGATGGCTTTCACCTTTAAGTCTACCTAATGTGGCTGGCAATCTTTGTTATGCTAAGCTAACATTCATGCTGCTAGATGTTGACTACTGTTTTGACTTCGATGATGATCCACATCATTGGGTATCTGGAAAAAAGTCGTATACATTAAAATGACATTACACAAAATTATAAAATTGCAGTAAGTCTTTGAAATCTGTAGGTATGTATATTTCCTAATTAGGGAACAAAAATAATGGAAGACTTGGCATTATTCTCCCCTGACTTTTTAATCAGGATATTAAAGTTATATATTCTGAACAACTTCCAGGAGTACTTTTTACAGTGTAAGCACACACATCACAGTGTCACCAGAGGCAGCACAGCATGTAGTATTTGTGTTACACATACAGAACAAGGCTTCTGGAAGAAAAGACACATTACTGATGCTTACACAACCCAAGGGTATTGTAAAATCTCCTCTGTGCTTGAAGAATATAAGAATCTGTCCTAGCTATAAAGCTGATGTGTTTTATGCTTTTAGCTCCGAAGGTCTTCCATTCAAGCAAGAGCATGGCAGCTTTCACACTTAGATTTGTTATCTGCTTCTATTTATCTGCAGATGAAATGGGGGGCAAACTTGTGAGTGCGCGCACACACATGCTTATGCATAAACACAACCATAATTTATTTTCAAAATAAAAGAAATAATTGGAACAAAGGACAATGACAGTCTTTAAAAATTAATAGTTATAGTAATTTTAAGCCATCACATTTAATCTTCAGTATTTCTTTACCAATTTATGACACATAACCCTTGCCCTCTTTCAGGGTCTAAGATTCTGATGAAACAGCACCTGATATTGAGATGTAGTAGTCTCCCTAGAAGTATTGCTTTGCATCTGTACCAGCTTGTGATAAGTCTCTCTCATTAGTACCTTTCTGAACATGGAAACAAATCCTATATCATGGATGAAGTGCAACAAGAATGCAAGCCATTCATTATACATTGCTTTGCTATAATAAAGACACAAAGCATTTAAATTATAGTGAGTCTTATTGCCAATTATCTCGGTCCAGCAATTTCTGTATAACAATGTTTAGGATATGGGTGCTCAGCCTTCAGCCAACTGAGCCTATGAAGCCATGCCATCTGACCAACGGGGAGCCCTGTAGGTCACATGTCAGCTCAAAATATCAGGTTGCACCAGTACACAGAGTTTCTCCATGGATGGATCTGGTATGCAGAGCTGAGTCAACATGCCAGATTGTACCCATGAATCGACTCCATAAATGACCCCATGCTGGATCCAGCCCACAGATCAGGCCTGTGCCACTCATCTATCCCATAAGCATAAAAGGTTGAAAAACCACTGCCTTAGGACAGGGGTTCCCAAAGTTTTTATGCTGCAACCCAGCAAGCCATGGCCCAGAAGTGGCCGCAGCCTAGCAAATCACGGTGCAGCAGTCACAGCCAACCACAGCCAGAATATACAGCTGGAAGACAGGTAAGGATAACCCCACCCCCTGGGGTGGGGCCCTGAGCCAAACTTTGTGCTGCTGAGGGCCCTAAAGAAGGAGCTCTGGCCTCTCTGCTTGGCAGCAGGCTGTGGCCTGGGGATTGAGAACCCCTGCCTTAGGATATTCCCAGTTGCATTTTGGTCTTCATCTCTATATTAACTAATGGTTTTATAGACTTATTAGGTAAGTCATTACACAGCAATATAAAGGCAGTTGAGTCATCCATCTGATAAGAAGCCAAGCTTGGTTCAACTCCTGCAGGATGAAATGGCCATGTAAATCATTAACTTTTGTAGCAGCAGCAATTTATTCTCTTTCTCTATATGAGGTTAAATAATTTGTCTGGGTTTTTTCTTAGATATGTATGCTTGCTTCTTTATTAAATAGGCAACACATTTTGGTATCCATTTGGGTCCTCTTGCTACATTTTGATTGGACTACATAAATATAATTCAAAGGGACCATGGTTTCTGTTTCCATTACTTGGACTACCTGCTAACTCAGAAATTCCTCCAGGTTTACTTTGTTCATCTCAATTGCTCTAATCAACCCAGTTACTACCTCTCCTAGCAGAATCCCCTCCTGCTGTCCCTTTCCTTCAATATAAAAGTGTTTCTTTTCTGTTGGTTCTTTCATCAGACAAATTTCAGTCATTGCTGAGGAAAGCTAATGCCTTTCTGAACCAACTAATCTCTAAGGTGTCATCCTGCCACACCTTCTGGTTGGATTGCCTGTCACAATGAGTTTTCCAATGCACATATGTTTCACCAATCCTTCAATATTACACAGATACTGATTACACAGATACTGTTATCCCCAGCACTCTTCATTTCTTTTTTTTTATTTCTCTATTAATCCACCCTGTATCCAGTGTTCTTTTCAGGTGTCTCAATCGCTAAAAAAAAAATTAAATTTTACAAGGAAACTTCTTAAAGGAGCTAGCAGAGTAGTTTAAATGCTTACATTTCTACCTCTGTATAGAAGTGCTGTACCTTGCTTAGCAATATGAAATTATTCTACCCACCAATGGTACATTTTAATAAATAAAAGAAATTAATTATTCTATCATGTCATCTCTTATTGAGGGAGAAAGTTTTTTGGTGTTTTTTTGTTTTGTTTTGTTTTGTTTTCTTTTAGTTAACCACAAGAAATGGAAGTTCCATCTTATCCTTGAAGCTTGGACAGCGATTTTTCATTTCAAAATGTTGTCTTCTGTGAAACATAGCAACAGTTCCTGTTTGTGGTACATAGCAGGCCTAAACTATCATAATATTTCTATCAAAACTGAATACAAGGTAAATTGTTATAAAATCACTGCTATACCTAAGAGTGGATCCTGTAGATCCCTATACTTGCAAATTCTTATTAATCTAACGAAGTCTATTATTATTTATATATAGGTAGATAGAAAGACAGGCAGATAAATATTAGATAGGGAACAGTTTATAAGACTCTGTCCTTCATAGTTTGGTAACTGGCTTTATTGATTTTTAATTTTAAAAATAAATTGACAAGTAGTTATATAATACATGGAAAAACAATTTCAAAACTTAACAACTTCAAAACTTGACTCCTGGTAGATTTTATAAAATAAAAATACCATGATGGTGGCCTTCTTTCATTCAATAATAAAAAGACAACCAACAGAGTAAACATCTTAGAAATAAAAACATTTTTCATTAGTATTTCTATATGAAACCTAGGATAACAATAAAGGGAAAAGATTAATATAAACTAGGAATAAGAAGATACCATAAAAAGACTGGAGATTATAAAACAACATGTATATTGTTAAGTTATCATACAGTTCAACAAAATTTCCCAGAGACCATTATTCCGAGAGTCATATAGAGATTATAAATGAATTACAAAAGAAACATCGTACGTCCAACCAACTTTATGGATATACCTGTGTAAACCAGCTGGTATGCCTTTTAAATATAGTAAGGCCTTTTCAAGGACTGTGAGCTGCTTGTAGATGTGAGTCACAGATGATCACCATGAAAATGTCAACTAAGGGAAATCTGAATAATTTAAAGAATCCCATGCTGAGAAATGTCAATATCTTTTCTATGCTTAAGCATGGTTGAAGCCATCAGAAGGTTAGACAAAAATCTCTTGACTAGGGATGGATATTTGAATGTTTGCCCAATGCAGTTAACATAATGTATTTTTTTTTACAAAGTAATTTATAACAAATATAAATATCTTTAAAAAAAACAGAAGGAACTAAGCTCTGAATTACATGTTATATATAATGGTAATTGAAGACCCACCCCATGGTCTGGTCATGAGAAACTACTATTACTTGTATCAGGAATTCTTTTATGGGTTAGGATGTAAATGTCTTTGTGTTAAATGGGTCAGAAATGAAAGAAGCCGCCTTTACTTTCCCAATTTTCTCTGAATCTACATGTGTGCTCTGTTGAAAGGAAATTTGAGCATGGCTCTGGAATTTCAAGAACATTATTGCAACCACTTTCTCCCAAAGCACAAAAAAGTGATACTGCCATATTTGCTTGAATCTAAAATGAGGTTTCACCCCAATAAGCATGGGGGGAAAAAGCTCTTCATCTTAGATTTCCATACAAAGTGGCAAGAGGAGGGGAGGCAGGTGGGTGCTGCACCTCTGACTCTGGCCTTGAGCCTGAGTTGGGGCCAGAGCCAGACCCACAGCAGCCAGTTGCCCTCTACTTCTGCATCCCCCTGCAGCATCTGCCCTGCCTCCTCCCACTGCCTCTTTCCTCCCATTTACTGTAGGTCAGCTTTGGCTCAGGATGGGATCCCTTCTGGCAACAGATCACATGGAAACTCTGTCCCCTGTCCAGCCAATTAGCAGCAACGACACTGCTACATTGCCTGCCCATCCAATCAGCAGTGCCCAAACTGCTGCATGGCCCAGCAAGGGCTGCGGTTCCATGTGATGTGTTCCAGGAAGGAACAGAGCCCAGCAACATCTGACAGTAAGGGGGACAGAGGCAGAGACTGGAGAGTTGGGGGAGAGGCAGATGGCAAGGGAAAGAAGTGGAGGGGAAGAGGACAAGGGGGGCACCTGACCCCCATAGCTGTCCAAAACCTCCAGCCACTGCTTTGCCTGCTGTAGCAGTGTAAATTCAATACCTGGAAAATTATAACAAATTTTCTATTTATAGAATCTAAATATTGGGGGTTCATCTTAAATTTGGGATCATCTTAGATTCAAGCACATATGATATTAGATAGCTGTGGAAAGGAAAACACAGTGCAACCTCTCATAGGAGGGAAAAGAAAAAGGCAGTTACTGTGGCAAAGTACACTTTAAACTGATTTGGTTAATAAGTCACATTAATCTGTGGGCTTCTGCTAGAGCAGGGATGACTAAGATACAGCCCACAAATCCAGAAATTTGCAGGGTACCTGCAGCTATTAATGCTGCCACTATAAATCCTGATGCCAAATTTCTGGACCGATGAAGAGTCCTGCAGACTAGATGACATGGTTCTGTGTCCTGGATCAGATCCATGGACTTACCCCACATCATTCAACTGGGTCACAGGATTGGCTAAATTGCATGGTAGCGGAAACATTTATAAGCTCATTCCTTCAATGGAAGCTCCTTCTTTGTCACATTTTTGACCAGCCAAAATGCTGCATGTTTCTTGCAACATAGTATGAGTTGCAATTGCTTCCTCTTATATGAGTTGAGTTTACAGTACAATACACTGGTGATGGGTACCTATTAAAGGAAACTATTTCTTGCAACATAGTATGAGTTGCAATTGCTTCCTCTTATATGAGTTGAGTTTACAGTACAATACACTAGTGATGGGTACCTATTAAAGGAAACTATTTAGCATGTTAGTGACAAAACATTTTCACTGGAAAATTCCTATTCCTCAATACAAAGTGCTTTACAGAAATATTTTGTTTTGACCAATTTCCATCAGAAACCTGTATGATCTTCTGCTAGGCCATGTGTCACATGCAGTTCCTTACAGCATATTGCAGAAGGAACCAGGAAGCCCAGGAGCGATTAGAGCTTTCATTTGTCTTCACTCTCCAGAACAGACAAGGTAGTCAGGAGCTTCCTGTCCCAGGAACTGCTGCTCAGTTGGGATCCCTTGAGACTGGGCACCCAGCTTTATTTTCAGACTGTTCAAACTATTTTTAGCGGGTGTTGGTGATAGCCATGTTTGTCTAAGGACATAGGCAGACAAGGTTCTTTGAGTAAAGATCGGAGGGGATGGGAATTAATAGGTGCAAGACAGGTAGATTGGTGGGGGGAAAGTGGGGAATGTTGGCTGCTGAGAGATGGATCGTACTTTTGAAAGATCCACCCAGATACCACATGAAAAATTGCTTCAGTACCAAAAGAAAATACCCGCGAATCACACACCATTAGTTATGATATAACATCTTTCCCTGGAACCTATATGGAAAATCCTCAGACAATTGCAACCCATACTAGAAGTAGTCCCAATTCTTAAAGAGATCTTTTCAGACCAACCCATCCTAGCCTTTAAACAAGCTCTGAACCTCACAGGCCTCATCACCAGAAGCAAACTCCCTATGGCCCAAAACACACCGACTAGATCCTGACCAGGCCAGGAGAAGAAGTGTAAAACCTGGCAACGTATCTCCACCACTCTCATAATAAATACACTCCACAACAAAACCGTCAGCATTCCTGGATTTTACACTTGCACCTCCAGAAGAGTAACATATCTCATCCAGTGCACTGAGTGCTGTGATGGAAACTATGTAGGGGAAACCAAACAACAACAGAGTACCAAAATAAACGCACACTAAAAGTCTATTAAAGAAAAATACTCAACTGTCTGTGGGTGTACATTTCTCGCAAGACAACCACTCTCTCCAGTCTCTCAGCTCTAATCCTCAAAGAGAATTTACATAGCACCTTTTGTAGATAAGCCTACGAACTTCACTTCATAAATCTACTGGATACAAAAAATCATGGGCTAAATATAGACAATGGATTTATGGCACATTATAATCTGCCTGCCATCCAATGACCCCAGGTAACCTGTCTACATTTTACCAGCAACATTTTGTCACCCACCAACATTTTTCTCTTGCCCCAACCCTCCGCAGCTACCTGTCTCACACCTTTCAACTCCTTTCCTCTCTGATCTTCTCTGCCATGCGTTTACATTTTCTTAGACCTGCATTTTGCATATGGCTTAAACTTCTATTCCAAGCAAGAGAGTATACAAATAACAGCAGACTCCCCTCATGCCTGAAGTAGGGTGTTTTGCTTGAAAACTTGTAAAGAACAATTTTTCCTGCTATTTAGTTGATCTAATAAAAGATATCACATTTACCCAAAGAACCTTGTCAAACTATATTTAAAAATTTGAACTAAAATTTTCAGATGCTATGAAAAGGAGATTTATTTTTTTTCAAATCCTCTATTAGGAAATGAAAAAAAAAAATCTATGCTTCATGCCAAAATAAATTTTTTAAAGATTTTCTCAAAGAAGAGAATCACAAGCTATTCACCAACCACTATCAGTAAGTGAAATAAGGTAGTCACCTCATCCTGTAATTTGTCTGGAGCCTACCTAGGTGTAGAGATAGCAGATTTCAAAGGAGCACTTCCCTTTGTGACAGACAAAAAAAAGAAAAGAAAAGCAAAATGGGAGAGTTATGATGTTACCAATTATTTTAGTACCTTCTATAGCAAAATAACAGCTATAGCAAAGTCTCTAGTGGTCTTCAAGGCTTTGTATTTCTTAATACCAAAAATTAATGTACAAAACTCTTAGGAATTTGAAAATCAGATTTTTCTCCCCAGATGAAAGAAATTCATTCTCATTTTTTCTTATCATTTATCAAACTACTGTGCATGAAAAATGTCCAGATTTCTGGAGCTAGTACTCTCAAGTTGACTATTAATTCTCAGATGTCTAGTATTAACTTTACTGTCAAGATTATTCATTTTACACTGAATATTTCCCAAGAGCAATGAATTAAACATGTATCCCCATCCAACACAGAGTTAGAAGTATTTAATCTTCAGAATCTTCTAACAGCTGGGTCAAAGGATGCCACTTGCTTTTAGCAGACACTTGCAGGGAGTCTATTCTTTTTAGGAAGTAAAGGCGTAATACAAACCCCACTGAAGTCAATGGAAAAAGACTCCCATTGACTACAATGGGCTCTGGATCATGCCCTAAGTCCATTCTCTTCATTACTGCTGGATCTATAACAGGCTGTCTTTCCTTGGAGTACTTAAAAAGCAGGCAGTTCCACCTGAAGGTTCCCACTTTTGATTGTGTTCCACTGGAATTTGAAGGGTGAAGAATAAGGCCTTTTTCAGGGGAAGGCAAGTCTTATTTTCAAACACTTTTCAGTCCCTGGCTAACAGAGGCACTGGATTTACTCATCCCTTCCACTTCAGTCTCCGTCCTCAAGCATCCCTGATGAGAAAACAGGAAGAATAAACAGAGCCAGAGCAGCATATACTATTCAATGTATACTTCCACAAGTCCATTTTAAAGTCTGATCCTGAAAATAGTTGAGAGTTGATATCTTTGTCCATCAAGATCTCTGTTATCTTTCATAAAACTTCACGTGGGAATAAGGCCCACACACACACACTGATCAGGGGGCATGAATGGATGTATTTTTATAAAACCCAGACATTTATATGAGCATTGCGCATCTTAAAAGGTTAGGCTGTCACTCAGCTCCCCTCCACAGTATCACTGTTTGGAATAGCTAGAGATAGATGGGGTTAGAGACAGAGCTGAGGAGAGAGTCTCATTGTTGGCAGGACACTGTTGGCAGAATAAAGAAACCTCTTTAGTAAAGCGGCTTCTGACTCAGTGAACTGAACCCTCAAAAAGGCAATTTATACATTTGAAACAGAAGAAAGAGATTTTCAATGTTTTCAATCAGTTATTTTTTTAAACTCCAAGTGAGATCAGTTTAAATATGGTAAGAAATGGAAGGATAATATTACTCCTTGAAATGTTAGTTACCATGTAACACTTTACATTTTCGCAGAAGCAGTGAAGAGGACTGGTGCAAAAATGAAATTCTATATTAGAAACAGTTTTCTAAGGCTAAGAGATAAACAGAGAGATAAACAAAATAAAGAGAAAATTACTACTTCTATGATTTCTTCATTTTCTTTCCAGCTATTCCACTATATCATTGCTAGGCTCCAGAATGAACTCTCAGAAAAATGAGAATGGGAGTTTCTGTCCTATCATCAGGGAGAGAACACTTTTCACTGAATACACCGTGTATACATGCACACATTCACAGGATCCAATCTTTGAATATGTGGCTTACTTGAATCCTGCTTGTGCAGATGTTTCCTGGTGCTAGGAGTCATGCCAGGAACATGTTCTAAGTAAACCAGGGTGGGGGAAGGAGCAGGCAGGTCTTTATGGGTGGTTTTGCAGGCCTGGGGTGGGAGGGTTGGTGGAATTGAGGGGGACTGGAAGATCTGCAAAGACACGGTTGGTGGGTCCCTGGGGGTTGGGAAGCCCCAAATAACGCAGGGTTGGGGTGAGTAGCTGTGCTTCCCAGCCTGAAGGCTGCACTCCAGACATATACAGATATTCAGTAGATTGGGCTAACTCATTCCCAGTCTAACTTAGTTCACCTCCTCATGTGAATTAAGATTGCACTGGCCATTTTTTGCCCAATCTGAAAATCTGTATAGATACGCACTTAGACTGACCTAACCCTAGTTAGATTTAAGCATTATGTCTGCATGTACCCTAAGTCCCTCAGAGATTCTTATACTCAAGAGAAGCCTACACAGTATCTTCAGATAACTGACCAGAGAACAAAAAATCCATATCATTACTTGGCCCTAAAAAACATAAACTAAAAACAGACAATAGTTATATAGCTTATAGCAATTTACTTATTCCCTCTGTTAACTTTTCTGTATCTCACAGGTAATAACAACCTTCTTTCCTTTGGAATAGTCTCCTTCTTTTATATAATGAGGTTACCTAGTTCAAAATATCACTTGTTTTACAGCTTCATCAGATAACTTCTTTGTTGTACATTTTTACAGCCTTCTTCCCCTTCTTTAAGTGACTTTATTCATTTCAGAAGAGAGTTAAACTTTAGTCATTTTTATCTGGTATAGAGCTCAGCTAGGTCTGCTTCTTTCATAGACCCAAGAAAGTGCATCTGGTGCCTGAAAGCTTGTCTAATGTCTTTCCCAAATATATAGTTGATTCAATAAAAGATACTACAAAACAGACATCACTTCTCACCTGTATCTTTATTAATGATTGTCCCATTGTATTTTCATTATATCAGCAGTATTAGCATTGTATCACCTCATTGCATATAGCAGTGGGCCATATTTCACACAGGAAATGCAAACATCATATCTAACATTTCCAAAAATCATGTTACTAGCTGTGGTGCTTCATAATATTTATTAGACAAAACTAGCTGTATGCAATGTAACAACTAAGACAGAATTCTGACTCTATACTAACTCCAAATTAATGGGAGTTTTGCCATTGATTTAGTTGGAGTCCCAATAAGTTTGAATTAATTAATTTTCTCAATTCCTGCTCCCAATGTCTAGTCTATTTTTTTTACATTAATTTGAATAACTGACAGATGCATATATGACTGCTCTTTTAAAGTTCCTAAACAAAATGCTTGATTTTGAATTTACATTTAAAGTCCTTGTAAATTGGACTTTACTTTGTTACCTCCTTATGAGCAAACAGTACCCAGACAGTCTCTGATGAACTGATTTTGCCAGTGGCATTTTTCTGAAAAGCTTTCAAAGTGCATCTTATCCAAATAAAACAGAGATGAATTTTCTCCCCCAGGGAGCATTTAATTATACTGAGGAGTTCCCCATATCTTTCTTGAAAAATACTATGGAAAGAGAGAGGAAATATTATCTGAAAAACATGGCATAGAAAAAGTTGCCTCAGGTGTCCAAGTAGCTCAGGTAATAGGATTTAGCCTTTCATTGCTAAGTCATTGTTTTGAATCCAGTACATGTCAAAAGTCATTACCAACTGATGGTTGCTTGGTGACCTGCATGAAATGAGTTCACAACTTCATTCCAGTAGGAAGTTGTCCATCTGAGAACCATCAGGTTGTACCTGTACTTTTAAAAGTGAAAGAAAGGGGAAAAAATAAAACCAAAAACAAAGTGTTCTTCAGATAGTCTAGCACCAGGCATCACTTTTCTTCACAATTATTCAACTATGTGTGTTTAAAAAAAAGCAGAAACTTTCTGTTATCCTAAATAGGATAAACAATATACCTAGAGTCATTTTGGGTTCAAATAGTTTTTGGTTCAAATAGTTTTACTTATTTAATTTTTTCAGCATAAAAAGAGCCAATACATGTTCTACGTCTCCAACATGCATCTTGTTCCAAAAACTATTGTAAGACCCTACTACTACTTTCTATACGTCTCCAGCCCAAATGCATCATTTTCTGGCTATTATAAATATCTGATCCCTGGTTGATCTCTCTCAGTTTGCAGGTAGCCAGTTCATGACAGGTGAGACTGACTCAGTTCTCTGTTTGCAAATCAAACCCACATCTGATAGGTTCCTATTTAAATCAATGAAGGAAGTCTATTTTAAAAAAATCAATGGCTTTTCTATTTCTTTTGCAATGTAAAACATCTCTCAATTGAATTAATCTAAGCAGTCTCAGCCTTATGCTGTACCAGCTGAATCACAGTTCACATACACCATAAAAGGTTTAGAAATGTTCAGTAGAATACTTTTGTCAGAAAAGGACTGAAACTGAAACTTTTCCCTGGAACACACCAGATTTGTCTTTTCGTAGGAAAAGTCTTCCAAGGGGAGAAAGAGAAAAAACCACTCCAGAATAATATTAGCCTGGTATCAGATAGTGACCTGGGTCAGTGCCCTGCCTACCAAGCTATTTGCTATTCTGGCATAGGTGAATCTCTTATGCTTTGTGAAAAATGTCAAGGTTCCTTGATTTTGATGAGAGGAGAGATCATACTTTTTTTCTGAGAATTTGAAAACTTTGCATGATGAGAAAACCTTTTCTGCTCAACTTTCCAGTGTCCTACAGGAATCTACTCCAGAAGTCATGTGGAGCAGTTTAAGAGGCCCACATCTGAGAAACATGGTTACAGTGTTTTATCAGATGTGAAAACAAGAATAATGTTTGGCTAATAATGCCACTTTGACTATTGATGTGATAGCCCTACAAAAGCAGCCCTGAACTACAAGGCTGTTAAGCAAATGGAGGATAGGTAGATACTGCTTTTCAAGATCCTTCCTCTAACACATCAACATGACCTCATGCTTACCTTGATTCAAATCTAGCCAGTTCTGTCTCAGCCAGATTTCAGTCCCTGAATGAGACTAAATAGAAAAGCAGAAATCTCACACCATCTGGATCTAATAAAACCAACCCTGAGTTGCATATAGTTTGCTTACAGTTGGCTAAAGCAAACAAAGGAGGGGAAAAAAAGGATTCACATATATTTACTTGAATTAACACCATGAATTTGCCTTTGACTTTGTTAACCAACCCTATCATTTATCACTTTCCAGATTAATGACGTGGCAGTAATTAGTGCAATTATTAGACAATACTTTTTTTTTTAGCTCTCGCCACACTAACAAAGGATCTTAAACACTTCTAATTGATGCAACTCAGAGCAACATCACTACATTGAAAGAACAATACACATTCATAAGACGGACAGTAATATCATCAAGTTCTTCATAAGCATCCAGCAACTGCATTCTTACAAAGGACAGAACTTCCTTTCATGTACCTGATATAGGGAGAATTATACTTGCAGCTAGAATGCCTACACTAGAGTTTTTAAGGGAGAGGGTGTAACTGGGGACCAATTTTGTGGTCATTTCACAGTGGCCCTGTGTCTTGGGGCTGATTGGTGGAGAAGCCCCGGGGGGGGAGGGACAAGGGGGTGGCCACCATCTTGACTCCTGGCTGCCCTTTTGTGTGGCCCTGCCCCTCAGTGCCAATTGCCAGAAAGGTATGAGTAAGCAGGTGCCACCTGCTCTTCATGCCATCCTGCCAATTGGTGCCATCCCTTCCCAGGCGGACTGGAAGGCCTAGCCACAGCAGCAGTAAGGACTGCTGGCTCCCACTGGGGAGCTATGTTTTTATTTTTAAGGGGGGGGTTTTGTTGTTGATTTCCTGGGAAACGGCAGGCAATGCAATTTTTCATGGTGATCATGGAAATAGCTGTTTTTTTGTGGTTCCCATGCAAATCACAAAACCATGATTTAAGTGGGTCCCTAGACATAATACAAGTTATTTACAAGTTGTGCCACTCAGAGTCTCTAACGCTTTATTCCTCCGCATTTTCCAGAGCCAGGGAAACATTTAAATTGTTTAACTGGAAAAACTTATTTATGGCCTACTTTAAGTTTCAAGCCAGTTCTGGGAATTGTTCATGACAAAAGAACCCTTCATCAGTACCCTTACATATTTGTTGTGGAAGATAGGTATATTGGAATTGAATGCTTCCTACCGCAAGATTCCTTGGGCTTAAATTCCAGTAGTCTATAAGACAAGAACTGCTCTACCTTCTGCTTATAAAGAAGAGTTTCACTTACACAGACAAATCAAACTACATCATTTAATATAAAAAATCAGGTCAGTGCCATTGATTTTTCTAATACAATTAACCCAAATTTCCAGTTATTTCCCAATCGCATGAAACAGATGTTACATTAGACAAAAAACACAACAAAGCAGTGGAGTCAGTGCAACCAAACTGATGAAGACTTGGTTCTAAAATGAATTTAAAGTAAGGAAAAATGTTAAGTAGAGGCCACAGGAGTTAACCAACACAAATGTGCTAAATCAATGTCTCTATTACATCTTGGTGGAAGGCCTCAGCAACTATTTTAAACAATGCGCTTCTTGCCAAGGAAAGAGAGCAACAAACAGGAAGTAAAGCCTTGCCTCCACATTGGGGATTCCAGTGATCAGTCACCGACCACCAGCAAAAAACCTTAATGTAGACAAAAGTCATGATTGCACAGGTACAGCTTACTCTCTCTTGAACATGAGGAAAGGTGCACAAATATAAAAGCCAGTGACATTCCCTGCCTAGTGTTGTAGCAGCATAGTTGTGCCAGTGTTTGGTCACCAATACCCATAGACAGGGCAAATCTCCAGTGCAGATAAAGCCTAAATAATGTTCAAAAGGATTTTGCATTTGCTTTGTAAAAGCAATGGCCCATAATTATGAACCTTGCCAAAGCCTCAGAAGCATAGTAATAGAGATCCCGAGCTTGGGCCTGAGGATTCATGCAAGCTGCGCTGGGGCATAGCAGCAGATGTTCCTGTATTTGTTCTTCCATAGGTCAAAGAAGCATTTGGCTTACCTCTCTCCCTCTGCAGTCATAATGTTTGCAGCCATAGCTGCTGCTGTAATGTCTCTTTTCCCCGTGAATTGTCTGCCACAGAAGCTAGTACCAATGCCACCAGCTGGCTCAAAATATATTATTTTTGTTGGCTTCATAAAGTAAAAGGTACTGTTCTCAAAGAGAAGAATGTATGGCTTCAAACTGAACAAGATGTCTGAAATAACAATGACTTTTTCTCAAGAAATTGAAAACTGACAAATACAATCTTATTTAGCAGATGTAAGTTATTTTAGAGGGAAAATTAAATGATGTTTGGGAAAAATGCTGAGCAGAAGGATGCAACTACACTCTATGATCTGAAAGAGAACAGACAAATGTTACCTTGTCCTCAGTCTGTCAAAAATGGGCAAAATCTACAATCACTTTATTTAATTGAATTGGAAAATAAGAGCCTAATCTTACATCCCTTGTCCTCCCAACTTGTCCTATACATCACATCTCCTCATTAGGATCAGGTCCCCACTGCACAAAATTAATGCTGAGTTTTCATAGTGTTTGTACTTCAGTGAAAGAAACTTTAAATTATTATTTGAAAAATTGTACTTACAAATAATTTCCTAATTGATTGGAAAGGGTGAGAGCACTGTTGTTTGGACTGAAAGCTTGAAAAAAGGACAGAAGGAAAAGAAAAAAAGCATGGGGGAGGGATAGGGATGTTAGTATTCAGTACGTTTTTATTTAATATCTTAATTGCTTATCTGGAAGAAAGATGAAACACCACATAAAGGGTATGATCCTGGTACTAATAAAAAATCAATGGCAATGTGCCCAGTGATTTCAGTGGGGCCAAGTTCAAGCCCTAATTGAATTAACAGATGATTTTAGATGGAATAACTCAAATGTTTCAGCATCCTGTGCAAGGAGAAAAGAATACTATAGATGTGCTTAGAGGTTTGTAACTGAGGCAGAGAGAAAAAATGGTTCAGGTAGGAAAGCAAGTAAATGCATTTGGGAAAAAGTAATCTTGAACATGAATTTATTGATTTGATTTTACTACCAAAAAAAAAATCTACAGAAAAGCTGTAGAGTGAGTAGTAGTTTTAACTGCCATATTAAAATGCTTTAACCACAGCCTGGAGGGATTTCTTGATTGGCAAGAGCTAAGTTAGACTGAACACTTATCAGTCTAAACCAAAACCATTTGTGAAGGACTTTTTGAACTGGGGGAGGAAGAGTGAGTGCATTCCCTTTTGTTTCTGATCCTTTTTATCAACTGACACAGTCCCACTCATAGTTATTCACTTCTGTCGATTTCTACTGCTCTTCTCAAAGAGAAGTGAAGAACCAACACTAGATGATCTTCATTTTTATTTTAACAAGACAACTGTACCAGGCCCAGGGATCTACAGTGAGGGAAGGGTCTCTTCTCAGTCCTCACAGGTAGCTAGGAACAGCCCCTAGTTGTTATCTCTTTGAATGGGTTATCCTATGATCCATAATTTGTGTGTAAAAGGATTATGTCCTGGAATTGCTGTGCTGAATGCATCAGCAGATGTGCTAAATGCATCAGCATGTGTGACAATTTCTTTCCCAGCCTTTCCAGGAAGTAACTTTTCCTCTGATATTTGGAGCTTAACCTGTTTGTACTTGCTAGAAATGGCACAGCTGACCAAAGAAAGGTTTGTTGCATGATCTGCAACGTCCTTAAATGGGGTATATTCATGCAGCCCTTATATCTAAAAAATGAGAATTGAAAGGCATTTTACCAGCTTACTTTGGTTTTGGAAATATTTGCCTGAGTGCACCTTCACTTCTAGGTGCATCTGAAGTGGCTTCTTCACAGTTTCTCCTGTGGAAATTACCAGTGTGTGTTAGAAATGACATATGAGATCAGATGAGGGCCCTGACTAAATTATTGGCTATTCTGAGGTGCACATGAAAAAAAAATCAGCAGCTTCACAAAATCTTAGTGTGAAATATCTTACAGCCTTCAGAATGGGAAGACAATTTCCATTCAGTTCTTTACCTAAGGTGTCAAGCTGCAAACCTCCACAGCTCTCATGCTCTTCAGTTGGTGTTCACTCCCTCTGCACACCTTTGAGCCGCTTCCTGTTCTTTTTTGCTTCCTTGTAGCTCCGATCAATTACTAGGTTTAGTATAGTTTTGGTTTACAGCTTTTAAAATTGGATAAGATTGAGTTAAACTTAAAAGGAAAATAAAAAGCAATGCCAATTGTCTTTCATCTCAGTTTTCTATAGATGTTTTCTAAATATCGTGTTGTTGTAACTGGGTAAGTTTTATCCAGATAGAATGTGACCCAAAGCTACAGCAAATGGACCAGTAGATTAAATGGTGCATAAAGCCAGTGGGAAATACCTGGAAATGGATGAAAGGCTCTTTTGTATTTTTCTCTGAGCTTCTATGGGTAATGACAATCCAAACTGCCCTGGGATCACTTGGAGTTGTCAGAGATTTTATAGCAATTGATTGCTCTTCAGGACATGTCAATTGCCATATTTGTACTAGAGAATCCAAATCTGCAGGGAGTATTGTGTCTGTTGTGTGCACTATAATACAGGTTCTACGGGGCTGAAATATACTCAAAATGGAAAATGAAAATGTATTAACATCCACATCCTCCTTTTATGAAGGGTTTGTAGGGGGCTTATAAATAAACTTCTTACATGTGAGCATAATAAATTATTTTTTAGTATAAAATTACCCCCTGCTGACAGTAGCAGAGACAGAATGCCAGAATAGTCCCACATTTATTAGGCAGTTACAAAAATCCTTCAACAACCTGTACGGGTCACTCTTGTTAAAAAAATACAAATTTAAAACAAAAACTTCTGCATTAGGGCAAAAATATCTTGATTTAACCTATAGAGCTGTATGTTACGTTATATCACACAGACATAAGTATTATTGTATGAGATAAAAACCAGACTACCGGTAGGTAAGTTTGACCGTTATACTTCACAGATACTGGCTATTATTGTCCCAAACTAACATTTGGATAAAGAAAATTCAACACTTAGGAAATAACTCGTTGACATTCTTCACATAAACACTACTTTCAAGGTTTTTACAGCTTTTTCTGGAAAGTTCCTGGTTTTGGAGACAACATAGATAAAGAGCAGCAGCTCCACTTCCCCTTATACAATTATATTATTATTTGCATCGTCATAGTGGCTAAAAACCACAATTACCTTGTGCCAGATACTATACAAACACCAAACAAAAGGACAGCATCATTAAGGTACATAATAACGAATGTACAGCACAGCCTTCTAATGATTTGCTACTGTTGCAAGTGAATGTATGATAAGGACCTAAGTGAAGTAGAGTTTGCTCGGATGGTCCCGATTCTGTGAACTGTTAAGGATTCTCAAGAATACTTGGCATTTTCTAGAAGATGATGAACACCTCATAGTACTGCCATCAAGCTTAAAAGGTTAATTAGCAGCCAATTCAACATATGGACCAACCACTACTCAGAAAAAATTCAGTGAGAGCTTTGCAAGTTTGTGCAATGTGAAGACATGTCCTTTGTGTGAATATGTTGTAGATCAGGGGTGTCACAATCATCTGGCCCTATGCACAGGACCAGTCTGGCAGGTGCTGCATGCAGCATGTGCCCATACTGGCCCCTGTGCCACATGTAGTGGTTATGGCCAGTCCAGCCAACTGTGCAGCAAACACTGGCACCACTCCAGGACTGCATGCGGTGCCTGGGGTTCTTGCTGCATGGGGCATCCCACTGGACCTGCACACTGGCTCCAGGGCCAATCTGCATGTAGGGCTAGTCTGGCAGGGTGCTCCATGTAGCATGCACCTGTGCACCACATGCAGAGTCAATGCCAGTGTGGGGCTAGTATATGCAGTATATGAGCCGTGTGTGGGCTCAACTGGCTGTGTGCACTGCATGTGATGCATGTGGCACTATGCTGGACTGACCTTCTGTGTCAGATGCAGTAACTGCATCACTGAGTCCAGCCTACATACTGGACCAGTTCCATGAGACCCATGGGTTGGATCCATCCTGCAGGCCATGTTTGAAATCCCTGCTGTAGTGCATCTTTGTATGAAAAATATAAATTAATGTGTTACTTACCACTGTTTTTAATTTGCAGATGGGTACATTTTATATCTTCCACATCTTTTCAAAAGTTGTGCTGTCATCTCTTCCAGATTCTTTCCTGCTGCTTGTGCTAAGAAGTCTATTTTCACACCAGGGAAATACACCTACAGGTAAGGCTGGCAGAATGTGATTTCAGTACTTTGGCTACACCTTGAAGACTGCCCTAGACAAAGTGCTCAGGTTTTCCCACCTGGAGGAGTTGTTTTAATATTCATTGGGTGTAAAAGGAAGGTTTTTCTTCAGTGTTAGATCTTTGCAGCAATTGGTATGATCACCAAGAAGCATTCATGCACCTGAAGAATTTTCAAGGAAAATCTTACAGCTATGTAATTCAGTGTTCTGCTATACTTCATTTGGATACTAGAGTTCAGCAGGGAGCAGTTTCATAGGGTGAATCTGACCATCTTATTTTGGATAAAGGTTTTTATAAACAATATCTACTCTACCTTGTCAAGGCAAGCCAGACCTTTCTTAGTCTGCCATCTGGTACCATGTAAACCAATACAGCCTGTTCCATATTTGGGTTGTCAGTGACTAAACCAGTGCCCCAAGCTCTGGGTGAGGAGGGTGTGTGGATATCTATCAGGACTAAAAACAAGACCTGTCAAAGGGTGGATAAGCTCCCTGTGAGCCAATGGCTTGAGAGGAGGTGGGTGCCACCAGGTCATTCTGCCTGAGAATCACCAAAGAAACTCCACTCATCTAGGAGGGTTGTTACAGCATCTAAGGTGCCCCAGCATTCACAACGACCTTGGGACTGACTTGACTTAACTTGATGCTACCTTGTGGTTGCTAATTTCAGTTATTTCTTTAGAAAATCTTTAACTAGGTATGCTCTGAGTGGAATGAATTTTCTGTTGTCCCATGACTATTATGATCAGTTTATACCTTTAAAGTGCTACTGAAAGGAGGGAGGTCTGACCCAGCAAGTTACAGAGCACTTTACAGAGCTAGGTACAGACATTCAAAAATCCCCAGACAGAATTAATCTAAGTTGCACAGTTTTCTGTGAGCTGCATAGTTTAGATCGGTAGTGAACAGAATACACAATCTCCCTTTGGTGGGGGACAGGAGCAGTGGACATATCTTAGACTGTTTTCACCATTTTTAAACAAGTCTATATATGCTGAATTGTTCTGTTACAGGTAAAGACTGGTTTTAAGGTGTGCCAAACTTCTGTTCTGCTACAGGTGTAAACTGATTTCCAATCATTTATGCCAGTAAAAGTGTATTACCTCTATCTGGCCCCCGAGTACAAGCTCTTAATACACTGATTCAGTTGCAAAAGAGTATGCTGAGGACTTCAGAGGACTGGACTACAAGAAACTAATTCACTGCTTGATGAAGTCACTGGAAAGCTCCTACTGACTTCAGTATGTAGTGGACCAGGCTTTTAATGAGAAACAGCTTGAATCCTTTCATGGTAGGGCTGAACCTTGTGCAACTGAGATAAAATAGATTGAGGTATTAACTTCTGCAATTTTCCATGATATTTTACATTTTCAGTAGTTATTTAGTACTGAGTGCTATCACTAATGTTGTTATCAATTTCTTTTGGCTTATAAAACTTTAAAAAATGGGGTTAAAATTTAAACTTCAAATGAGCAGGATGGGCAGGTTCTGGTGAAGGGAGTCTACATATGGCCAAAAGACAATTATGAGAGTCTAAGAAAGTTGGAATTTTCCAAAATCATTAGAATAATTCCCACTTCTCCCCTCCCTATTTCCAGAAGTCACTCCAAACAGATGAATGATTAAAACTGGCAGTCTGTCATATTATAATTGTCAATTGATCAAATTTGGATGGCTAATAAAACATTCAGAGTAAATGAAATAGCATTAGGAGCTTTCACAGCCTTGTTCTATTTAGGTTCTTGGGCTGCCTTTTTATATGATCACTTTCCAGCAGTGCATTAAGTGATGTGACCAAAATCTATGAACATCTGAGAAGATTTCAGAAGAGACATTCACTATGGGATATCACAGTGAACATTTTCCCTCCTAAGCCTACAAGAGAAAGTAGCAAAATAGATACTTAGAGAAATATATACCACACAAATCTTCTTTAAAAAAATCAGTATAAAAATGGGGCTGAATATGAGAAACAAAATCACAGATATGAAAACATTTATCATGCTTAAGTAAGTTTCCGATAAAGTTTGCTACATTTTATCATTCTCCACTTTTATCTTTCTCTCTTTTTTTTTCATATGCCAAGATACTTCCAACTCAGGTTCTAATGCAAACTTTTTTTAAAAGCATAAATGGATTGATTGCTAATCAACTCAATTTAGTCAATAATTGTATAGACGAGTTTGGATACTCCATTGACATGTCAAAAGTTAACATGGTTACGTGAATAAAGCTATGAATATATGGAAAAGTTTACAGGACAAATACCATGTACCCTAAGAAACAAATATAAATTAAGCTTTGGGCACAACTTTATTAGTTTGGGTATTTTATGTAGTTCACTCATATGTAGGTGTCAAAAATGCCAAGATTATCAGATCAAATGTATGAATGGTATTTTCCATTAAGATTTCAGTGGAATGTAAGAACATCAAAGCATTGTGGAAACATAAAAGCTGAAAAGCAATTAGCACGTTTCCCCCCTGGAAACAAAAATGCACAATCTAGAGTTTTTAAATCTGAATGGAGAAGAGAAAAATCATTCACTCTGCTGAAGCTGACTTGAAATTTAGGAGCTGAAAAAATATAGGTGTCCATTAATTCTATTTAGAGAGACAAATTTCATTAAGTATGGTTTATAGGCTTGGACGGTTATATAAAAATTTAAGAAAGCATACTCCTCTCATCCCTGTAATGTCAATAGATTTACATAGAAATCAGGAGTAGAATAGAAACTAGACTTTATATTCTTATCCTTATATTTGTTCAGTAACTTACTGCTGCTTTCAGCATCATTCAGCATGAAAATCTGTTCACCTTTAGATTGTTGATATATCTATTATTGTTCTATTTCCTTTTTCATCCTCAGAAGATTAGCTAAGCAGGGAGTATGTGAGTGTGCTTTGAACAAATGATTTTACAAGTGAAGGAAGAAGCTCAAATACCTTCACTGACTTTTCAAAAGCCTTTAGTACTGAACTATAAAACCAGAAGGAAATGTATGCTTCCTGGACCCCAAATTTCAACTAATTTTATACTTCATTATAAGCAGCAAAACCAAGTCAGTCATTTATTTCATTTTTTTTATGCACGACCTCAGTTTTTCTCCTAATCACGTTTCACTGAACTCAAAAGAACACAGGAATCTCAAGGCCAGATCTTAGCTTCTGTCATACTCTTGTACTGGGGAGTGTCAGCATCTGGAGGTTTTTGTGATACAATCACCACTGGTTGATACATTTCTTCATTTACTGGGAGTCTGAAGACATTAGCAAATTTGGAAGACCAGATAAGATGCAGGTTTTACCTTGCCTCTCTCACAAAAAGAGCACTAGCAACACTACCCATCAGTATACTAAATCTAACTGTTGGTTTATATCTTGCTGAGAAATTAAGTTATTCATTTCATAGAGGGCTGGGGATATGCATGGTCTCTCACAGAGGGCTGACAAGTCCAACTAAAAAAATCTAAATTTAAAGTGACTCATGAAATAACTGTTGTATCCCTGACATAGGTATGTGTCAGCACAGACACAACTCTTCAGGTACACATCAGCCCTCACCTGTCTGTAGACATACAGACGGATCTTAATTTGTCACACTCTAAGATGGAACGGGTCCATGGAATTGTGCAAACTCAGACGTTCCTTTGACTTCTGTTACGGAGAAGCTTAATGGCAAACCTTGCAGTCGGATAACCTTCCTGTGTCTTCACTACTTTTGTTACATATGTTATCCAGATTAAAGCTGCATATAGCTACTTGTACTGTAACAAAATCTCATTTTTGCTTGGATGCCAGGGAAGGCATTAAAAGAGGACAGATCACTCTAGAGATATGTGGTTCAATGTTCTCCCTCTATAGCATCCGCTTTGGCCACTCTCAGAGACAGGATTCTGGGCTACATAGACCATTGGTTTGACCCAGCATGGCATTTCGTATGATCTTACATATATCACATCTCCATTAAATTTTTAGAATTAACACTTCACATAGATTAACAGAAAATAGGGGATTCTTCCTTCTCAAAGCCACTGTTTCAGCTTGTCTGAAGAACCAGGCAAACAAGATGGACTGCCTTACCTACATGCTTGAATAGCTTTCAGCCAACCACAAGGACTAGACACTCAGTTCATTAGAAAGGTTTTTTTAATGAAAGCTGAGATTGTGCAGACTCTGAACATACCATATGGCTTTTAAGAAACAATGACAGGGCTGACTGTCTATATAATTACCTCAAACTAAAAGGGAGTACAGAGCTCTGCAGCCAAGGGTGGAAAAAAAAGAGGTTGTCTATACTAGAAAATTTGCACCAGTGTAACTGAACTTACTTAGTTGAAACACTGCAATCCTGCATGTAGACAGACATACATTTATCCAACATTAAAATCAGTACAGATTACATCAGTAGATTACAGAATTAAGTAAACTGGGGTTTTTTTAAGGTTTAAACTATGTCCAGTGCATCTTCCTTACTTTTTTGAATCCCTTTAATGAGATCAGTTCAGAATCAATTTAGTTAAACTAGTGCAACTTTGGTAATACAGACGAGGCCTCAAGCCAGTGGAAAAGTGTCAACTTCATGAATACATCCAGACCTTTCTTTGGTACCCTCGATAGCAATCTTACTCAAAGGCTAAAGGAAGGGTAGGTATGGACAATGAACGGATTAGGACTAGACTAGCTAATCTTTCAGTATTGTTGTCCATCTTACACATCTGCTACAGAAGTTCCTTTATGCAGCTGGGCAGAAAGTTTGGCTAAAAGAGTTATATGCTGAGAAATAGCTTCAACAATATAAAAATGTGTCACAGGGATGTGGCAGTTTCAATTACTTTTTCTAGGGGGAAGAAGGCCAAACTGGTTTTGTTTTTATTTTTTTGGGGGGGGGGGGTGGAAGGTGACATTGTCAAAAACCTTATTCTTCTTATGGAGTTTTAGAGTATATTAAAAGATTAATTTTACCATTTATTTGAATACTATATATAATAGTATGCCCTTCTCTATTCTGCCATTATATTAATATTAAATGCATGTTATTAAAACATTAAAAATTAACATGTAATATAAAAGTTGAAACAAAATATCTTAACATTATTAAAATTTTATTAAATGGCCCAGGAGGCACTTTCCAGTCTTAGGTCCCTAAAATATTGACGTAGTCCCAAAACTAAAGTTTTCAGAATGCTCATTTCACATGACATTTCATAATTTGGCTTGATCTTTTGTTAATTGGTGGAATATTAAACTTATATTTTTGTTTCGGTTCTAACTTCTGATGCAGTTTTCATTATTCATATATCTCAAAGTGCTTACAAAGTAAGTAAGCACCCTTTTCCCTGTTTTACGGGGGGGGGTTTCTTCATCAAACACTGACATGCTAAGTCAAAGTCTATTTACACTTCAAATAAAGGTATGATTGCAGCTTGCTGAGGTAACACTGTAGTGAAGACACTGTAGTATATCAGTACAGGGAGCCTGGCTAAGTATTTGAATTTCTAGTCTTTGTCACTATATCTTCATTTTGTTGTTATCCATACTATCTAGACAAAGGGAAACCTATTCATGTTGCAATTACACCTTTGTTTTTAGTTTAGGTATATCCTAAGATGCTGATTTAAAAATAAATGCATTTAAAGGATTTTAAGAGACCTTGAAACAGGTCTATATAGCATTTCTAAAATAGGTTTTTTTAATATATGGGTTTTTATAGAACACACAATGAGGACCTGGAAAGGCTGGAATTTTCCAATAAGCTAAGGAGATTTAAGTGCCCAGCTCTGATTGAAGTTAAATGGGATTTGGGTGCCTCTCTTCATTAGGTTCCTTTGAAATTCCCATCCTTAAAGAAGCATCTGCTTGAGGTGAACTGAAAAACTCACTAACAGTCATGAGTAATGCAGTCATGTCAAATTTCCGTCTCCCTGTTCTATCTTTATGCAGCCTCATACTAAATGAGCAAAGATGTAACATGGATTTATATTACAGTACGCCAAAAACTACTAAGTTCTTCATTCTTCCATCCTTGATTTCATAATGGAAAAAAACTTAGAGCTAAGTCTGGAAGTGGTAGAAATGTTGTCACAATGGTCTTAAGAAATTAATATCCAACAGCATGTTAAAAAGATTAGAAAAACAGTGACCTGCTACCAAATTTTGAAACTGAAGTCATAATATGGAAACTGACCATATATAAATGTAGGAGTGCCATTGAATTCAGTGGTGAAATTCACTTGATGGCATGGAAAGTAGGATTGATGTATGTGACCTGTAACCAGTAATAAACTAGTAAAGCTAAATTGGAATATTAAAGTATATTACAAATACACATAGTACAAAAGTGAGGTATGCTGCTATAAAAATATTGTTCTTGTGCATTCCTAAGTCAGATTTGCAGAAACATGTTTGGATTTCCTCTGTTTGCAGTTAGTATACAGAGTACATACACAAAAGATTTGACAAATATAATTTCATTTTAAACTTTGATTTTTTTGTACCATTCTTTAGCAGTATGAGGTTTGAGCCACATTTTCTTATCGGGTTCTTTTTAGAATAAAAAAGTAAATGTAACACAAGTAGATAGGTCTGTTCCTTTTCAGAAAGAGATCTTTTTCAGAGCTTGGTGAAATGCTCTTAGCTTCTTTCCCTCCCTACCACCTGCCCAGGTTGAAAACTATGTCAAACTTTTGCAATAATTCTGTGTGAAACAACACATGACCAACTCTTATGATCTTTAGTCAGGCAAAAGTCAAATGGGGTAAACTAAACTACAGGTCTTGCGTTGGGCCATGGAGGTACCAAAGAAACTACATATATATTTTAATTTTTTATATACTCTTCTGGATCATTTAGAATGTACTCACTGTATTTTTTTTTTTTTTTTACTGAATTTAATTATTAAGGATCAGTTTTAATATTAATTACATATCAACATGCATCTTCATTCATGAATTGCAGCTGGTATTACTATATATGCAGTGGTAAGCCATATATCTCCAGAATTAGTCTCGAGCTATAAATTTAATATAACCAACAAAGGTCTGATCTTATACTTCTTAAAAGTGCAACTTCTGGGAAACACTCTTGAAGGCTGTGGAAGTTACATTTCAGCTCGGAGGACAGAATCAATGATTTCTTTTCCCCCATGTTTTTATCCTTTAATTCAATTTAATTAAACCTACCAGTGAAAATCTTTATTTGCTGTGCAAACATTTTAACCTACTGAAAATTATTTAAGTAAGATGTGTTTTCTTGGTTTGCCTGATTGATTGGCTGGTTGGGGAGAGAGAGAAGGGGATGATTTTAGAGATGTAGTTTGCTAGCCTTGATCTTTAGTTTCTAAAAATTAAACATTGCTAAGTACACAAAACAGACTTGGTCAATTTCCATTGGGTTTTGATTAAGGAAATGAAAACATTACCTTAAAACTCAAGGTAAGAAATCATTATACATTGTTTTATGTACCTTTATATAAAAAGTTACAAGTAGCAAGCATATGACACAAAAAATGGAACAACAACAGCAGTAATTGTGAATGCATGCTTTTTACAATGTATCTAATAAAAGGGATTTTTTGCCAACTCAAATATTCAGTAACATACATGCAGATTATTTTCTCAGTGTCAAATTCAGTCATATTGCTAGATGCTTATCCCAAAACCATTTCTGTTGAAGTGATGATGAATGGCTAAATACCTGATTTCAATAAATTATTCCTGAAATTCAAAATTGGGTATCTTATATTGTAACTAAAAGAGCAGGTACAGAAAAGAGACACAGAGAAGGAGAAGGGGAAGGAGAAGGAGAAGAAGGAGAAGGAGAGCACGTGAAAAGATGGGGAAAGACTAATAATAATAACCATAGTCTTATTGCCATCTATTAAATTTACTCAATACTGTTTGCTGAATTTTATCATGATATGAGAATAGCTGGTCGAATGTCCATAAAACCTCTAGCTGGTGTTTCCGTGGTCGATAGTTTCACATTTCATTGTAGCATGTTCAAAATCACCCAGGAGCGCACTATTCTCAAGCAGTCTATATAATGAAAACAATGTACATATAACAAAATTTCAATGTAAATCACCTTCTTTCACATATCACACAACATACAAATAGTTAACAGAGACATAAAACAGCAACCAAAATAAAACTAAGATAAAAAATAAATCTAGGATAGTCTCAATCAAGAATTAATTTCTTCTTCAAGTTTCCAGTAAATCTCAAAACGTATTTAGAAACTAAGGAGCACTTGGTGGCCAGCAACCAAATTACAAAATAAACATGTTATTGTGCAATGGGAATATCTTGCTGAGGAAGTAAGAAATGTCTGTAATTCTTAGGTTTGGATAAAGGCAGTGGAATGAATTTAGAAACATGTCCACTTTCTTTTGACAGTTGAAATAATTCATTATAGATTTTCCTTTCACAGTTCCCATGTTTGTATAAATAGTTCTTCTCTGAAAACAAAACAAAGTTAAAACATTTTCTCCCCATAAAGGAAAATATAGGTAGACAAATACTTATCTACTTATCACAAAACTATTAAAGCATTTCACACATTTTCCCCTATAAAATGATATATACATATATACACATAGAAACATACATATATACATATATGATATATATAAGTGCCAGCCTGTCATCGGCCTATAATTTCATTATAAAAATTGAGATTATATTTATTCAGGTTAAGTGTCAGTAATAGCAGATTAAAGGAAGTGAACGGCCTAGTAAACCATTTAATTAAAATTAATTGTAAGTGGCAAATATTAAAACTTAAAATTAACGGTATCTCCTTGCCCCATGTCCCACTCCTCTAACACCTCACAATGTTGCATGAATAAAATGAACTGACAGCATATAGTTCCATATCTTTGTGACTAAAATAGGTTAGGCTATGTTTTACATAGCATATCACATGCTGGGACATTTATAAAATTTTATTTTCTCCCACACATACATACACAGACACACAAGTTTAGCACCCAAGCCATGCAAAGCATCTGTCTTCATAGTGTGCTTAAAATGAAGGTTATATTTAGCTATGGAATGATTACAGTACTGTTGAATATGAGAATTTAATAGAGTATAATGTTTAGTTTATAATGTGCAAGTAATCATCAATATGTAATTGCAACTCTCTCAACATTCAAAGCTGATACTTTATATGCAAATTGTTAACTAGCTAGCATACAACTTGGAAACATCAGACATTTCCGTATGTAACAGAATAAAATGGAATGCAACAGATGAGGCATTTGACATTCATTTATATATTTACTTACCTCAAGTTTGTCTTTTAGACCCTAGTTGTGTTGTACTCAGACTCATGTTTGCTTAGAGACCCAATGAGGCAGAACCTGGAATGTTATGGCTATTTCATTCAACATAATAATGTTTGCATAGAAAAAAAAGAAATATATGCATATAGATACTTAATAAACAGTATACCTTGATAATCTGGTCAATGTGTACCAAGTCATTAATACTGGCATGCAAATAGATTAAAATAATTGAAGAATTTTAAAGAGTTAGAGATGCCTTAAATGTGCAAAGAAAATATGGAAAGCATGTAAACAACCACAGGAAGCGCATCAGTAATGCATGCAAGACATACAAATACATATAAAAAGTTTCTGAGTGCTCTTTTCCAAATAAGTGGTTCATAACTGTTTCTGTTTTTCTTTTCTTTTACTTGTAAACTTTTAATCATTCATATTTACAGGCATTCAAGGTGCAATACACAATAAAAATAAATTTCTGTATTAAAAATATCATGCCAGACTCTACTTTTTTAGTGATTAGAAAGACTCTTCTCAATGCCATTTTTATATGTAAATATATAAGAATATTCTATAAGCACTATAATGTCTCATATTCTAATGATATATATGTATAATAATAATATGACAAGCAGTGAGATTATGGTTAATAACAGAATAGATAGATATTGTAAATGTTTTGAAAATATTGCCATTCACTTTATAGAAAACAAACTTTAATAAGAAAAGGGTTTCCTTATCTCAGAAGTGTTTCTTATTAGTCTGCCATGTATGAAAATAGATAATTATATTTTGCTATTGATTTGGACTCCATTGTTACTGTTGTTGTTATGAGTTGTGGGCAGTACAGAAGGCCACCTCTTAGCTTTAAGGAAACCACATGCATGTAGCTCTTTCAAAAACTTAGATTTTCACAAAATCTTCTTTGGTTAAGTAAAAATTATACCTGCTTTGTGTGTGTGTGTGTGTGTGTGTGTGTGTGTGTGTGTGTAAAACAGTAAAAGAAAAAGATAGATTGAAAAAGATAGAAAGACAAAGAGTGTGATGTGAGGGGCTTGAAGAGTAGGGGTAGAGATAAAGAGAGAAAATTTAATGACTTAAGCTATAAATAGGAAGAGAAACAAAGAGTAAAGAAAAAAAATGAAGAAAAATATTTGAGGCAATCAAGTCCTTATGTAATAGTCTTCATCAAAAATCTATTGATACTGACCGCTGGACAGCTTTATCATGTCTGGACAGCCTGTGACTTGTAGTTGGTACCTCTTCAATTTCATCTATCTCACACGCATCTGCAGCATCTTGTGAGTAGCTATGCTTCATAACAAGGATATTTCTCCTGTTCATGGGCTGGATGAGAGGCTTTACAGGCTGGGGTTGTATTTCTGTCAAGATAGAAGCATCTCTTGTGCTGAGGTTACTACGGCTTCCCTTAGTGCTAGACAACTGTGATCCACAGTGATGGTCATGAATGCATTTTGAAGATGATCTCCGCAGTTTATGATAATTTTCAAAGTCATCTGCAACATCAGCAAGGTCAGCTGTAGGCCCTGTACCTCTAAGAGTGCATAACTCATAATGAGGAGGCTCAAACACCTCCTGGAATACTGTTTGATCAAAGTCTGTTTTCCTTTGGACAAATTTTTTACGAGGCTGTTTGATCTGTACTATAACAGAGATAATAATGAGGATGATCACAATGCAAGAGGTCACCCCAATTATAGTGCCACTGGTATTGGTAAGTTGATCCAATAGGTTAGCTTTTCTTTTTTCTGTGTGACAGAAGAAAATCACAGTGTTAATCTCCAATTAAAAAATAAACATGATGGTTTTGAGGCCTACCAAGTGGTAAGCAGGATGTAGCCCAAACTCAAGCGTATAAAAGTAATGTCTACTTTCTCAAGCTGCTGCTAAAGTTATCTCCAATCTCCAGTCTACTCCAAAACACATCACAAGTCTGTTACTTGACACTCCTCTTTTGCTTTCCTTCCCTGTCACTAAATATATGTAGTAAGGCATTAGTAGCCTATTTTACTGTGCATTAGAGAATTATGGCAAAAACTGTGCTAATAGGCTTACACACTGTAAAACTGGACTACAGCACATTAAGCATCACTAAAAATACATACACTTTCACTACTATGCATTAGGGCAGCCTCATGGGCATTTAGTTAGTACCTCACATTAGAAGTACTAAATTTAATGCACAGTAGCAAAAGCGTATTAATGAACATGTAGACACGTCCACTGAGAAGTAAGTAAAGTGAAACAGCAGTGGTTTACAGGATTAAAAAAATAACTGGAACTCATCTGAATGCCTAATACTAATGCATTGACTGGAACTGCTGACAGAATTCAAAGATTGAGCTGAATCAGGAGAAAACTGATAAGATTTTCAGAAAAATAATCCCATATAACCCATTACTTGTTTTATCCACCACAAAGTCCATATTCAAGTTAATTAATACAACTCTTCAGAATACCCTTGGCCTAAGCACAAAGGCTGATTACCCTTTATGTAAAACAGATGGCAAGATATCAATCTATCCCTTGGTTAGAAAAACTTTTAAAATATCAGTTTGCTTGGCATTTAAAATCCTCAGAAGACTCCCAGAAACACAATGCAGTTTCATCCCTCTTTATAGCATAATTCTCTGTGGGTTTTTTTCTAATTCATAGATGCCCAGTGAGCTGATGACTGAACTATGAGAGCTGAGGCTAAAGTGGAGGGTTCACACCTCTTTGTAACAGGTCTTTCAGGATTATGATATTTACTATGAAAGTGTGATATAGCCTTAACTTTTAAATCAGCACATTTTTACTGTCCCTTTAATGCATAATAGAGTGACATACAGTTGAAATAAAAACCATTCACACCAAAAAAGTAATACACCTGCTTGCCCAACAAACACTTTCCTTGCAGTCTGTATGATGCTTAGAAGGCAAATTTCAAGCCCTTGTGTTGGTACAGCAGATTGGTATCAGGATCCTCCAACTGACTAATGAAGAACTGGGAAAAGCAGTAGCACCAGATTAAAAAAAGCCCAGCAGCACAGCAATCAGCTTATTTGCTGGATCTGACCAGCAAATCTGCTTCTCTAGTAAGAACTATAATGGTGAATAAATAAATACAGGACCTAATGGAAATGATGCAGCTTCAGCCTGGCATTTGGCAAAAGGAAGATGCAATACTTTCTAGAAACAAATGAGAAGTTAAAGGGTTTTTTCCCACTGATAAAGTAAAAAGGGAAAATTAGACTATTCTTCCCCAATTGTAAGCATAGTTTCTGTGAGGAATATTATTCCTTTTAACTGTTTTGCTGTGTTCTCTTGCAGCACAAGTTCATTTATGGTTTACTTCATTTAACGGCTTGTCAGGATTTTACAGGCTTCAGCAGATTTATAGGCTGGCTGCTAATCCATCTCATTTTGAATTTTTTTTCTTGATTGGTTCCTAAATTTGGCATCTCTCTTGTTTCTAGGAACAAATCTGCAGTAACAGAAAAAGCAAATAGTCTCCATAGCCTGTCATAAGCGTCAGCTAAGTCTTTTCCTCTGAAGGAAACATAGATACGGAATTTTTATTTTTCTTCTTTTTCTTTTTTTTGTTTGAAAGTAGAGAGTGCCACCTGGAAACTATTGTCCAACTTGGTCAGGAATGTCAATGTCTTCATGAACGAAACTTCATGCCTGGTTTACAATGTTAATTCTTGACATTTTAAGTTGACTGGTAGATTATGCGTGGATTTGTCTGCTTGGTACAGGATTTTTCCTGCTGCATCTTGGATTTCAATGTTGTTATTATAGGCAAGAGTCTAAAAACCAGCTGTCTGTTCCTACCAGCTGCCACTTTTAAAGTTATCTATACAAATTTCACCCGTGGAAAACAGACAAAATTCCAAATATATGCAAAGATAGGCTACAGAGTCCAAGAACACGGCAATGGGTCATAACATATATAAGCAAGTCAAAGCAAAAGAAATACTAACAATTTATGCATGTTCACCCACATTTTCACCTGTTTTCTTTCTGTCATTTATTTTTGCTCAATCTGGCACCGGGTTAAAAAGTAATTGGGGATAATGATGGTCTGTGATCTCAACATCCCTGTATGGTCTTTCATCTCAACAATTCCAATTCTGCTTATTACCTTTGCAGTGGTTTTCATCCCAAGGATACACACAGTTCTGAAGTCCATTGCACACCAATGTGTTATTAATACACATATTACTATGGCAAAAGAATGCGTTGGATTCACAGGGAGCTAAAATAAAATGGAGGAAAACATATGTTAAGTAGCAAATCCTCCAGCACTCTATATTCAAACATATATGAATGATAATGCAACCTTAAATAGTAATGAACGATATGGCATGGGTTTCTCAAGAGCGGTAATGAATACAACTGTTAGGTATATTGCTGATGCAAACCTGAAGACACACGAACAGCTTATTAAACTGTGGTTCATGGTTCACAATCATGCTTAAACTTAGTGAACTCTTGCCACAATTTTTCAATTTTATCGTATCTGCAAAGAATTCAGATTAGAATGTGCAGAAAATCTGTTTTACATAAATACTCGTGCCAGTGAAAGAAGATATCTATCTATGTATGTACTTATGGGAACACTTATTTTCCAAAAGAGATCATACACTTTGGAAATATTTTGATAACAAAGAAAATCCACAAAAAAAATTCACCCTTCTGTTAAAGGTTGAACAAAGATTGAACAGTTTTGCCATAAGGCCCACAAACTGGTAGGATTAGGTCACTAACACAATTAAAGCTGTGGAGTAAAAAGTTGTACTGAAGGCCATAAGCTATTAGTTTGCATAGGCAACCACAATTCCATCATTATGAACTACATGTGGTGATAAAGAAACTATACAACTCAGTTTTTGACAATTTTCAGGTACTGGGATGGCAACAATTCTTCTTCAAAAGGACTTAAAATAGTACAAATAAAAGATTTACTCTTACATTTTTAAGATTTTAATCAGTGTTTCATAGCAGTAGCTATATTGACATTCCTTGTATTAAAAGACAGTGCTATCATAATTTTTAAATAGCTGATTTTTAATTAAAGCTGAATGTAATCAATGCTAATGGACTGGTTTAAGCATTTCTTAGAGGTTAAACAACACATAAAGAGTTCAATATAATATTTGAAAGTTGTCAAGTGATCTAATGATTGATTTGATTAATGTGAAAGGGGAACAATAAAGACTTTTGAAAGTCATTTCTCAAGAAAGTATTTGCCCTATGCTGGCATTATTATTAGTAGTAGTAGTAGTAGTAGTAGTAGTAGTATTTTGGTCTTATAGTAATGCAGATGCATAATATTGAAAAAGCTGCATTTTAGGGAATTGTAAAGGGCTGCTTCAGTGACTGCAAATGAGGAACAGATTTATCCTGTAGAACTTAATGGCTTCATATAGCATGTAAAAAAATCCACCTTTAAAAATGTGCCTAAATAAAAATTTCTATAATCGATTATAACAGCTTCTTCAGAGCTGTTACAGTTTAATAAGCAAATAATGAATGTTAACAAAACTTGTACATTTCCCAAATGCATAGTCACCCAGTAGAATATAATAGCTATAATATGTATCTTCAAATTTACTGCATGCATCAAAAGCCACTTAATTATCCAATAGGTTGAAATAGCTCCAACAGAGCTGCTATGGTCTACCAGCAAAACAATACACCTTTTAAACAGCATAAATATGTAACTGGTTGATCATGAATGCTTATTTCCATGATGGCCCTTTAATGGCCTTTTGTGTCAAGTCTCATATTTACTTTTCCTTGTTTTCATCATTTTGTTTCTTTTCAGAAATTAAAATTTGATGCATTTAAACTAACAATAATAACAAAGGTTGAAAACTCAAGATGGATGGTTCACAGGGTCCCTCCAAGACTGGAGGTTTTATTTTTTCTGTTTGCTTCTTTGTAGGTTCCTAAGTATCTCTGTGCATTCTGAATTCATACAAACAATTTCAAAAGCTAGAGTTCAACTAAGTTAAAATTGCTGGTTTTGACTGGCTTTCAGAGAAAACCAGTAAACTAGATCAGCTTCTGTGAAATGTCAGTTCAGTTTGCTCAAAAGCCTGGGAAACCTTCCCCAACTTTCAATTGCCCTCGGCTGAGTTTTTAAGTTTGTTACAAAAAGGTTTATATTCTAAACTACATTAAAACACCATCAAAATTAATCACCACCATGCCCACAACAGATCTTTTTGCAGGAACACACAGCTGCTGATAGGGCACTATACCAGTCAGCACCAATGTGCTAGTACAGCACAGATGCTCTCTCTGTCACTATTGTAAGGAGCCATTAGGAGCTAATCCTGTTTAATACATTATTCAGACCCAGATCCAGTGAGGGGGATCAAGGAATATTGATATTAAGATGAAAGAGGGAGGAATTTTCTTCTTTGAGAGAGAAGTTGTGAGAGACAGTTTTGGAAGGAAAGGAAAGGAAGAAAAAAAAAGGGCTTCACACAGTTTAACACTGAGATAGTGGAACACCCAAGAGGAAACTTAGAATTCTTCTTTGGGGGTATACGAGAAGGGTGGATGAAAGGAGATTGACAAGGTTCTTTGGGTGAATCTGATATCTTTTGTTAGACCAACTTAAATAATAAAAGATATCAGATTCACCCAAAGAACCTTATCTGCCTATGTCCTTAGACCAAAGCGGCTACAACCTACACCCCTGAAAGTAGATTAAATTACCCAGCAAAGGCATCCAAAGGGAGGATAACAAGGACAGAAGACTGAGGGATGCCACAGGAGAGGGAGAGGAAGGAAAAGAGAAGCCACTAGGGAAAACTGTGATAGAGTATCATTGAGTCAGAAAAGCCAGGGGAGCAGAGCTGTAGACGCTCCAGCAGGACAAAATATTAAGAGAGGATTTTGCAAAATGTAACAGAAAGTATTGTAAGGAGGTTTGTGTAGAAGACATGTTTAAATATGGCAAGAAGAATGTAGTTACTGATGACTGCAGTGAAGGCCAAGCAATGAGGCATTCAAGTTGGGTTGGTGGAGTGAACAGTGCACATCCAAAGCCTCAAAAAGCTTAGAAGGGAAAGGGAAGAGTGGAGCAAAAGTTTCTTTAGGCAGAGGGAGCAAGAACATACTGGGAAGTAAACATGAACTCAGATAAGAATAAGTGTCTGTTGATATAAGAAAAAGTATTTGAGCACTGGTACAATAAAGCCATGGGCTAGATCAGTAAGGAAGCATGACAACTTCAGACTGAGTAAACAGGAAGATGTCAACAGTAGTCAGGAAAAGAAATGAAACCCATTCTTAAATAAATAAATAAAAATGTGAATAAGCACTGCCTACATATTACTTACACTAGTTCCAAGAGGTGATCCCCTAAAGTTTGTGGTTAGATAAAACAATAAATCAATTAATCTTCAGGATTTTTTAATTAATAGTTCTCATGTGAATGGAGCAAAGCAGCAAGCAAGATTGAAAGTTCATCGGTCCTCTAGCACACAAAGAAAATTAGCTCCAATGTGCCTTTTGCAATTTAAAGCGATAATTCAATGAGACAGAAGAGGGTCTTCTGGGCCTTGCTCAAGAATGAAGGCTACAAGACAGTAGTGGAACAGACTCAAACAGAATGAGTTTAAGATGTCACCAACTGAATAGAGTGGAGAGATGTGGCTGATCATAATACTTCCTGAAGAAGTCTGCACAAAATGGAGAAAGAGGCCGGAATAAGGGAGATGGTAGGTTGCAGGGCTTGGTTTTAGAAATTAACCTAAACTTCAAACATTTTCATGCCTATGACCACAAATATTAAAGCAAATGGTAAATCCAGGGGATAAGCCGATTGTTCACAAAAGGTAGATTTTGATAACGTAAGACAGTCAAACTTGCCCATTCAATTCCACCAAACTATTACTGATTCAAATAGGTAAAATCAAAATGAAGACATTTCTTCATAATAAAGTGACAACTTTGAGAAGCAAATTATGGGATAACATCCAGAATGTTCCACAGACCTCTGAAATCAGAAATCTTTTTCCAGTAAAAACACTGAATACTGTATGACTCTTGGGGAACACTGAGAAGGTTGGACCACTTTTTCAAAAATGGGGGGGAAACTCCAATTCCAGTGATTTTTGGAAGGTATGGGGACACAGCTCCAAACCTGGAACTGTCCCAGAAAATTTGGGATGGCTGGTTACTTTACTTTATTATTGGATCAAAACCTTTGCCAACTTCTGCCATGCCCCAAAGCAGTTTTGAATGGGTATCTCTGAAGATACTGACTAGATGAGAAATGAATCAACAACATATTTCAGCACAATGAACATATTATAAATATGATTATGCATATTATTGAATATGCAATATTAACACATTTACTCAAATATAAGATGACCCTGATTATAAGATGCCCCCCCATAATTAGATTCTACATATGAAAAAATTATAAATTTGATTTTATTTTCCAATTATAGAATCTAATTATTAGAGGTTTGCTTCAAAATTGTCCCACTGCTACAGCAGGGAAAATAAATCTGCGGGGTCAGATTTAACCCCTTTATTTGTTATTCCCCAACTTCTTCTCCCTCTAGCTCCTTCCCCCCGGCCTTACTGTTAGATCCTGCTTTTTGTAAGTACATGAAAGTGAGAAGCAAATTTGAAAAAACTGACCTTGAAAAAAAAAATCTGTAGTCATTTGCGTAAGTTACACATACACTTAGCTGTTATAGAATTGATGCACATTATCTTTTTTAAAACTGCTGAAAGTTTAGCACAGATATTGCATAAACACATTTTTAAGTATCACTTGGGCACCTATCTATATGTAAGATAGCCAGGAGCAGTGGGGAGAGGAAGGACACAAGCACACGTGTGTCTTACACACACATGTGCCCCCTTACCAGATGTGGAGTAGAGGCGAGAGCAGCAGCGGCAGCAGAGGCAAACGGAGCGGCAGCAGGGGCAGCAGCACCTGATCCCCCTAAGGTAAGTGGGGCAGACGAACCAAAGCAGCTGAGCCGGATCCGGAGGGGAAGCCCCCCGGATCCCTCTTTGCTGAGCTGGTAGGGAGCCACGCAAACAGAGCATGCAAACAGGCACGTTCTGTAAGAGTGCACCGGCGTTTGCATCGGAGGGTGAGCAGGAAGGGCCCAGAGGCTGACTCCTGCAAGTGCAGGGCAGAGGCACTGCATCCAGCTAGAAACAGGCAG
>NW_017728886.1:169448113-169455834 GCF_001723895.1 Crocodylus porosus | reverse complement strand
TCATTTGACCCCAGTATTATTTCCTGCCATGGCAGGGGGTCGGACTAGATGATCTACTCAGGTCCCTTCCGGCCCTAGATACTATGAAACTATAATATAAACTAGGCATGATATTAGTCTAAAGTCAGAATGCTCAGGATTTACCATATAGTTCATTGCGATGGGTCCCAACAGTTAACAGCATTTCAAGCCATGGTGACCCCACAGCTCAGCACTTTTCAGTGTGTGTGTGTATACTCCAGATACTCCACAACAAAGACCCGTGTGCTAATTAGCCCCCGACTCATGACTAGAACTGGGTGTTCTTGTCATGACTCCTGGGATTCTTCAAAAATTATATGCAGATGAAGTACATGGTAACTTTGGCCAACTTCACCTCGTGGAGGGGAGAGCTATACTAATCATATGTGACAGTCTGAGAGAGGGGGCAATGGAAGGATTCTGGGTGAACTGTTTGAGGCCTCATTTCATCATGTTTGCCAGGCAGTTAAGCCTGGTGAAGAAACAGGAATCGTTGGAAATGGAAAAGGAAGGTACAGCTCAAGTGTGGGAAGGAAGAAGTCAAATGAATACAATGCAGTGGCTCACCATGACTTGAAAGAGACCTGGGGCTGAGGAGGAGTTCACTCAATGGGTACTACCATACATCTTATTCAGATGGATTGTACCAAGCTATTCTCTTTTGATAGGTTCCCATCAGTAGATTTGTCCAATATAGGCCATGTATTCTATAGTCATGTTCAGTGTTGGCTGTGTTTAACTAACTGCACAGTTGGTTTCAATTACTGAGCACATGCTGCTTTAATTTCAGTTCAAAGACAGACTCTATATTTAATGTGGTTTCCTTGTATGTGAATGTAAGACAATTGCCTTTTTACCTCATGTTGATTGGGAGAGAGGGGGGAACCTCATCTTGGATTCAAGTGAATGTGGTATTTTAATGGCTTTAAATCATTTCCTTTTTTTGACTTTAGAAATATTAGAAAGATAAGTACATTATAGTTTCAATTAATGAACCAGGTAAAGGCCAACTTTAAAACTAGCTAATCCTTGTATTTTCCCTACCTTGTACTAGAATTTTTACTTATTATTTCCCTGCAGTATTATAGCATGCATTTTGCTTTATGCATATAGAAAATCTATATTTTCAAATTTGGCTGACTGTATTGCAAATGTTAGACACAAGATGGTGCCCAAACACAAGTGGACATGTAATATCTCAATGTTCTAATCTATCAACCTGAAGAAGGCACTTTTTTTGTCAGAAAGCTTGTCTAAATTGGTCCAATGAAAGATATCACCAAAAAAACCTAGCTTCTCACCTATTTCCTGAACTATCATGCTTCTGACAACACCTTCCAAACCTACTTTCTAATATAGGATTATGAATGGACAGAAATAGTGGAGTATCAAATAACCTCCTGCAGGATCAGGATTTTTTTTTATGTCTAGTATATCAAAATATGCAAATTTAACACTACTTCAATTAAATAAATTGAAAATATTTTATTTTTTCTGATGTTAGAAATTACATAACAATTTCTATAAATTGTTGAGGCAGACTTTAGTGATACCAGGTTCCAAAGCAGCCCAAGTCAAACTACTAAGAATCTATGGTCTCAATTCCTACCGGAAGTTTTAGCACTGGATTTTGGCTCTGTCATTTGCAATTTCAAACTATTACTATTTATTTTAAAGCCATCTAAAATTAAGGCAGAAAAAAACAAGGACCCTAGTCCATCTCAACTGAGCAGAAAGCGTTCAAGTGCTGTCTCTTCTCTCCTGTTCAAGTTCCTTAAAATCCATTAATGTATCTACTTTGGTAACACTTAGTCATCTTACTCTTAAGATTGAGCACAAAAAAGAGAAAGGAGGAAGAGGACCTATGTATCTTTTCTGCAAGCAGTTTCTCAGGGACTTGATCAGGGTGGCATAACCTTCAGAATTACACTTCAATAGAGTACCTAGAGGTGAGACAGCTGGGCCCCAGCACACAGTGCTGGCTTGGGCCCCTGGTAAATGTTACACTTAAGACATGATTGAGTAGTCTGTTTATAGCATCTAAAATAGTAACCCAGCCACATATTTGGTTAATTAGGGTGCCACAAAGAGGGAAACCATCCACAAACATATTACACAAAAAAACGTGTAGTGTTTTTGTGGTTGGTTTCCATCAGTCCTACACTGAAAGCATGGCAGTATAAGGAGCACTGAGATCACCAACAGACCCTAGAAAGCAGTTGGTTATCAGCTACATTCAGGATTGCACCAGGGCTTGAACCAGCACCTGTGTGGCCCCTGCCAGCTGATGATTAGATGATTGTTGTCCAGATCCAGGACAACACTAGAACTCTAACTGGTCACAATGTGGCCCCTGCTGGCTGACAATCAACTGGCTCTGGGACTGCACCAGGGACCCAGAGCTGATCAAAAAGCAGGTGATCATTGACTGACTCCAGGGTCTGCACTACAGCCAGTTGGAGTCCTGGTTCAGTCCCAGAGCCAACTGATAATTCCTTGTGTAGGGAACCCAGATTTCAATTTTTCAGTGCAGGAGAAGCCTGGAATCATGATCCTCTGGAATGGCAAGTAGGACATGACTTGATTCTGAGACCAATCCCAAAATTGCATATCTTGCCACACACGTGGCATGGCAGGATGCTATTGCTGGGATCAGGAAGCAGATTCCATCATGCTTTTAAATGAATATCTGTCAGTAGTCTTAGCGGACTCTGCATCTCTTTTGTAGCAGCAGCAGTGACAGCAGATGCAGGCAGACTGCTTGGCATGAGTAGCAGCTGGGAGGATCACTGAGGTAGATAAAAGGGTACTATCTCTATCTCCTCCTTTCTTCTGTTCTGCCTTTCTCTCATGTCTCAGGTAAGTGCTTTAACTACCAGGCTCTAAAGTCGGTGTCTATTGTTGGAGCTGTTCTATTTTGTATAATTAATTATTTATTTAGCCCCCAAAAGAAAGATGATTTGCCTGAAAAACTAGTTGCCTGGAAACCTAGTTTTAATACTGTGGCCAGGAGGAGGCAGACAAGGGCTTCACCTTGGATCTCATACATCCCAGATGTGCTCATTAGGCTATTCACTATTCTGGGATCTCTTTCCCTTTCCAACTCTCATTCTTTTCATGAGAGAAAAAATAAAAAAACCCAACAAAAAACAGAAAGAAAAACAACATTGAGGGGTTGGTTTTATCTGGGGAATTTTGAACAGGACTTTTTTTTTTCCTTTTGGTATTTCAAAAAGGTTTCCTGGGCAAGAAAAAAGTGTTTCCTGCCTACTTCTGACAAGGACAGATTTCGCACAGTCCCCCTGTGAACCAAATGCCTCACTCAATTGTGTGCTACATTTTTGTATTATAACAACAGATCAGATGGGGCTGTTTATTCCCCCATTCCATCCCGTGGGTGCATCTGCATGAGATACTTACTGTGGAGCTGCCTAATTAGTTCCACAGTAAAGTCTCAGTATCTACACATGCGGCCCTATTAGACCACAAGAAAATAAGTAACTCTGTTACTGTTACTAGTACACTACTAGTAAACAATACTATACTATGGCAGAGTTCTTTAGTGCACAGAAACGCACATGTAGACATTGATAGGGCTGGCTGGGGCATAAGGGTGCTTCAGTGTGGGATTGCCTGCTGGTTAGCCCCATACTGAAGTACCCTCATGCTCCAGACAGCCCCTCCACAGCACGTTGAACCATGTTGGAGCAGCCCAGGGCTGGCAGGATGACCAAGTGTGACTGGTGAACTAAGACTGATGGAGTGGGTGGAGCAACACATGGGAGCTGGGGAAGGTTTGCAGACAGCCAGGAGCAGGGGGCAGGGGGGGAGGTTGCAGCCGGGAGTGCCCAGCCGGCTGCAAACTCCACTCTGCTCCCAGCTGGCTGCAAACCCCTCCCATCCACTCCCATGTGACACTCCTCCCGTCCCCACAGTTTGAGTTTACCAGTCATGCCTGAGGTTGATCCCCCCAGGCCTCCTGCAAGCCACAGTTGCTCTGACCCAGCTCAATGTGCTGCAATCCCATTACAGTGCACATGTAAATGTGTCATCTGGGAGCAGTAAACTCTGGCATGATATACACCAGAATGTATTGCTTTGCATTAATCTTATGTGCATACATTCCCACTGAACAGTAACACCTTTCTTTTTACAAGAGCAGAGTGAAGTCCTTCAGGTGTTCTTCCCATCATCCTGGAAAGAATGAGGAGATTGCTTTTCCTCATACCCCAAGGGAAAAAAAATCTGTCAATCATACCATATGTCTTCCATTACACTTATTAAAATTGTTAAAATAGCGCGCACTACAATAAACTTGTCATTAATCAATAAAGTGAAGTCATATGTTCTGCTCTCTTCTACCATTAAAAGAGAGATCTCACATGCACAAAAAAATACATTGCATCTTAATACCTGTCTCTCCTTTTCTAGCTACCTCAAGGCATCCTGGGTCAGAGTAAATGCAGCTTTTGATAAGGGTTAGTATGATGTACATGTGAGTTCTGGTGCCTTAAAAAAAATTAAATTAAAATTAAAATGTAGACTGTAAAAAAGATTCTATGGTAGATTATTTCTAGTACAAATAATTAACAGGGAAGCCAATAGAATTTAATGGGACTACCAAGCCAAAACTATTTAATGTGGATATGGTAGCAAAATCATCCCTAAGTGCTAAAAGAGAAACATTCAGAAAAAAAATACTGCCCTAAATGATATGCATTCAACCTAACTGAGGTCTGTAAATTTCAAGAAATATTTAGTTCACAGGATCTCAGATGCTTACCACGTGTTCATCTCTCACTGAAGTCAACTGGAAAGCGTTACCATACATCTTTATATATAATGTATACCTATACAGTAGTACTTTATGCATTTTATTTGCATGTATATGTATCATATAACCCTATAAATAGTACACATAAATACAGTAATCCAGAAATACTGCATATGACTACATTCCAAGAAAAACAGCTGGTTCACATGGATGCAACCTTGAAGTCAAATGAATGAATAATATAACAACAATGAATGAGAATGAATACTATAACTACAGAAGCTGACACTCTATCTGTACTGCCTCAGTTCCACAGTCAGAACTTAAAACATCTGCCCATTTTACTTTTGGTTACAAATTGCACTACAGATCAAAATATTTCAGTTTTGAAACAGCCATTTTCCAGTTATTCTTCAGCACAACAGTTTTAACATATTTTAAATAAATATTTGATTGTCATCCTGTCTACAGTTCAAATATAGCTTTTGCTTCAGCTTAAAAGTTCTTTATGTGTAGAAAATTTCAGTTATAAAAAGATTTTTTTTTAGGAAGTTTCAAGTGTCTGGAGATTAATCTCAGTCCAGTCTTAACATACAGTGTGAAATGCAAAATTCATGTATACACACACATATTATTTGTGCACAGATATCATAAATACATACAGATTTGTTGCACACACACACATACACACAGTCTAACTTAATTCGGCTACAAATAGCAGTAATAGGCTGATAATCATGGTTGATCATCAGCACAGCACAAGGCTGCCCCAGACTTTCCCTCTGTTACACTGGCAACAAGAAGTGATAGTAGCCAATGCTTTGTCAGCTTATACTGTGAATTCTTCAGTGTGGATGCTGTCTCTTATTATGTGTATGAACCTTACTTAACACAATGGCTCCTTATTCTGAGTAAGTTCCTTTGCATTATCAGAATAAACAAAGCTAGAAATGTGCCTCTACAATAGCTCTACTGCACTAGAAGTTTGCTCTTACTTTGGGATAATCATCTTTGAGCAGGTTACTTCAGCCATAAACAGAGATTTGGCTGACAGCACTGTACAAAATATCTCTGTTCTCCCAGTCAATCTGGTCTATGCCTCACTATCAGAATGCTTTTGTGTTTAGAAAAAGAAAATAAGAACATGGATGGAGCATGCTCTCTTTTAAGCAAGCCAAGGCTTTAAGAAAAACCTTATACTGGAAGTGGGACAAAATAATAGGTAAAGGAATGGTATTTTATGATGATCATAGATTGAAGGAGATACCTTTACTGAAAAAAATATTTATTATGCTGAATTATGAATAGAGAGGGATGGAATACTTTGAAATACCTGTTAGGGGTGCTAGAACAAATATGTTGTCTACTATACATTAAGAAGGATTTTCTCATATGGATACACCCAGGTTCTGAGAGTGTTCTTTTAGGTTAGTGGGGAAGTGTCTGTTCAGCAGCAAAGCTCATTGAGTGAGCTGTCATTAATCAGGCTGGAGATCACTGTGAGAGTTGCAGAAAGTATGGCAAACAGTTAATGGAAAACAGAGAAACAAATGCCTGGGTCTGGTTTTTTGCCTTTTTCTTCTCCAACCACTATTTTGAATCTCAACTGACTTCATATTGAGAGTACATATACACACTCATGCACACACATATCTATGACATGGCCATAAGATATTTAAAGATCCAGATTAATTTTAAAATATGTAAAATGGAAATGTGAATTGAACAGATACAGCTTAAATGGACAAGACGCAATGATATTGCTAATACACGTGCTAATACAACTCAATAAATATTCCAGGTACCTACTACTTTCAGTCACACAACACTCGCCTACTCATTTTATTAGTATAGTTGGTTTAGCATCTTGTTTGTCAGATATTGTGAGCCCACATTAAGAAAACAGTAACCCATCTGTCATAAAATGTCACTGCACTTCAGTGATAGTAGAGTTCTAGGACCTACAAGACAGTAAGAAAAGGATACTGGAAGAGAAGTACTAATATTGAAGGAGAAATCAGTGATGTAAGGTGTGAATAGTGTAAATCTATCTTATTTATAGATACATCTCTTTGAAACAGAGGTGATCAACTGCATGCAAGAATACCCTTTTTAAACTTCCATTTCCAACATAATGTGTTGTTTTTTTAAAACAATTCTGCTTTAAGAATTGATTCTGAGAAAGACAGCAAACTATCCTGCTGCTTACTAACCTCTTTCCACAAAGACCAAAACCAGTACATGGACTTTTTTGTAACAAACAACTTTACCAGCACCTGCATGTCTTTCCAACACTGAAACTTTGGTATCACATTAAGTAAAGGAACTTGTGTGAAAGCAACTCATGATAACTTGTACCATAATAAAATATGAGACTATATGGATTTTGCCACTCTTTCACCTGGGTATAATACACTAAAAATACTACAGAATCTTTACTAAGCTATAGAATCAATGCCTAAAATGAAAGACAACAAAATGCTACCTACCCCTACTACTGAAATTCCAGTTTGCTTCTTTCTTGGTTTTGAATGAACTGAATGGCCATGTCCATACAAGCATGGACATTTGTTTCACTGGGAACAAGAAGCAGTGGCACACCTTGTGCCATGGCTTCTTGTCCCTGGGAAATGCCTAAGAATTGAAGGGAAACTGGGAGACAGCGACCACAAGTTGATCACTTTCACTATCCATTGCAAAGCTGGCAAGTCAGTCAGAAATGCAGAAGTTCTTGTTTTGGGAAAGTCAGCTTTCATAAGCTCAGGAGCCTAGTTGTCGAGGCCCTGAGAGACCATGATTTGACAACGAGGGGAGTTTACAATAAGTGGTCGCTCCTTAAGGAAGTGATCCTTGAAGCACAAGGGAAGCCCATTCCAGCCCATAGGAAAGGTAGTAAAAGGGCCTGGCAATGTTCTTGGCTCAATAC
>NW_017728886.1:169416921-169447323 GCF_001723895.1 Crocodylus porosus | reverse complement strand
CCAGGACAAAGCCTTCAGGGACCCCACTGGTCACAGGGCACCACGATGAGTGACTGCCATCAATTACAACCCTCTGGGTCCGACCACAGAGCCAGTTTCCCAGCCAGCAGATCGTGGTGGAGCCAAGGCCACAACTGGCCAGTTCATGGATCTCCTGTGTCTAAAAGGAGAAGCTTATAAAGGATGGAAGATAGGAAACACCACTAAGGAGAAGTATGCAGCACAGGTCTGCACTGGTAGGAAGCGAACTAGGAAAGCCAAGGCTGTAACTGAACTCCAACTGGCTACACAAATCAAGGACAATAAAAAGTCTTTCTTCAGATACGTCGGAAGTCAGAAAGAAAAACAAGGGCAACACCAGATCCCTGCTAAACCAAATGGGGGAGCTGATAACTGACACCCAGGAAAAAGTCAATCTGTTTAGTGATTACTTTCATCGGTCTTTCACCAAAGAGATCACCCTGCCTGACAAGATGCAGCATAGCAAGATGCAGGATCACCAGGATAAGGGTGAATATATGCCTACCATGGGTGTTGATCTTGTGAGGGAACATCTTGAGAGGCTGGACACCCACAAATGAACTGGTCCAGATTGGCTGCACCCAAGAGTTTTAAAAGAACTCACTGACACCATAGCATGGCCACTAGCATGGATATTTGAGAACTTGTGGCACTTGGGTGAGGTACCAGAAGACTGGAACAGAACCAATGTGGTGCCTATCTTCAAGAAAGGAAGGAAGATCTGGTAAACTACAGGCCAATCAGTTTGACCTCAATCCCTGGAAAGATCTTGGAAGAAATCATCAAAGAAATCTTCATTAATGACAGGATAACAAAAGGCATCATTCTGAGGAATAGCCAACATGGCTTTTTTGTGGGTAGGTCCTGCCTGACTAATCTCATTTCCATCTATGACCAGGTGACACATCACCTGGACAAAGGAGAAGAGGTTGGTATCATATATTTAGACTTCAAAAAGCCTTTGACCTGGTGTTCTGTGATGTCCTCTTGGCAAAATTGGGGAACTGCAGCCTTGACAGCATTATGGACCTGGGGAACTTGCTCCAAGGTTGTACCCAGAGAGTGGTAGTTGATGGAACCAAATCAATAGGGAACATAGTGACCAATGGCATCCCCCAAGGTTCCATTCTTGGACCTGTACTCTTTAATGTATTTATAAATGATCTGGACTCTGGTGTAAGAAGTAGACTGGCTAAGGTCACTGATGACACCAAACTGTGGGGAAGAGTGTCCACACTTGAGGATAGGCTGGTGATCCAGGCCAAACTCGACAGCTTTGCAAGGTGGGTAGATGAAAACCTGATGGCATTCAGTACAGAGAAATGCAAGGTGCTCCACCTCAGGAGAAAAATCCTGCATCACACTTATAGGCTCAGAAGTGCTACACTCACTAGCACCATGACTGAAAGAGACATGGGGTTTGTAATTGACCACAAGATGAACATGAGCCACCAATGTGATACTGCATCCAGCAAAGCAAACAAAACTCCGGCTTGCATATACAAATGCATCTCAAGCAAGACCCAGAAAGTTATCCTGCCACTGTACTCGGCCTTGGTGAGGCTACAGCTGGAGTACTGCATCCAATTCTTGGTTCTGCAATTCAGACAGGATGTGGAAAAGCTTGAAAGAATCTGGAGGAGAGCCACATGCATGATCAGAGGGCAAGAGATCAGCCCTTATGAAGAGAGGCTGCAAGCCATGGGACTCTTCAGTTTGGAGAAGCAAAGGCTTGGCAGCAGGGGTGGTGGCAATCTATAAGTACATGAGGGGTGTGCATCAGGAACTGGGAGAACGTCTGTTCACCAGGGCACCCCAAGGGAAGACAAGGTCCAATGATCAAAAACTCCTGAAAGACCATTTTAGGCTACATATAAGGAAAAACTTCTTTACTGTCCAAGACCCCAAGGCGTGAAATAGACTCCCTCAGAGGTGGTGCAAGCACCAACTCTGGACACTTTCAAGAAACATTTGGATGCCTATCTTGTTGGGATCCTTTGACCCTAGCTGACTCCCTGCCCCTTTGGTATGGGGCTAGACCCAATGATCTTGTGAGGTCCCTTGCAGCCCTAATGTCTATGAAATCTATAAAGACATGTAGACACCTAAAGGCAGAATTTGGTCCTTACTACTATGATAGTAAAAGTTTGGCATGTCATTAAGGCCACTGACAGGCATGAAACATGCCCCCTTCCCCCCCCAACCCCCCTCAAAAAACAAAACCCAGCACTTTACAGTTTGATCCAGCTTGCTCAATGTCTGTATATATTACATACTTCAACATGGCTTTTTGGCACTTTTATCTAATAGCTGATTCAATCAGCTACTGGGCATTTGCTGCAGGCATGCACTGCACTACGTGCAGGGGTGCACCAAGCTGAAAGTAAAGTGCTATTTTGGGATTTTTTTTACATCTCTAAGCAGCCTAATTGTTTAGAGGAAGATTAGAAGCTAAATGCCCTGAAAAGATTCAAAACCATGTTATAATGATGCTTAATATCCAATGCTATCACTTATGAGATGATGTCAATACCTCAGCTGTAGAAGGTCACATATATTTTTTTTTGCAGCACAAGGAACTTCATAAGTTGAATCATTGCTTTTACAGGGAAATGTTTGAATGTCCCAAAGTTTATGTTTGAATAGTAAAGACTTGCAAATATATACTTGCTTAATCCATGCTGTCAAGATGGAATAGTATGCATTACTCTTCAATTCTTTATAAGCAATGAACCCCCAATGCCTGTGCAGTTGTTTCTAAGGTAACAGTATCCAGATTTTATTTTTTTTTATGAATCAGACCTTGAATATTCAAGACTTCTCCAGTCACAGAATCAAGCAAAGAGCATTATCATCTTAAGAGAGGATTCTCACTGTATTTTAGACAGTAGCATGGTTTACAGACAAGAGGAACACAGACTGGCCTTAAGACTGAAATGTTTGAGAACTGATATACATGGTTCCAAGCCATTTGGCTGTGTAAGAAATTTTTAATCAGAGCCATAATTAAGGAACCACATAAGCTGATCTCAACAAAGTCTCATTGCTTCATCACAGAGTACATACAGAATACAAATCAAGAATGTGAACATTTTAGATATTGATGGCCTTCTGTTAGATCAAATATCTTTCACTTGTGCCTCTTTTACTGCGTGGCCGCATATTATTGCTATTGTTCATATTGGTGTTCCCTATTCTCCCACCCTTCCCCCTGAGTACTTATCACTTGCTTCACCGTACTCTGCCTGTCAGATGTGATCCACAAGAGTAAAAAGAATATTACAGTTAATATGAATCAGAATTTGTAAATAAATATACATAAACTCCTTTGCTGAGGAAATAAAAACATGTTATTATCTTTAAATCAAATAAAACCTATTCTCCTTTCAAAACTGGCTTAAATTAATCAGTCTTTTTGGAGGATGTTCTCACTGTTGCCTTGAAACAACTCTTTCTTTGCTAATAAGTCCGAGTCCAAAAGTTATTGCTGTTTTTAAAAATTACTGTGAGGGAGGGCTGCCTAAAGTGAATATTATTTTAGTCTGAGTATTTCTAAATATTTTTCACTATTATCAAAGGTTTCCTTGCTAGGTGGGTGTGGGCCACAGTGGGAAGCATGTTAAAGCAGCTTGCTATGATTCTAGAGACATGGTCTTCATTTTTGTACCAGGCTTATGAAAACCCCAATTGATACAAATGTTTGTGGATGGCTGGCCATTTGTACTGGAAAGTCAAAGGTGGCTAACTACAGGATGTTAACTATATCATTCCCTTTTGTGTTGTTGGCCACAGCAAATAGTGTATTACAACTGTTTTAATGTAATAGACATCTAAGGTTGGATGGACCTGTAATCTTACTTAGCAGGATAATGCCATACATAAATATTGCAAATGAGTACATATGCATCAAGTATGTTAAAATAATATTGCAATTCTCCAGTGCCGCTCATATTAAGATCTCAAAGCACTTTCTAAAGAGCAAATTTCTCCCAATATCTTCCTCGTATTAAGTAAAGGGAAAAATTAAGAAGCTTGTCTGAATCAAAGACCTAATCATTGTAAGAACTGAAATTCAAGACTTCCTACCTCCCAGTCCTGTACTCTATCCACTATCTTACAAAGTATCACCAAGTGTAATACATATGGAATAAAAATTGTGTTGGTGACTTATTTAGCTTGTTAAGCAACATCCTTCTGTGCTTATTCTGCATGAAGAAAACACCATTAGCAGTTTATGAGTCTTGTATCATTTAACATACTGAAAGAGTGCTTGGAGTCTTACGTTCTTGGAAAGATGTGAAGAGCATCTGGAATCGGCTGTGTCGACTGCCTTCATCTGCCCACATGCGAATTACCCCAAGACCAGTACGCAGCATCACATCGTTAGCAACAGTGCTACAAAACTTAGCTTTTAAATCTTCTACGGAGCTACTTCCATCATAGACAGCCACAAAATTCCTTTTGCATTCATTAGAATTCTGCATTTCATAGTCCAGGAATCGTAAATATATCTAGAAAAGAAGAAGTGAACCAAAACATGAAGAATCATTAAACAATATTACTCCCATTTGTTGAAAAATAGACGCTAAATTTTAATCAGAACAATCAGAGCGACTCTCCACTAGCCATGTTTATGTTCTTATACTGGTACAGTAAATGAATGTTGCTTATTTTTCATCACATGGCATCTATCCCTGAATTCTAGTCCAGATGATGCCCTCAGTTCCAGCTGAAACTACTAAATGCATCCCTTTTTTAGAAGTGTCCTGTTATCATCCAACCTGGGCAGAGAGATGAGAAATCCCTTCCTGAATTGCTCTCTTATGTACCTTGCACAGAAAATAATAAGGTAAATAATTGATGCCCCCTTCCCAGAGTCAAGATGTGTTGACTCCAAGATATGTTGGCATCACTGATTCAACAAGTGGAAATGTGGGAGCCATTCATTTACCTTTCCAGATTTCCTCAGGCAATCTGGTCATCATCTCGGTCATTGTAAATGAAGCCCTTACACTAAGAACGCTATGATTTGACAGGGATTAAATTAACAATGTTTCATATACATCTCTCTAGAAAACTTATCTTTGGCTATCCTTCAATATGAGGATGATGTCTGCTGGGGGCGGGGGGCAGGGGGCATTATTGGTGAGTCTTAAGATGGTTGAAGAATCTAATCTGTGCTCTGCAACTTTTTCCATGGATACGACAGATGGTGCCTCGGGAGGGGCAGGAGTGGGGAGGAGGGGAGCAACTGTTGGCCAGGATATTGTGCACTTTCCTTCCTCCTGTGTCATTTCTTGGCTTTCTGAGCAACACTGTTCTCTTTGAAGTGGGCTGTAGCTTGATGTATGGTGAAATGCCATTGAAACCCGTTACAAACAAGCACTTCACAGCTTGTAAAGTTGATGACACCCTTAAAGTATGCTTTCAGGGTGTCCATGTAGTGCTTTCTCTGTCCTCTGTCGTTCCACTTTCCATGACTGAGTTGAGAGGAGATGACTTGCTTCAGGAGATGAGTGTCAGCCATCCTTACCCAGTGGCCAGACCAGTGGAGTTGATGTTTCATGATCTTTGCCTCAATGCTGGTTATCTTAGCTGCAGAGAGGGTGCTGGCATTGGTGCAGTGGTCTTCCCATCTAATGCAAAAAATTTTCCTGAGGCAACGCTGATGGAACAGTTCCAGGAGCTTAAGATGGCTTTGACATGTCACCCACATTTCACACCCACAGAGGAGCATAGGGATAACCACTGTGTTGTAGACCAGGATTTTAGTTTCCAACTACAGATCTCAGTTGGCAAAGACATGGAAAAACAGCTTTCCAAGGTACACACTGGCACAGCAAATCCTATGTTCAATTTCTACATCAAGACTGACTAATGGGGAGAGATGGCTGCCTAGGCATGAGAAATGCTTGATGCTTTCAAGGGGGTCTCTACCCTTTGGTAATTTGTGGGGGGAGGGGAGAAGCTTGTGCTGAGGCAGGCTGATGGAGCACCTTTGTCTTCCCAGTATTAAGAGAGAGTCCCAGGCTATGATAGGTACCTGAGAAAAGGTCAAGGGTGGGCTACAAATTGGTCTCAGTGTGTGCGAGGATAACACAGTGGTCAGCATACTGAAGGTCAATGTTACCAACCTTGCTAACTTTTGTTTTGCTGTGAAGGCACCACAGGTTGAAAAGGTGACTGTCCATTCAATACTGAGAGGAAGGTGGTTACAGACAAGAATCAAAATCACAGCAAGATAGATGGAGAAAAGGGTTGGAGTGATGATACAGCCCTGCTTGACACCAGTATGGATGGTAAATGGGTCTGTCTCTGATCCATTGCAAAGGACTGTGGTGGTCATCTCATCATGGAGTAGTCTGAGTATGCTGATAAACTTCAGTAGACAACCAAACTTAGCCAGCACCTTCCATAAGGCTTCACATTTGATGGAGTCGAAGGCCTTGGTTAGGTCAACGAATGCCGTAAACAGCTCCCATTGTTGCTCTCTACATTTCTCCTGAATCGGGCGTGCTGCAACAGTCATGTTGGTGGTACCCCATGATGGTCTAAAGCCACACTGGGATTCTGGAATAACATCTTTGGCAAGGGCAAGGAGGCAATTCAGATGGATGTGAGTAAAAATCTTCCCAGTGATGGAGAGGAGGGCAATGCCTCAGTAGTTGCCACACACTGACTTGAAGATGGTCACAATGTTGACAAAGAAAAGATTACATGTTCCACATAATTTTAAGCTATATCATCAAATGTAATAACATATCTAATTCATGATAAAAAATTTAAAAAATGGTTTGCACTGTTTAGAGTTACCATTCACTGAAGTCTGTAAGACTAAGTCAGGAAAGAAATTGTGTCAAGAAAAAAATTCTAGTAGATTAAAGAAAAGTAAACATTCCAGTAATACAGATAATAAATAATAGTTTAAAAGGTACATTATGTGTGTTTTATGACTGCTCAAAATATCTAGCACACATTATAATTTTTTTGTACAAAACTATAGTAAGGCAGAAAGAGTAGAAAAACCTGTGTATGTATGTATGTATGTGAACCCAGTATCCAGCAGAATGTATGTCAAACCTAAATCTTTACTAGAAAGGGAGAGAGGGAAAAAAGAAAACTTAAAATGAATTAAGAATCATGAATACTTCCCTCTCCAGGGAATCTTTCACACAAAAAATCCCCCCCATTCACTTCTAATAGCTTTCTACATGTACAGAAGAACAGGGCCTATTCACTACATTTTATAGCCTAGCATAAAGTATAAGCATCATATCCCGGGAATCTAGAGAAACCTTTGTTTCACCTCGCCCATGTACACAAATGACTTAAAATGTATGGCAGTATTAAGCAGTCTGTTACTTGACAAAGTATGCTTCCAAATTAGCTATTAATGATTCAGACAAAATATCATAATGCATTTCACCATTCCATTCTTTACAAATGAACTCGTTTCAGATAATGCTAATATTAAGAGAGCTTTTGATACATGAATAACTCAGTACATGAAAACTAGATTGTTTAGGTTCTTTCTGTCTGTCTGATCCTTATTTTGAAAATAGGTTTTTGTGGGGTTTAGGGGGAAAATGGGGGGGGGGAAGGGGGGCATTATATAGTACCTTTCTTTCCAGGTTTTAAAGTTGTTTCCCAAACACTAGTTACACTCTATAACATTCTTATAAATTTTAATATTACCATTTTACATATAGAGAAATCAAGGCTCAGAGTGGGTAAGTGATCAGAGTAATAGCATACCAATGTCATAACCAAAACTCAGAGCTCTTTGTGGTCAATTTTATACCCTAGCTATTACCCCAGGCTCTATTGCAATATTCCTCTCTCCTGAGGAGCTGATACACCAGTTAGTATAACTGAGAAGATTTGTTCAAAACAAATTACTGGTTGTATTGTATTGATTTATTCCAGAATAGTCAGAATGTCTTTCGGAAAAGCAACCATAAGCTAAGAAAACTTTAGTTCTGCTGATCTATAAAATGCAACATTTCGCTTTAATTCACAAGCTCCACAACCTACAAAATATTATTTCACCAACCTCTATCTACAGCACTTTCCTTTTTACCCATTACTAGTGGAAGTATTACTACGTTGCTTTTTCAGGGATTGTCATTTTCTTCCCACGGTATTTTGATAAACATTGTGCCTCGAGAGTTAGCTCCTCTCTCATTCATGAGCATCCACCCCAACTCATCTACAGTTATTGGTTACACGGTAAAGGAATCTTTAGAAGATATTGGGGTATTTTTAGCTGTAGTTAATGTGACAAATATATTTTAAAAGAAACCAAAAAAAAAAAAAATCTCACTGCCTACTTTTGTCTATCAAGTCATATTCCTTATTACCTGTTCTCTTCTTCCTCTGTTTCCCTTGACTGCTCTTCCCTTCCTTTCTTGCACATGAATACTATCTCAGCACCTTTTCTACCCTTGGCTCTTGAAATCTTCATTCTTTTTACCCCATCACTGTATTGTTGATAACTGACTGTTAATATTATTAGTAGTACCAATCATCAGAGGAGCTCCTAATTTCCCTTCATCTCTTACATAGTATTAACCCAAGGTACAGGGCACTGGTGAGGTGGCAGCTCTCTTTTATATTCTTTGGGTTTATGTTTGCATGGGAGAGTCTAGATTGGGCACCCCTAGAAGCAGCTGCAAACAAGTTAAAAAAATAACAAGTGCCCTACCTTATCTATGCAAGCCACATGCAGGTGGCCTGTCAGTCAATCACAATAGTCTGAGGCTAGATTGATCAGATCCTGCACAGCTGTGCAGAACAGAGACTTCCCCCCACACCCTCCCAAATCCCTTCACAGTTGCTCAGGGGCCTCTCACAATAGCATGATCTGAATAAAGCAGGGACTCCATGCCTCTGCCAGACGAAGCTGAAAATAGGGAGCAATGGGTGGAGAGAGCCAAGATCATAGCCTCAGTTCTCTACCTGTAGAATTGTTACATTGTGGAAAGCCAATTCACACTGTCTAATCTTGAATGGACTTTTCTCACTCCTGTATGAAAGCAGCACAACAGAAATTGTGGATCACTGAAGCATACCCTCTCTGGTGCACCACTTGGCTGGGTATCTACATAATCTTTGGAAGGGAGTAAGTGTGATAATTTACTGCCAGATCTGTCTCAGGGCAGTCCAAATTCTTAGTGTAGGGACAGAATTTACACATACAATGATATAAGTGGCCAGAAACCGGTTCAAATCTGTAACACAGCAGAAGTTCACTGCACATAAACTGCTTTCAAAATGGCTGAAACTGGTTTAAGGTAAACCTGGATGGATGTAGTATCAGACTTAACTAAGGTTTAATTGGTTTATTGAACTTCTGTTCCAGATCCCCTCCTTATTCAAGCTACTCACCGTCTCCCAGCATCCCAGGGTGCTTTGCACCTCCCCTGTGAACCTCAGCTTGCAGAGTAGGAGAACTAGCTTTGGCCCAAGCTGTCTGCTCCAGCCAAGAAGCGAGGCATGCTCTAAGAGATGCCATAGATTTCATAGACATTAGGACTGCAAGGGACCTTGCAAGATCATTGGGTCCAGCCCCCTGCCCAAGAGGCAGGAAGTCAGTTGGGGTCAGATCACCCCAGCAAGATAAGCATCCAAGCATTTCTTAAAGATATCTAGAGTAGGTGCTTTCACCACTTTTGGGGGGAGCCTGTTCCAGACTCTGGAGACTAATGATAAAGAAGTTTATCCTTATGTCCAATCTAAAACAATCTTCCTGAAGTTTATGACTGTTGGATCTTGTCTTCGTTTGTGGTGCCCTGGTGAACAGATGTTCTCCCAGTTCCACATGCACACCCCTTATATACTTATAGGTTGCCACCAAGTCACCCCTGAGCCTTCGCTTCTCCAGAATGAAGAATCCCATGCCTCAGCCTCTCCTTATAAGGCCTCTTCTCTTGACCTCTGATCATGCATGTGGCTCTCCTCTGGACTCTCTCAAGCTTCTCCACATCCTTTCTGAAGTGCCCCATGGCTTCTGGCTTGAGCCACTGCAGGCATGTGGCTGCATTTCCAGAATCAGAAGTGAATATTTTGCTTGCTTACAGCTTAGACTAGCCTGTGAAAATTGAATCACTTCATCCTTAGGCTTTTTGACTACTTAGCTGTGGCTGGGGGCCATACTAGCAGGGCAGACCCAAGTCAGCTGGGGCCATGGGTCCCCGAGGCCACATTTCCCTCTCGCTGCCATTTCACCACATGTCCAGGTGCTCCCTTCACTGCTCTGTGCACCCCCTTCCCCTCAATACTGCTCACTGCCCTACCCCAATGCATTATACTCCTGGTCCCTGCCCCCCCACTCCACTTTACAGTTCCTTCTGCACCGCATTCCCCAACAATGCTGCTCCCTGTTTCTCCCTGTTGCATTCCATGCATCTTCCCACTGTTGTGATGTTGGTTAAAGGATTTCTGTTTTATCTTGATGTTCTAGTTCCTTTTAAGTTGTTTCGGTTGTCTTTTGCACTCCCCAGTTTTTAAGTTATTTCTTTTTTCATATTGAAAGCCACCTTGAGCCTTTGTTAGGAAGGATGACACAGAAGTTGAATAAAAAAAGTACATGGCTTTCCCTAAAGAGAGAGTACTGATAACATCCTACTATTTTGTAGTAACAATGAAATCAGGAACATAATCAAAATCTTCTGCAGGGGATTGCATGCAGTGTTTTACCAGTATGCCTGTTGGTAACCAAGCAACATGGATCCATATATCCACTATGAGACTTGATAGGAACATATGGACAGCCTCTATCATCAGACTCATCATCATAGCTAATAACTAATTATATTTACATCACATTCAATTCTCCATAAGAAAGATAGTTTGAAAATACGGTTTAATCTTCCCTGACAACTCCTTGCCAATAAAATAAATAAATAAAAGACTGTAATTCATCTGAGGAAAAAGAGATAAAAACAAAATCTCAGATAGTGTCCTCTTTTAGTATTTAGATGTAATTAGAGATCACAGTTTTCATGCCCCACTGAATAATTGAGGTAATTTTCATTGCTGTTACCAAAAAATGATCTCCCAATATTTGATAATATTCGTCACTGTTACTGTTACTTCCTGAGTCATTCACCCAATGCAGTCGTATCATGGGTGGCATGGAACTTTTTGCTGCAGGCTTTGATTAGTTCCAGTCCTCTTTTACATTCCAACCATATAAGAAAAAAAAACAAACAGGGGGACTCTTTCTTTTTCCAAAAGAATGTTAATACAGAACAAAAAGGCTATTAATGTGGACTTTTTAGTTGCCTGTTATTTTCAAACAACAAGGCAAAATTCACAAGCTCATATAGATATCACATCTATCCAAAGAACCTTGCCTGCATACGTCTTAAGACCAACATGGCTACAACCAACAGCCCTGTAACAAGCTCATATTGGCTCATTCCTAGTTTAAATTCCATTTTCTGTCACACTAAGGGCCTCTCTAGACATTCAGATAAAGGCATGGTGGGATCTGATGCACAACTCACACAACTGTGGCTTCTGCCATGCTACACACACATAGTAGGAGGCGTTATTATGGGATCCAGCATCAGATCCAACTACACCTTCTACTGGTGCAAGGGGAGCCTGGGATCACCATCCTGGGCTTTCCTTGCACCAGCAAGTTCCCACAGCTGAGAGTCAAACAGCTGAAAGGACTCACAGCCATGGCAGCACCCCATGCATTGCCATAGCTGGGAGTCCCATCAGCTGATAGGACTCCCAGCTGTGGGGGCATAGCTACCTTGCTACATGTACAAATTAAATATGGATAGAAACCAGCTATAAAGTCATTACACATTTTCCAGCTCTAACCTTACAGTCATATGGACCTTCTTATGGCGTGATAGTTACTTTGTAGGCGTAGCCAGTCTATAACCAGTTAACATGTAGAGGGGGCTTTTTTCATGTTTGATGCTGCTGGTTTTGCTGACAATTGAAAACAGAATTTGCTATCATAAATATAAATGTGATAGAATAAAACAGTATACAATGGAAAGGAATTATGTGGGTTAAAATGATACCTCTATGGGTGCGTCCCTGTGAGTAGGAATGTGTGTTTCCCTGAGAACAAAGAGCAGTGGCACAATGTGTGCCACTGCTACTTGTCCCTGGGGAATACCCATTCCACACATGCTCTCGCACATGACACGCTGCCCCAGGTTGGGAACGGGAGGCTGAGGCCAGCAACTCTTGTGGCCCCAGCAGCCTTACTTACTCCCAGGGGCCTCCAGGAACGTAAAATGACTGTGCACAACATGTTGTGTCATGCTGGATGCTCATGATTCATAATTCATTGAAGCCAAGAACAAGATTCCCATTGATTTTCATGTAGAGAATGGATAGCTAGCCAAGTTAGCCTGAAATCTGAGAAAGAACAGAGCAGGGTAGCACTATACTGATCAGTTGGTTCAGAGAGACATATGTTTAGGTGAGTTTTCCCATTGACTTTAAGAAGACAACTGGGTTCTTAGTATTTTATGTACACATGCGCACATTATCACACTTTGCTTTGTGGGGGCTTTCTTTCTTGCCAAAACAGTAATTTGGAAAACAGAAATACAACTCCTGTATCTTTTTTTTCAACTTTTCTGTCATAAAATTTCAGTTAAATCTTTTTTCACCAATCACCACTTTCATGTTATTTGTTGGGGGGGGGGGGGGAGGGGGAGAATAAAACAAAACACCTGCACTAACAGAGTTTCTTCTGAGTTTTGAGATGTTTTCACAAATGCCAATGCCATTAGCAGCACAGCTGATAACATTTCACTGCAACTGTAGTGTATACAATTTATATGTCTGATTGCAGTATGATTTAAACAATTGTCTTGTCACCTTTAAAGTTTGTTTTATCATCACAATAATGAAAGACCAAATGCTAGCTGAATTGTACCATTTATTATTTTTTTGTAAAATTGTAGCAATTTTTTATTTAAATTTGAGAAGCAACAAAAACTCTGAATACATGCATTAAAGGAACAGAATTACTGTAAATTATGAATACTATATAACTTCAGTAGAATGGATGTAATAGTGAATCATCTTTGATGTGTGCTACTTTTTAATCAATCACTGAAGGTTTGGATTGATCAGGTAGGTCACCATTGCAGCCTATTTGACTTGCCAGTAATATTTGCTCAGAGAAGTTTGGTTTTATTTAGTACACCAAAACAAATACAACTCCACAATGTATAAGATGTTTTACTTAATGGCCATAAATAACATATGAAACAATAACTTCTCCCTTTCTGGGCCTTACTTCACAAAGCCTACATCCTCTGGTCCCTGGCCATAACCAACTTCTTTAGCATATTGGTAGTGTAAGTAGGTCTGTGTCCCTTTCTATGTTAAAGTACTTACAGATGCTCATTTCTATACTCTGTGTCCATTTTCAAATGCCTGTTTGTAACAAGAGGAGCTTTACAGTACCACACCTAGAATCTTTTCCTTGGAAGTTCATTCCTCAGAGCAACCTTCTGCAATACCACATCTTCGCTTCCAAAACAAAAACCTCATAAACTAATAATAAACTCACATGACTATGGGGAACCCTTTTCTGGCAATACTGAATGGCCATCAGTCTTTACATTACAGAAATGCATATGGGAAGATCCAGGATTTGCTAAAAAGGAATATGACATGTTACCCACCAGACCATGGGCAAACGGGGGTGAGATGTGACTGCAGAACCTGCGGTTGGCAGATGACACCAGACAGCTAGGCAGAGAATAAGCAAATGAGAAGGGGGAAGACCTGCCCACTATACCCCCGCCAACACCACTGCCACTGTCCCCAGCTGACTGGGGGCAGGGCACAGAGCTTGCCCTGCCAGTGGCTACAGGGAGTGGCTGCATGAAGAGCTGGCTCAGCCAGCTCTCTGCCTGCCTCCTCCTTTTCATACCCTCCACTGGCTAGGAGCAGGTGCTGGAAGCAGGAACTTGTGTGCTGCTGCCTCTACTATCCCCAGGTGAGCCTAGCTTCCAAATAGCTGCTCCCTGAAGCATAGGACTGGAGTGGGTCAGATCGACTGTGGGGCTCCCCCAGTGCCTGCATCATCCAGAGGCAGTGGAATTGGCTTGAAGGTTCTGCCTTCCAATGCCTGTTTCCAGCGAAAGCCTCTTGGAGAGGGGCAGGCAGGGAGCAGGTCCTGGGCAGGGCAACCTGCAAACTGCTGCTACCGTCCCCTGCTGAATCTGGCATCCCACACAGACTCAGCCAGTAGCTGGCATGATGTTGGAGCAGTTCTGCACTCTACCTCCTGTGCCCAGATCAGCCAAGACAATGGCAGCAGCAGCAGCAGCAGAAGGGGGGTGCATCTGGACCCTGGATCCACCCCTGGAAATGCACAATCATTTTCATGAATCAATAGCAGCTCTTGAGATGTCAAATCATATCAAATTTTCTTGTGCCCTATTTAAAGAGTATATTAATACTTCTCTAAGTCCCCAGTGACTTTGACATTCTCATTTACAGTTTTCTGAGGAAGAGAACATCAGTTAGTAACAATCCATGATTCACTGGCAACTTTCTGACATTTAACAGGTATATATGTGGACTGCAGTCTTCCTCCACAATCCTGTTAGCTAGGTGCTTTATTACTTTAACATCATTTTGTACCAACCTGGTGGACTGAAGATAGGGACCTAGTGGTAACATTTCTGCATTTCATACTTCAGAGTAAAATGAAATCCATGCCCAGTAAAGTGAGATGTGTTTTCAGATATTACTATAATATACAGTAGCTAGCTATCTAACAAACTTAGATTTGACATAACCAATTACTTGTCTAGCTGGACAATCTTCTAGCAAAGCTGCTTCAGAATATATTTTCCTTAAGAAAACATAAAAAGGATGTCTTATTTGACCCACAGGATCATTTTCTCTTGTGCAATTAATATGGGTCTTTTATGCTTGATTTAGATGGGAGTTTTTTGCATATGAAACAAGTCTTAACAGATTTCTCCATACAATTTTTAATTTGACGTCAGGTTAAACACCTTTGGCCCTTATATTTTTCAATCCATAGGTGATTTTCACATAGCATTTTATACATACTTTTCTGTCACACATTTGGGATCATCATTTCAATGGCTATTACTGGCATATAGTCACTTAAGTTTCTATTCTTACTGACCAGGTATAGCAATATATAGCTGCCCAATACAGACTCTATATCTGAAGCCTTAACACACTATCTAGTCCATGGTTCAGCTGTCAGAGAACTTTGTGTTGTGGCTATTCTGAGTTGCATAAATCCATAGGTGCAAAACTCCTCTTAATTGGGTCAGCACCAGTTACGCTATTTGGGATGCCATGCCTTCAGGATCCAAAAGGGGGTTTACCAAAAAATATGGACCACTGATTTAATGCAGCAGATCAAACCTACAATAACACTCATTATAAATATCATTTAGGGAAAAGCTGTCCAAATTCTGTCAAGGAACTATTTCTTCAAGGTCAGGAAAATTGCTGAGCTTTTGGAAATGCTGAGATCTTTATTGAAAAGGTTGAAAAGAAGGTTGTACATTTGGGAGACACATTAAAAATCATAGAATAAGTTAATCTGTGGTTGTTCAAATGTCTGGGCATTTCAATGGGTGCCCTTAGTAAAACCTAGAGAATGCTTTCCCTCTGAGTTTCCCAGAAAAAAAAATTGAACCAGTAGTATAATTAGGATGGGGTGATCAGCGCAGCTGCCTTGGGCACTGAATTTTAAGGGGGGGAATCAAGGGAAGAACAGAAAAAAAAAGGATGCAACTGCAGTCACATAATGGTGCCAGTGGCATGATGACAGCTGGAAGTTACCGCTGCCCCTGCGCATCACAGCTGCCCTAGATGACTGGTTACCTTGTTATGCCTCTGATTTGAAAAACACTAATTTACATTTTTCAATTGTCCCCAACCTGTGGCTAAATTCTACAGATAAACTGTTCTCATATTACTAACTGGTAGTTTTAAGCAGGTTACAAATTCAGGGTTTGGCTCAATAAGAATATCAGGCTACAAGTATTCAGCCAGTAAGCTATATGAAATAAAACTGACATGAGTATGATGCAACTATATAATCTTATTTACCTGTAATGAGAGTAGTGAGATTTCATTTAAGGAAAAAGCTTACAATGAGATAGGTATATCAGCAAAACCAGAAAACACTAACAGGTAAAATCTTTCCTATCACTATCAATAACTAATTGTTTTCAAGCTAAACACTCAATATCAATAGCACTCTGTTCTAGAAAAGAAAAAGAATCACATTTATTTAATTGAATGCTTCTATTTTTATTTTAATTAGATGAGAGGAATTTTTATTATATGAGTAATATTGAATTAATTTAAATATTAATTTAAACATGAATTTAAACATTAAACATTAAAGTAAACATTAATTTAAAGGGTGTATTGGCAATGCTTTAATTTAATCCTTTGCCACCTGACTTTTTAGCTTCTAGTGCAACCTTTTTTTCAATAGAGAAATGCTAACCCATTTCAGCCATCTAATTTAGTCCACTCTATAGCCGACTTTTCAAGTACTTTTCCTTTCAAATACAGAGTGCCAAAAACTATAATGAATAGATACATTCAGAGTTATGTTCTAATTTAACATATAAATCCTTTTACTAGCATCTAAAAATGGGTGTACCCAGACATTCAAATTTGTAAAGCTCTTTCTTTAGTAATGATTTTTTTTTACCACATACAGCTTGTTTGCCTTCAAAGGATGTAGTGAAAGTATGGAATACACAATTGTTACACTTGAAAAGAGTAAACGTATGGTTACATAACTAACAGCTATTCACACGTTGATTGATAAGATCACCGGATAGAAAACAAGAATGTTTTCTCTGTTGAAAGGCTCTAACGAAGTCAAGGACTATATTCAAGAAATACGTATTTACCGTGACTCTGTTTTTTACTAATTTCTTAAACAGCAAGTAGAAAATGACACTAAAGGAGTTTTGGTGCCTCTTAAATGGCCCATTTAACTGGATACTTTGTTATAGTGTCAAAATAAAGGTAGGAGCTACCAATAAGGAAAATAAAGGGGTACAATCCCCCTGCAGTGAATTAGATCTGTTGATTCTTTGAAGAAGAGAGGAAAATTAAAAAGGTACTGGAGAAAATAACCTATAATACAAAATGTCCATTTTACTGCCTGCATTGTTATTTATAGCAAATGAAGGTTACTTTCACTTAGAGGTGACAAATTACTACTACCAGCAGTAGGAAAATAATAGTTTATAAGTTCAGCACTGTTGAGTTATTAAGGAGGACCTATCTGTACAAAGACATGCTGTATTCTATATTAGTAAAATCATTTTCTTAAATGAAATGCCAAATCAGCAGCTGCATACTGGACTGACCTTGGATCGCGGTGGTGCTCGGATGTACCATTTACAGTCTACTGCCTCCGTTTCAGAAGCTTTTCCTTCCTTTGCAATTTGCACAGATTCCACAATTCCTTCAGGTCCTCCCATCTCAAACTCACAAACTGAATAACAAAATACCAGAAAAATGAAATCTGAACAGCAAACAAAAATATTTTCTATAGCATAATACAATGCTTCTCCTAATAATTTCATGAAATCTAGCATACCAACCTGGCAATGGTTTCAAAACTCCAAGGTCCTTAAAGTCAGGATCTTAAAAATTGAGAAAGAGAAAATTAGTCCAGATAATGTTTTGATTAGAACATTGAATTCAATGTCATTGGATTATTACTAGACACTTTGGGAAAGTAAGTATGCATGTATATAGTAGCATAACTTTTAGGGACCATGGAAACACATTTATTGATAATGCAAAATAGATTGATATTTTAATATTAAGCTCTTTTTATTTTCCAAACCTGTTTTGGTCAGGATTTTCTCTGCCTCATTCCCTATTTCCCAGCAATGAGCACAGAGGAGAATGCAGCAGTTGACAAGAGATCTATATATCTAACCTTCTGATAGCACTGATGTGTTGGCAGAGTACAGGGGATTATGTTTCCAAACATTCCACCCAGAAGCTCTTTGCCTATTTTTTAAACTTCTACACGGCTTGGTTACAAGACATAGCATAACTAGAGGAATATGAACTCCACATTGCTATCTGACTGATCTGCAACCCTGACTGGCAGTGTACTTGTAGAGACACTGTCTTTGACAAGAACATTCCCTTGACTGTTAATAAATAAATACCTTACCAGCTTTCCCTAGGTTTCACTGAGTGAACATAGTTAATGAATGTAATGCAATATGCTGCTTTAGTTCATAAACATGGGAGTATTTTTAATTTCTGGGATGCTTCATACTTTGTTTATAGCCAAGTACAAGATTTACGTGAAATGAATTTGGTCTCAGACCTATGCGCCAGTCAACAAGTGTCAGCTTACATAAATCAGCATATCATAATTTTCTGGCACATTTTAAAGACAGCGCAAGAGAAATCCAGAATTGAAATGTGAAAGAAACTAAATGGTTTTGAGAAAGGATGCTCTTCTGAGAGTAGATTAGTCATTGTTTGGAAATCATAGAATGATAACTCAAGATTAGACTGCCTGACATGCATGTTCCAGCTTTCAACATACTGTCCACCTTGAAAATAAAGCAAATAAGGAAAAAAATATGTTGGCCTTAACATTTTTGTTAAAAAAAATATAGGATTTGGTCTTCCAAAATTGGTGTTAAACATTTATGAACAAATACTCTGCAATAAACTTCCCCTGGGTTTTTTAGAATTCTGAACTGGACTTCATAGGGATTCTGAAAGATATAAGCTAGGGTAGAGTTTTGTTCAGTGCATCTATGAACCAAACAGTTTTCATTTTACTTTACTGCCTCAGAATCAGGCCTTTGTATGAAAAGCTGGAAAGTACAAAGGAAAGTTTAGAAATTAAAAATATATGGAAATGAAAAAAAATATGGAATTTCAATTTGAAGCAGGCCTAATCAGTTTAATAAAAATAACTAGTTCAGTTCCTCATGGGAAGGATCAAACATTTTATCAGCTTAGTTAGAATTTGCTGCCCTAAACAACTAAAGATGTAATACCACCTTGGGAAACTGTCTGTACAATGTAGCATTTGTCTGCATCATCTTTTGTTGTTGCAGACAAAGTCTTGGATAAGTACTCATGAACTAAAGAGACTGCAGAGATTGCTGAACAGACAATTAGCATTAACCGTTAAGCAGAAGACACATTAAAAACCCACCTCTAAATTTAATTAAATATTCCAACTAATGGATTTAGATACTGATAGTATACCTATCGCTTACAGCAAGACATTTAATAGTGGAATCTATTTAACTGGAAGCTCAAATTAACACCCAATCCACATGATGATACAGCCACTGAGTTTTCTCTAAGAGTTGGTTTTAAATCTTCTCTGGTCTGCTGAAACTATGGTGTGCCACAAAAACAACATATTGTGTCCTTAACACACAGGAGAAGGCCACTGGAGAATTTTTGCTCTGTTAGGAAACTCTCCTTTTATGGCGGGAACTCCCCCTGTGTCCTGGATGCCTTTCTCCCCTGCCCTTTTCCCCAGCTCCACACACATGCAACAGTGCAAGAAACTGGGGGACACTAGGTAGGCCTAGGGTGGAACAAGAACTTGGGCCTCACAGGAAATACGTTAAAAAGAAGTGGCAGTAAAATCCTACCTTAAATTAGCAATGGGAAGAACTTTCAAAGACAACCATGCGCCTTTAAGTATTCTAGATGCCACAGGTGCATCCACAAGAGGAGGAGGAAAAGGGTTATATTCTGGTGATGGTGAGATGCTTGTTTGCTGAATGCTAGTACTTTTAAAGCCTCTCTTCCCTCCCTCAAATCTTCCAGCAGTCCCCACCACTTTAAACTAGTGTGTTTCAGGGTGGAAAAAATAGTAAATGGTGATAGTGTCACATGAGGTTAAAGTATAAAAATGAAGGAATAGAAAATACATTGATTTGCACTAGAGAACAAGGTTTCAATCTGTAAGTCCTTGACACAAGCACACTGGAAAGCATTCTTTTCTTTAAATACCAATTATGTGAGGATTTCCAATTAGAAAAAAATTACTTTAACCAGTAGCACAGGGCACAGGGGCAGCAGCAACTTCCAGATGTCATTGTGATTATGATAGCAATTGTATAGCTACCAGCAGCTGCCCCCTTTTTTTTTTTCACTTCTGCCTCAAGTCGGCATCCATGGTTTTTGCCCCATTCACTCTGCACTAGATAAGTTACTGGTTCTAGCTTTCATTCTAAAACATCACACCAAACTGCAAGATATTAGCATAGATGAAAATATATCAAATTAAGATATAGCAGGATAGTTCTATTACATGTTTTGGTTATAAAATTCACTTAACATTCTATTTTACTGGATTTTTATTGTACATAAAAATCATTTGCTTGGGCAGATCATAGATGTGAAGGTTACTAGACAGAGATCATTATGGCCATTTCAGCTGACACAGGGCATGGGATTTCATAGACTAACCTACATATGAAGTCAGTTAGAACCAGAATACAAGCTCATTTGTTCTAGCATGACATTATTTATTTCATAGGGAAGTTGGAACCTCCTCTGGTGGACTTCTACACTTCTGAAGAAGTATAGGAGACACATGCTTCCATAGATTGTAATTAGAAGTGGGGGTGTGGATGGTCCCTCTGTTGCTTTTCAGCAGCAAAATAATGAAAAAGCAGTCCTTCTGTTGCTTTTCAGCAGCAAAATAATGAGATCTGGTATTGTTGTAAAGGTGTCTAATGAGAAACTAAGATGCCCAGTCACTGCAACAATTTGTATGATACAATTAAATTAAAATACAAATACAAATATAAATGAAACCACCACCTAGCAGTCTTGTATGACTCGTAAGGCTGAAAGTTTAGCTACATTAGGAATGTGGGACTAGAAAAGGCCTCTGGGACACTGAATGCAATCCAAACATGTACCCAAGACTTAGGTTTGCTTTTTGAAGTAAGGTAGGTTTGCTTGAAGTAAAACAACACTAAAGTTTATTTTAGTAGACTTTCTCTATATGATTAAGACAGATGGAACTGTTATGATTAGTTCTGCTGAGTCAGAGTAGGGCAGAGACTTTATTATACTATTTAATTGGCAGCTAGTCAAATCTTCTGGTGTGGACATGTCTTGCAGCTAGAAGAAAAAATAGGAAAATCCAGAAGAATCTAAAAGTGGAAACCCTTAGAGCACACTGAGGATCTATAATAGAGCAGAAAAACAGGAGAGAGACGCTTCTATAGAAAACATGCAAAGGTTTCGGAGACTCTAAAATGGGGAGATGGAATATAAAGAGAGAAAGGAAAAAGAAAAAAGATATTTGATGAAACAATACAGGAATATTTAAAAGTCTATAGCAGGGGACCCTCACCCATCAGTCACAGGCAATTATTTTGGTAGCAAGTTGTATTTTTGTTTTTTCTCCATCTTTATATTGTATAATTATTGTGTTTATATTGATTTTTACTGTTCTATATTACTGTTTTATTGATACTATATGATTTAGGCATAAGTTAGCGTAAGTCATGTCAAGTTTCCATCTTGTTCTCAAGTCTCCGTCTTGTCCCCAGGACCTGTTGTGTAACCTATGACTCATACCTACCACTCCTATGCAACTCGGTTCCTGAATAAATAGGGATGAATGAGGGTGCTTGAGGGGCAATGGCAGTAGGTCTAAAAATAGCTCCCTCTGAATGACCAAACCATTAAAAACAATACTTGGACCAACGACCCAGCCATTGGAACCATCCTCAGTTTTCAAAAAACAAAAAGATGAGGGTGAGGCAATCCACCATTGTACCAAGGCTGCACATGCTCAGTAAGAACACCTGGAACCCTCTGGAACAGGATTGACCTTGTCTAGACAGGACCTCCCCATAGGAGATCAGAGGTACTCTGTCCCATAAAAAGGGGTAGTGAAGACTGACTCCTTGGGACGCCCTTTTCATCTGGACCAGCACCATGCCACACCACCTATCCACTCAGAGGCCCTGCTGGTGACCCGCCTCTGGACAACACCTACTGGACAAAGACCTCTTTCCAGCCTGGATAGGTAGCTATCACCCCAACCCCCTCTTCAACAACAGACTTGGACTCTGCTTCTCTTCTCTACCTGGACTCCAACCCTTCCACTGAGTCTCTTTCTCCTGCTGCCATTGTGAGTGCTTGTATGAATGTGTGGGAGCCAAGAACTTCATGGGGCCGTGTAGTGTGTTGTCTGTTTAATAAACTCATTTAGTTTGACACCCCAAGTTGGGTTGTTGTCTGTTTTCTGACTCTTTCCTCCTTGCCAACACTTATCTGCCCCCCAAACTCTCAGCTTTCTGCCTCAATTTCCAGCCTCAAGCTCCCAGGTTTCTGCCTCAGTTTCTTTCCTGGCTTTATCCTCCTTGCCACTGGGCTTCTTCCCTTGCACCAGTGACCTCAAGTAATCCTGGGGCCACTTGACCTTAAGAAGCCTCAGGTCCTCAGCCCAGCTTCTCTCTAGTCTACCAGTTCTAATCCTGGTTCCAGCAACTTCCACTCCTTACACTTTCTTTCTCACCTTAACCTTCCCTCAAGTATCCCAAGTACCCTACCATACCATCCAAGTAAGGAACTCACCTGTGTGTATGTGTAGGTGGATGGTATGTGTGTGAACTGGTGAATATACACACACACACATATATATGTGTCATAGTGGGAGTGATATACAAATTAGTGATCCATGTATGTGTACAGAGTGTGTGGGAATTGATAACTGATTGTTGTCTAATTTTTGGAGTGTAGTATGTATGTCCTTGAATTAGTGATAGGCATGCATGTGCCTCAGCTGGTTTGGATGTGTATGTGCCTGAGTTGGGGGGCGGGGAGGGTGCGCACCTAATTGATTTGTGAGTTTGTATATGTGCAATTGTATCACACCCTCCTGTCTAACAGTACAATATTGAGATCCTGAGAGTTGCCCTGGCCCTACCGGGCAACAAAGGTGTACCTGTGTATATAATGGTCTGTAAAGGGAAGGACTTCTAGGCTATAGAGTTTGCATGTAGGTAAACTTACCATGGGGTAAAAGAGGTCAGGGATTTGCTGTGCATTACTTGCTCAGTGGTGATTACCCGGGTGCCTTTTCTTACCTTGTGGTAAGCACGGGCAAAAAGTGCTTTACCTCCTTTACTTCTGTAGTTTAACTCTCAAAGAAAGATGGCTCTGTTACTGCATTTTAGCTTTCATTTACACATGGACATAGTCAGGGAAATAGCTGATGCACAGAGATGTGGTAAACTGTTCATCCCCTGAGCATTTGCTTTAAAAGGAATAAGCTGTGTCTTCACTGAAGTATTACTGGTTCTGAAATGTGAAAGTTATGTTGGAGTAGTGAAAAAAAACACTCTCTCCCTTCTCTCCCTACACACACACACATACACACACACTCTTTGCATATTGTCAGTACTATTTTATGGTAGAGTTAATTCATTTACTGTGCTTTAATACCAGCACACGTGTAGACCATGATGGTTTACTGTGGACCTAATTAGTCTACTCTGCAGTAAAGTGTATGTGTAGATATACCCTTTTACAAAAAAAAATATACCAACACTGTCATTTTATAATCTGTGTGCAACACAAATTCTGCAACAATGTCCAAAGACAATTCTACACATCTATTCAATAACATTATCATTCTGCAAACTTGTAAAATAATTTGCACAAAATATGCCCAATGTAAATTTTTTAATGGGCAAACAGCACAGATTCCATAATATGTTCTGCCTATATTTATCCATTATGCCTGAGTAAAATCATTTTCACAGTAAATACACTGCCACTCAGGAAACATCACTCATACCAATGGGAAGTAAAATACTGGCTCCTACATTACATGCAAAGTGGAGGGGAAAAAACATATCATATGACATACATCACAAGTTTCCTAAACTTTCCAAATTCAAACAAAGAGTTTGTATGTATTCTGAAATTCGTATCACTAAATATATTCTGTGTGAATGCAGCATGTTTTCAAAGCATATGCTGAGACACTATTTAATGTGCTTGATAGAACATGTTTTGCAACTGTGCCTTGAAATGTGTTGCATTTTTTATATATTTCTACCAAAAAAGGATGCAAAAATGATAAATTTGTTTAAATACTTGGTAACTATTATGTTTAAATACAAGAAAAGTTAAGGAGAGAGCCGTGCTAACAGTCAGGATACAGAGGCTTTGGTCCTACAGAAGGAAGTGCGACTCTACTGTCCTAAAGACTAATGAATGTTTATTCTCATTTGTAATCAAATTCCAAGGAAAAATACTAACCCCCAGCTGACTTCAGTGGAAGCTAAGGGTGCACAGCTCCCCACAAAACTAGGGACTACATTCAAAAGTTTGGAAAGTTTGGATTTCAAGCACTTGAACCAAAAAAGACATGGCGAAAAATGTTGGGGTTCTTTTGGATTTTTTTTTTTTACTCATTCAAATTCACACATGGCAAATTCGGAACCAAAAAAATTGAATTCCCACAATGACATAAGACATGTTTATTCCAAATTCTGGCACACAATTGAAAATAGTGCTGTGTCATACAGAAAAGAAATGTTATGGTAATAGTAATCTTTTATGGAAATTATTTTTTATTACTTTTATCTTATTATATAAAAAAATCTTTTATGAAAAAACTCATTTTATGGAAATATTTTAAACATATATGTACACACACCAATAAGCCTCCTGGAGTTCTCTTATTGCATGCTTTCCTTAGCTCTTTAAAATAGTTTTCCACATACATTTTTCCATACTGTCTCTCACTTTAGCATAATGGGAATGTTGAAACAGATATTTGTAATGATAAAAAGAAGAAATAAACACTCAACACTTGAAAGCAAAACCTTCATAATAATATTTTCTGTGTTCTTTTTAAGAAAAAGGTTTTAAACGATTAAAAAAGATTATATTTTTCTTCAACTTCACTGAAGCAGGGCCAGATTATCACACAGAATGGTGGAAATCTGCAGTTAAGTATATGAAACTGAGAACTTCAATAAACATTGGCTAACTAGAACTCAGGATAAAGGAATTTTCTGTTTCCCTGTAGTCATTGTGCATATGTGATAGATTGACAGGGAATTAACTTGCTGAGCTTTTTGTTTTGTTGTACTTCATAAGATAAAAAAGGAACCAGGCATTCTTAAGAGTGTTTGTCCAGGCAGTATGCAACAAAGTGCTGATGTCTGAAACCCCCTAAGTCGCTAGCTGGTTTGTCACTTGTGGATAAACAAGAACATAACTAATACGTTATTCATTTTCAAAAATAATAAGCAAATCATATCAACTAGTCACAACATGTAGAAAGAGTTGGCTGCTAATGATAAATAAAGAAACTTCAGTTGTACTCCTGGAACAATGAACAGAGAGCTAAAAATAAACCCTTTCAAGAAATAAGAATTCTAGCTTCAACCAAGCAACTTGTAACAAATTTCTGTATTTAGATATATTTATCTATCACAGAAATGATCAGAGATCAGATCTTAAGTGCAAATGCACATGGAACACTAAGCAGGGACCATATGCTCAGACTGCTAGCATTTAGATCATTTGAAATTTATGGAGATTTAAAATAACTTTGGGAAGTTTTAATCTGTCCTATATTCTCTAGGGAAGCATCAGAATAATAATAATACGTAAAATCACAATGCTTGCACAATTCAACACAGAATAGCAAGATTATTCTCAGATATTTCATGTAATTGTGTCTTGGCATTTGAGGATACAAAGAAAATACTGCAAGATGATACCCTGTAAACTGATGACAAATTCAAAAGATTTTAAAGCACAACTGAAAGGATGTTGAAGCAATCTTAGAAGCAATTTAGAGACAGTATAAAAGCCCCTAAAAGAAAATATTTTCTTTTGTGAACTGTATGAACGGAAGGACTGAGCTGTACTATATGAAAAAGAAAATACTAAGTGAAGCAACAATTTGAAAATACAAAAAATGTAATCAAGGTTTCTTCCATCTCAATGCCATTGTTGTTTGTGTGGGATGTTGTTCTAATAGTTTTTCACTTTATACTCAGGCTGCAGCATTCGAGAAATATGGCCAGATACGAGTTTATGACACTGTAAGGTCCGCAAAGAAAGTATGTCATGTTACTGCTAGGTATTTTCTTACTGGAAACCCTGGGGGATTTCTATAATTATTACAGCTGGTAATAATATTGTATTGTGTTTAACATTTGTTTTCTATGTACTGCTTCTAAGAACTGTGCTGTACTCAGGAACAGCCATTTTGAGATATTTGGCAGAGTTAATCTGCCAGAGGACAGACCTTTGAATGCTCCCATTACTTGAATTTTTCATGCTTAGATTTTCCCAGTGTCTCTCATATTGAATGCAATGGATTCCTATTTTTGTGTCTGAAAAACCATAATGAATGTTGAAAATTCCAACAGAAGTTAAAATGCTAAGTGACATATTTGGCTTCATTTATTAAAATAATACAGCCAGTTACCTGAGAATAACAAACATGAAATACTTTTGTAAAGTCTTGAATTGAAGATTCAATATACTTATTTTATTATATTTCTCATGAAACTGTCAAAATTGCATCAGCTCCTTCGCCCCCCCACCCCGCCACACAATAAAAAAGGCTAGTTTTTTTTTACAATAAATGTTGGGCCACATTTCCTTTATTTCACTTTTTGACCTTACCCCACTTTGATCTTCAGATTTTAGAAGACATGTTTGAGCTCACTTCTGCTCTGATTCATAGTTTCATAGTAGGTAGGGTTGGAAGGGACCTTAGCAGATCATCAAGTCTGATCCCCTGACATGGGCAGGAAAGAGTACTGGGGTCTAACGACCCCGGCAAGGTGTCTATCTAGCCTCCTTTTGAAGACCCCCAGGGTAGGAGTGAGCACCGCTTCTCTTGGAAGGTGGTTCCAGATCCTAGATGCCCTGACTGTGAAGTAGTGCCTCCTGATATCTAGCCTGAATCTACTCTACGTCATCTTATGGCCGTTATTCCTTGTTACTCCCTGTAGTGCTCAGGGGAACAGGGGCTTTCCCATTGCCTGTTGGTCTCCCTTAGCCAGTTTATAGATGGCCACCAGATCCCCTCTCAGCCTTCTCTTTTGGAGGCTGAACAGGTTCAGGTCTTGTAGCCTCTCCTCATAGGGCCCGCCCTGCTGTCCCCGATCATGTGAGTGGCCCTCCTCTGGACTCTCTCCATGCTGTCCCCATCCCTTCTAACGTGTGGCACCCAGAACTGGATGCAGTACTTCAACTGTGGCCTGACCAATCTTATATAGAGGGGGAGGATCACCTCCTTGGACCTGCTCATGATGCATCTGTGGATGCATGACGAGGTGCAGTTAGCCTTCCTGACTGCGTCCCCACATTGGCGGCCCATGTTCATCTTGGAGTCTATAATGACTCTGTGATCCTTTCTGCCTCTGTGCTGATAAGAAGGGAGTTCCCCAGCCTGTAGGTATGCTGCTGGTTCTTCCTCCCCAGGTGCAGTACCCTGCACTTGTCAGTATTGAATCCCATCTTATTATCATCCGCCCACCCCTGTAACCTGTCCAGATGCAATTGCAGCCTGTCCCTCCCTTCTAGCATGCCCACTTCTCCCTACAGCTTAGTGTCATCTGCAAATTTGAACAAGATGCTTTTCACCCCCTCATCCAAGTTGCTGATGAAGATGTTGAACAGTACGGGCCCGAGGACTGAGCCCTGGGGGACCTCACTGCCCACATCCCTCCAGGTTATATCTTGTACAACTCCATTAGCTTCAGTGAAGTTTCTGAGGTTGTATATCACATCAGCATTTGAAAATTTATATACAAAGTTCCACCAATACCAGTGCTCTAACATGCAAAATGTGAAAGCCAGGAACAAAAATAATATTGTCCCCAACCCCTCTGCCCTATTTATTTGGCTATGAGGGTGAATAATCTCCAAGCAAACATTTAATACAACTATGTCCAAGGCCAATTTATCTTGGCCTTGTATTCAAACTGGTTAAGCTGAGTGGACAGAGGGTGTGTCTAGATGTGTATTAATGAGCCTTTTCTAATGCTCATTAAATTTAGTACCTCCAGTGTGAGGTACTAAATTAATGCACATTAGGATGTGCTAATGTGCAGTAGCACATTTGCATATTAGTGACACTTAATGTGCAGTAGCTTATTTTAGTGTGAATTAGCACAATGTCATGGTTTTTTATATGATGTTTAATGCACAGAAAAATAGTCTATTCCCAATTAAAGCACATGTGTAGACATGCCCAGAGAGAGGCAAAAGGCAGGGTAGATGTGTGTCTTCTAGACTAACTGAATCCAAGATACATAAGCTTACTACATCAGATGCAATCGATAAAGTAAGACCCTACTTATGAAGACTTATGCTGCACGTCTTAATTTAGTTCTTCTACAAAGGTGCAAGTCTTCCATGCCGGACTTCAGACTAAGATAGCTAATTACTTCTCTAGACAAAGAGACATCAATTTTGTGGGCAAAGTGCAGAGTGGTTTCAGGGGGGCACACAGATAGCAAGACCATGCCCCAAGGCATTTGAGAGGCAAAAGGGGCCATCTGGGGTTCTCACATTAAAAACAAGACCCAAAATGTTATCAGGATGGAGAGTCCTTGGTAGATAAGAGTTTTATAATCATCAAGTATCACCCAAATACCCTGGTTGAGGATCAGTTCCTCTTGTAAAAACATAAAAAAGATGGTTCCCATGTTTGTCTTTGTGTTATTTATTCCACCATCTCCAGATCATCTAAGAGGATATGAGTCTTCATCCTTAGTAAGCCAAGGACTCCTCTCCATTTCAGTGCTTTAGGCTCTTGCAGCTCATTAGTCATTGTCTTTGATTGTCAATCATCAGCAGAAGAAACTAATTTATGGGATAGACACTGTGGAAACACTGAGTAGGCTGATTTCTTTCCTCACTGTCCTGATGAGGTAGAGAAACGGATGCTGAATCTAGGAGAGGCCAGGAGAGGGTGCTGGAAAACACAAAGGTCTTATGATGCCATCTCCAAACAGTGTTGAGTCCAGGATGATCATGTTATTATAGGAGTGTTAGTACAGGAGAGCTATAAAACTTTAGATACTGTAATACAATAGGGTGAAGAACTGTGCCTCATTCACTTAAAGACCAGCTGTTCATTTTTGGCTGCATGTCCTGCACAACAGGTTTCCTACAGTACAGGAAAAGATGGCATACATAGACTGTATTGTCTCAACCAGGTCCTAGGTACTGATTCTCTAAACCAAATCAAGTTACATATGTGTTCTGTTGCTAGATGATATGTACTACTTGTAACAGTGCATGCACTAGTCAGTTTGAAGACTGGCAACAGACCCTTTATTATCAAATTCCTAGGGATAAAGTGAATACATTAGCCTGCTCTGCCTTTTAGCACATTCCTAAAGGTAACAAGAGGATCTTGGCTAGTTATTTTATGGAAGGGAAAAGAATTCCTCCCAACTATGCCTCACAGGCCATGATGCAACTTTCATAAAACATTCATCAGTACCTACATGCAAGAAATTCATCACAATCTCCCAACCCCTTTGAGGAGCTACATATAATAAAAATGATCCTATTCAACAGTATGGAACAGTGGATTTGTGAATGTCTGGGCTTGTTGCAATAGCAATGCTTAACTCAGTATTGACCCCATGATGAGACCTGGCTTCTACAGGGACAAGCTGAGTTATCAGTGTGGCTTTGAATTCTCACACTATATTTTCATGTGGTATGGAATAAGAGCTGTTTCTTGGCAAATATGAGCTTTCCGGTGATAGCTGAAATCCATAGTGAATCCAAACATTTCGTTTAGCTTCTTAGCCTGAGCTGGGGCATCCCAGTTTTTTCTGCTTTACTTTAACAGGAAATTTCATATGTAAGTGTCCACTTATAAATAACATCAGTTCTGAACACATCATTGCCTCTCCACCTTCTCATCTAGTAGAGTATCAGGGGAACAACCTATAGTGAACTTTTACTTTGACCTAAGTGACCCAATGGAATAGCACTGCAAGGAATTTCAATTGTGTTTCAACCTCCCCTGATGAAAAGATATGCTATCAGTGGATACATGACCACTTCATCATCTGGTAGTATGAACCACAGAACAATACATTAAAACAGATATATTGTTTGTGGAGATAGGACCAAATTAGATTATGATGTTTCCATAACTGTAAGATTCCCTTAGATGGGGTGGCACTCTGTGAAACATCCATGAGAAAGAAAATAGCAGGTAATTACTTTAGTGGATAATACAGTGAGCTTTCACAATTGTTATTGAACATAGTTCACTGTGAAGCTCTCCTCTAACAAAGTAACTTCATACTCCAAAAAAAAAAAAAAAAA
>NW_017728886.1:169407529-169416696 GCF_001723895.1 Crocodylus porosus | reverse complement strand
CTTGTCACAATTAATTGAGAAATGGGAGTAGAAAAATGAATGCTTACGACAGATTGAATGCAGCATTTCCTCCCCCAAATACAACATGCCAATTTAGGGCTTGATTCTACTTCCTTTGAAGTCACTGGAAATGGTTATATAAATTCCAATGGAGGATTTGATTTATAATGTAACATGGGCACAAATCCTGGGATCATTAATTTATCTAACTTCATATTGGCAATGAAAACCAACCTCTCAAATCAGTTCCATTGAAAATACCAGGCAACAGCAATTGTTGTTCATATGGTACTTTGACAAGGGAGTATTCATAATTATCTATGTGTATTCCATAAGAAATACAATATGAACGTTAACTGTCTAAATGTAGGAAGAGATTAGTAAAATTGTGTTGATCAGACAGTTTGTCCCTATCTTCTGTTTATGGGGGACTTTAAAAGAAAATTGAGGTAGTGAAGCATTTTTTTTTGTTTTCAGCATCAGGTCAAACATGCTGGCCAGTCAACAAACTCATGATTTTTAAGTATAGGTCAGCAGCTTTTCAACAGACCAGCTATAATTACATTTCACTTGACCAGATTAAGATTTTGGCTGCCAAAGAACAGGATTTTTTCTAGTATGACCTAAAATACGTATTTAATGTTACAGTAATAATGGTAATGATTTACATGGAAAAGCATTTAAAAACACATTAAACCTTATGTTAAATGCATAGAACATTGTTGGTATGCAGCTTGCAAGCACATTGCAAATTATGTTTGTCGCAGGTATTATCTTCACAGGGTCAGAACCTATCATTCCAGAGATTCAAAATATCCAAATTTTATCTTTAATGTATCAAGCCACCATCTCCCCATTTATAATTGTAATAGTATTTCAAACAACTTTAATATGTAATATGCAATCTGCAGAGTTACTGACTCTCTAATCCCCATAATGAAATCAACATACAACACAAAGAACAAAACATTTTCTAGAAAACTCTCCTCTATTCCCTTAATTAATTTCCATGCATCAGAGAGAAAACAGCTAGTTTACAAAATGAGGGTGTGGGGAAAAACCAACAAAAAGAAATGGTACCTTGCAATCTTTTATTAACCCACATACTGCAACCAGCAGATCTGATAACACTGTCTCTTGAGCTTCAAGTACCAGATAACATCTGGCAAATGATGTTTGTAAGTCCTGTTACACAACATCTTCTGGCTTCTCAGTGTCATCTAGGGGACTGATATGTGACTAGAACAACAAATTTTACACTGCCTACTTCTGTTATGCTTGTAAGGATTTTTTAATAATGGATGTGCCATGGCTATCATTTTATTTGACTCTAGCTTCATAAAGATCACTCGCCAATACAGTTTTTACAGTCTTGTCCATGACGTGAAAATCCTAACACAAGTGTCCAGGAGATATTACCTCTAGTCTCTCACTATCCAAGTATTCAAATATCTTTGCCATATCTTCATGTGTAATGATTTCTGGATCAGTCTTTTTTAAAACGCTAGTGAGAAGCATTTTGTAGGTTACTTACTTTTTTGCAATTTTTATAGGAATTTCACTCCTCCAGGATGATTTTCTATGTTGTTTAGTAGGTCTCATTAACCTAAACATTCAAACATTTCTACTAGGCGAATACATATTTTAGCTTGTGCAGCACAGTCCAATGCACCCTGTGTCACTGAAGTTTAACTCTCGCCTGTAAATATATTCAAGCAAATACTAATATGCTAGACATTGATCTCCTTATGAATTGCAAAGTATGAACATGAAAACAATGCAAATATGATATAATTGAGTACAGTCATCAGAGCCTAAGACCTCTGAAGATCTTGGGACTATTGATTTAAGCAGATAGCAAATATTTACTGTTTTTTTATTCTGTCATGCATTCTATGTAAAAATGAAAAGTGTTGCTTTGAAAACACTTTCTAAGGGAAGAAACAACTGACAGTATAGGGATAGAATGTCTATGAAAAACTCTGTAGTAATGGGTATTGTAGAGTGCATTATGCAAATAAGATCACCATCTTACTCTTCAGTGGGGTGGGGATGGGGGCAGTGGTACAGTTGTACCCACCTTTGATGCTGGGTCCACTCAAAGTTTAAAATGAACTGCCTGACAGTGGCAAAATCATTTGTATTCAGGCACCAGTGAAAGTCTCACTTGATTTCATGGCTCATTATAATCACAGAAAATTAGGGTTGGAAGAGACCTCAGGAGGTGATGCAGTCCAACCCCCTGCTCAAAGCAGGACCAGCCCCAATTAGATCATCCCTGCTAAGGCTTTGTCTATCTGGGTCTAGACAAAGTGCCCTCAGCCTCTCCTCATAAATCATGTGCCACAGCCCAAACACCATTTTCATTGTCCTCCACTAGACTTTTTCCAATTTATCCACATCCACAACCTCCAAGGATGGAGATTTTGCAACCACTCTGGGTAACCTGGTCCAGTGTTCATTACCCTTCTAGTTAAGAAAGCTTTTCCTAATATAAAGCCTGATCTTCCCTTCCCAACTAGAGACCATTGCTTCTTGTTCTGTTATCTGCCAGCACTGAAACACTCTAGCTCAGTGGTTCTCAACCTTTTTGGCTAGTGGGCCAGATAGGCAGTATCCAGACCATACACAGGCCAGATCTTGCTGATGGTCCTGATCTGACATGGGGCAGTCATGATCTGACATGGGGCCCCACCTGGCCACACAGAAGGGGACAAGGGTACCCCAGCTCCAACCTGGATCTGTAGAGGGGAAGGAGGGAACATCGCTCAGACCCACAGGGAAAAGGGGCTAGCCCAGCCCCAACCTGGCCCTGTGGAAGGGAGAGGGTGTGGCCCATCCAACTATTCCAGAGGAAGAGCTGTGGCCTGGCCTCATCCAGCCATGGGGGTAGGGAAAGGGGGAGTGAGTTCACCTCAACCTGTTGCATAGGGCTCAGGGTTTGGGAATTTGTCAGTGGAGAAGGGTAGCCGTATGTATTGCCACCATCATCTTGCTACCAAATTTCCATGTGGAGCCCCATGGGCCAGACATCTATGGCTCTATGGACTGCATTTGGTCCACAGGCCAGAGATTGAGCAGCCTGGTCTACCTCCATCCTCTTTGTAACCACCTTTCAGGTAGCTGAAGGCTGCTATTAATCCACACTCATTCGTCTTATTTCCAGACTAAATGAGGCCAGTTCCCTCAGCCTCTCCTCATGAGTCATGTGCCACAGCCCAAACACCATTTTCATTGTCTTCCACTCGACTTTTTCCAATTTATCCACATCCTTTCTGGGGGGGGGGAGGGGAAGGGAGGGAAACTGGACACAGAATTCTAGTTGTGGCCTCAAAAGTTCTGAATAGAGGAGTGTCATGTATTTCCTTCACTTGCAGGATGTAGGACATTGCCTGCCAGCCCACTTGAGAAAGACAAATTCTAATTAGGGTTCTACACACCCATGCTTTTCCTGCCACAACTTGGTGTTTAAAGGAGTTGGTTCAGTACCTGAGTGTGTAGTTCAATTAGTTATCCCATGAGGGCCTACATTCCTGAGGGTTCCACCACCCCTACACCCTCCCCCATTCCACCGGTTTCTGCTCGGCCATTTGCTCCTTCCACGTGACCTCCATCCCAAGAAGAAAAAAATAAAAAAAACAAAACCAAGCACTCCTGGCCTGGGTTATTATTCCAGCTCTTTTTTAGCAGAGCGCAAACAAAATTGATGTTTGTGAGGTCAGTCCCTCTTTTCTTCCACTACTGTCTCTTTGGTGGCTTTCCCTAAGCCTCTTATTGAGGTCGTCACAATTCCACTCATCCCATTATGTCCATCTGTGACACCAATTATGGCTTGCACCCCTTTTAGGGACTTTACAGTACCAAAATTCTAGCATGCCCCTCTATTAGAGACTTTATGATACCTTACTCTGCGGGCTCCGCTGGCTCCCAGCTGATAAACAAGCAGTTCCAAGTGCTGCCGGGTCAACAGTCTTCTCTCTAAGTTCTCTCTGGGGAGCTCGCTCTATGGAGGAGTCTCCTACCAGCTCTCCACATTGCTCTCAAGGTTCCCTGCAGCGTGCCTCGGCTCGATCCTCCTCCTTCCGGTTCCACACTCCTCCCTCTTGCCAGTTCTGGGCTCTTTTTTATACCAGCATTGGAGTTCCCAGCCCCTCCCCTCCAGAAACACCTGGGTAAGGAGGATTCCTGCCAGGATCTTTGGGGCTGTGGGTCGGGTCCACTGACTTTTTATTTAGCCCTTGTGCTTTTGAGCCCTGTGACTCTCTCTCTCACAAGGAGAACAATCACTTCCCTCAATCTGCTGGCAATGTAGCCCAGTACACTGTTACCTTTCTTCATAACAAGGACATACTGTTGGCTCATATTCAGTTTACTGTCCACTGTTACCCGCAGATCTTTTTCTGCAGAGCTGCTGCTTAGCCAGTCAGTCCCAGTCTGCACCAGTGCATGGGATTATTCCATCCTAAGTACAAGACTTTACACTTGTCCTTCTTGAATTTCATGAAATGTTTCTTGGTCCAGTTCTCCAATTTGTCTAGATTTCTCTGAATCCTAGCCCTACTCTCCATCATATCTATTACTCCCTTAGCTTGATGTCATCCACAAACTTGCTAAGACTGCACCCTATCTTATCTTCCAGATCACTGATGAAGATGTTGAACAAAACCAGTCCCAGGACCAATCCCTGGGACACTCCACTTGATACCAGGACCAATCCCTTGGACACGCCACTTGATACGAGCTGCCAACTAGACATCAGGCCATTGATTACTACCCTTTGAGTGTGATGATCCAACCAGGTTTCTATCCATATAATCCACATTCCTTCCATTTCATAATCCATTTTAAAACAAATGCACCCCCATTTTTCAAAGTCCTATATCTACCTATGAAAGCATGCGCCCCTATAAATAAGAAACAACTATAAAATATTTCCAATAAATCTTATTTTATATTCCAAATGTACAATTCCAGTAGAAGGGTAAACAAAGACTGCTAATTGCTCCAGCAACTAGTATCACTTAGTTTCACAAACACTAAAAACTGATGTACTCACCAGGTGCACCCACACATGTGGGCATGTGCTTTTGCAGCAGCTCAAATAGAAGTGGTACAAATTTGAGCTGGGGCTTTTAGCCTCAGCGTACATGGCCAGACATGCGCTTTGGTGTGGGGCAAATTGTGCCATCGGGGGACAAAATAACTCTGCCTGGTTCTTCCTGGATTAGCAGTCAGAGGGAGCTAGAGCCCAGGGCCAGCACCTGTGCTGTCCCACCAGTATAAAAAGCTGCTCTGTCCTGGCCTCATCAGTACAAAAAGATGCCCTGGCAAGTAGTTCAGGGCTACTCACTCTCAGGACCTTCTGGGGCCCAGCCAATTGGTACCTGGGGACACTATCCCTTGTGCCAGCTGAACTGCTGAAGCAGGCCTGAGAGTTCCCTGCACCCTCTACCCACTGCAGCAGTCTGGCAGTGAGGGCTGCTGCCTGGCTGTGGCCTGCTGTGCACCTGCCAGACTTGCATGGGGACTGCACAGCCAATAGAGGCATGTGCCCTTCTGTGGCAGTAGGCCAGTGGGCTGTAGCTGCAGGGTTGGCCTTTGTGCATCACTACTGCCATGTGTGCCCCCTGCCTAGCCATCCAGACAGCTATCTCCCAGAAGATGTTCCCAGTATGGTGGCCAGCTTTGAACTGTTAAAGCATGTTCTCCTGGCCCTAATTGGCCAGGAGGTCAGCCACCTCCAGCTGGGTCCAAAGTGCCAACTCTGACCAGGCTCCTCCTCCTGGGTCCTGCCACTTGCCTCCTGAGCAGGAATTCTGGTGTTCCCTATTTGAAAATTGAAAAATCCCTGATGAAAGAATCCCAAAGTCACTCTGTAAAATACCCCAAAACCTATGTTCCTCCACAATTAAAACAAAAACCCACTCTATCTATCTATCTATCCATACACACACACACACACACACACACACACACAGAGTGAGATACAGTGATCAGTTGGGCAATGTTTTATTGATATATCTACAGTGTTAAAGCAATTTGGAAGCCTACTAGAGTCTCTATGATCATCATAAAATGAATTCTAAATACTTCTATATTTTGCTGTTTGCCTTTGGTTTTCTTACCTTAGAGCAGTTACAGCTCTCCCAGACCCCTTCACTAACCAGGACATGGGGACAGCTGCCCCTGCAGCCACAGTTCCTGCCAGCAGGTCTCATTCTGTCTGGCAGCTGGGCACCCAAGGTGTGTGCTGGGGAGATGTGGGGCTTTGACATGCTGCGAGACGCATATACACCCATTGTGTTAGGATTTCAAAATTGCCTACCAATTAATTTTAATTGCTTGCTATAAATGCCCTAGTTTTACATGGAGAGAGCAAAGGCAACTGAAACAATTTTGAGATTTTTCCAATGCCAAAAATATATAGATCAATGCATGGAGATATAACCAAAGTGTATCTAAGAAGATTCAGCTAACCCTAAAAGACACAGAATCTGAAAATATGGAAAAGTTGGAAATTAATGATTAAGCAAGCTATCCTTAAGACTCATTGATTTTATTATTGTGGCAAAATAAGATATATATTTTGGATATGTATTGATTCAGATAATTAGAAAGAAACTAGAATACAAGTTTTTATCTTATAAACAATGAGGGTAATCAGAATTTAAGCTTTGCCTCAGTAGTTCACAGTATCCAGGAATGCACTTAAACATATACTTACAGCAGTGGCTCCCACCCTTGGGGTGCGACCCAAATCAGGGTTGTGGGGGGTCTGTTCCTCACTCTGCCCCTCCCACCTCTGGGGTTCTTTGCTGCTGCCCCCCCGCAATCCCGGCCCAGGCTCTGCTGGGACCACTAGACATAAACGATTCAGCAGCAGGGGCGTGGGTCGCAACCTGGATTAAGGTCGCAGCAAAAAAAGGTTGGGAGCTACTGACTTACAGTTAAGTAAGTGCTCATGTTATAATGACTTCAAAGGAAATTAGGCACATGTGTAAGAATTTTGCTGAGTCAGAGTCTAATTATAATGGTTTATCAATGCACCACTTTGGTATTTGTAGCTTAATTTTGCTTATCTTCAGAATTACCAAAACATAATTTCAGAGTTTAGACAGTTAAAAAATATTGAATAGTAATGTTTTATTCCAGTGATTTTCTTTTGGCCTATTATCTTAGAGAACACGGCGTAAGATTTTTTCTGAGAGTAAAATAAAGACACCTACAATTGAACTGACAAAAAAAAAATCTTACTGAACAATTCTATTGAGCAAAAATGCCTTAAATGCTATTTAAGCATCAAACAAAAGCATTAGTTGAACAACCAACACTGCATATGAAGATCTATAAATGTTTACAAGTATGAAAAATTATCTGACAAAAATAATTTCAAAGCTACCCAATAAAGAGAGTGAAACAGGAAAAGATGACATTGCTTGGTACTGGAAGAACAGATTATAAAAGGATGAAATACTCTAAGACTTTTCATGAGATGTGCACTGCTGTGTTATCCTGACATTTGGTGCTTGACATTCTTACGAAGATGTAAAGTAATGATGGCTGCTACATTAGCATGTAAAGCCTTGTTGCAAGTAGCAAATTCTAAGATGATCATATTTGTGCAGGGGACCTAGTGTCTAAAGGAAAATTATGAAGTATTTGTGTTTAATCTAATCTGAGATCACAAAAGCTAAAGAAGTCCTGCTTGCAATTTTATGGTTCATGGCAAGGCAGAGTTAAGGTTGTGTTAGCTATACTTTTCTATACTTGAGCTCTTGAATTTCTTTAAGGTTTCTCTGAGGTTCCATTTAACTAACAAGTTTATATTTCTTCAATTTGTAATGCTGGCTTTTGGAATAATTATTAAATTGCTGCCCTTTTTTAAGGTTAGGCTGTTTAGTTGAACTCTCAGCCTTAACTTATATTTTTAAATATATAATACATACTGTATTCACTTGATTATAAGACAACCCTGAATATAAAACAACCCCAAACATAGATTCTATATATGGAAAAATTATAACTTTGATATCATTTTCCAGGTATAGAATCTAGTTTGCCTGGAATTTGTCCCCATCCCACTGTTACAGCAGGGAAAATACATTGGAAGGGGGTCAGATTTAATCTGGGGACCTCTGTTCCCTGAACTTCTTCCTGCAACCCTTTCCCTCCCTCCTTACTGTCAGACCCTACCCTCCCTGAACACATGAAAGTAAGGGGAAAATTTGAAAACACTGACTTAGAAATAAATATGCCTGTAGTAATTTGCATATCAAATTACTATTGGTACTCAAACTATTATGAGTTTTAGAAGTGATGCATTTTAACTTTTTTGAAATTGCTGCAAGATTTAGCATAGGTACTCCCTAAACAGGTATAAACTATGCATGATATTAGTCCAAAGCTGAAGGGCTCATGATTTACCATATAGTTCATTGGGCTGGGCCATAGTGACCCCACCATTTGCCAATACACAGTGTATATGTACTCTGGATACGCCCCCACTCCAATTCATGACTCAAAATGCACATTTTTGTCATGAGTCTTGGGACCTCCAAAATGTATATGCAGATGAGGTGCAAGGCAGCCTGGTCCAGCTCCACTTCATGGAGGGTGAGGAGACACAGAGCATATGCAACAGGCTGAAGGAGCAACAGAGAGATTCTGGGTGAACTATCTAAGGTACCATCTGGTGATGTTTGCCTGGCATTTAAGGCTGGTGAAGACACAGGAATCATTGGAAATGAGAAAGAAATGTGTGGCTAAGCTGTGGGATTGAAGTCAAAATGTACTTAGTGTAATGGCTCACTATGAATTGAAAAAGAGTCTGCACTGAGGGAGACTGACTACAATGGGCACTACTATATGCCTTATTCAGCTAGGCTTCACTAACCTATTTTTTGTGCTAGGTTTCTATCATTATATTAGCCAAATATAGACAATGTCTCTTATAAATCATACTTGGTGTTGGCTTCATTTAATTAACTTCGAAGTTTCCATTACTGAGCATGCAGCAGTTTAAATGAGGTTTCCTTGTATACAAATATGAGGGGTTTTTTCTGATCAGGGTGGAAAAGGTCTCATCTTATATTTGATTAAATATGGCAAATGTTGAGATTATATTGCAGTAATTGAAAGTCAGAGATATACAGAGAGAGCTAGGTGGA
>NW_017728886.1:169366105-169406884 GCF_001723895.1 Crocodylus porosus | reverse complement strand
CTGACTTCCTGCCCTTTGGGCAGGGGGCTGGACTCGATCTCCTGAGGTCCCTTCCAGCCCTAATGTCTATGAAATCTATGAAATCTATGAAAGACTAAAGGATCTAGGACTGTTCATTCTGGAGAAGAGAAGACTGAGGGTGGACCTGGTGGCCATCTGTAATTATATAAGGGGTGAATATCAGCAACTGGGAGAAAAACTGTTCACTGGGGCACCCCAGGGCAGGACAAGGAGCAATGGCCATAAACTGTTAGAGGATGGTTCCAAGTTGCTTATTTATGGTAAGGGTGACCAGAGGAGGTGGTGCAATCCTCAACCTTGGAAGTCTTCAAGAGGAGAGATGCCTTGCTGGGATCATTTGATCTCAGCAGTGCTCCTGCCAGGGGGAGGGGGGAGAGGAGGGGAGGAGAGGAGGATTTGATGATCTTTTGAGGTGTCATCTAGCCCTTAATTTCTATGATTCAAAGTTATTTATGTGATTAAGTCCTTTTATGATCTATGGATCTAGCCCTTGGACTCTGTGCCAGATGTTCCCCATTTGGAAAGGGAGTAAAAGTAGGGTGTTGTAAGGACAACTACACTAAAGATTGCAAATACTCAAGTATTACAGTAATGAATCACTAGACAAAACAGAGGATTCAATTGTGTTCCCAAGACCCGGCACAGGTTTAAGTGGCTTAAATTAAGCCACATAAACCTGAGCCAGGAGTGGCACATGAAGGTGACCACCACTTTCCAGGAGAAGTGAGTGCAGCCAGAGTTAAGTAAATTAGATTATGGATCTATATAGGATGGTTTGGATAGGGATGGTCCTGCCTCAGGCAGGGGATTAGACTGGATGGCCTATGGAAGTCACTTCCACCCCTACTTTCAGTGCCAGATGGATAAGAACAGAAGAGCCTCAGGTCTGTGGCAAGTGACTGGGGCTTTCCAGTCCTGGGGCTGTGCTGTGAATGCATGCAGGCATTTGCTAAGCTGTTTTAACCCTGACATATCTGCTTAACCCTTTATTAACCAAATATTAGTTTACCTCTGAGGTGAACTAACTTTAGATTGGATACAATATTTATTGGGTGACCTAAGTCCTGCAAATGCTTGCACCCAGGCCATTTAGATTTCCCTAAATGTAATGCCTGTATGCACCCCCAGATAATACAAGACAATTATCACAGGACTCTAAAAATGTGTTTAAAATAATTTGGGTAAACCCTTGTACTACTAAAATTATTGTCGCTATTAACACTGGATCTCAAATGCAAGACTGAAAGAACTATAGGCTAAGTAAAGACATTCAAAAAGCCTGAAGCAGAAGTGAAGCTTTGAACTTTACTCAAAAGGGCCCTCGGTTAAGTCAGGAGTGAACAGAATAGACATTTGCCCTTTTGTGGTGGAGGGCACACAGGTTGCCTACACTAACTGAGGCCAGAAGGTTGGAGGTGCCCCCACATGTCTCCCAGCTGGCCTGCAAATAATACCAAGCCCAGCCAATCAGCCAGCCACCTTGATTGGCCAGCATGGCCTCTCTTCCCAACTCTTCCCCCTGCCAGCAGCTAGCTGCCAGTGGTGGGGATCAGTGGAAACCTCTGCCCTGCCCCCCAACCAAGCCTGAGCCAGCATAGCTGGGGGGGCCCACAGGATGGGGGCCTCCTTTCCCTTCCTTTTTCCCCCCCCCCCAATGCCATTGACAGCTGGCCAGTCATTGAGTGTGGGACTGGGAAAAGGAGCTGTGCTGGCCAGGTTGGCCTAGTGGTGGGTGCGAGGGGAAGAGAGGGGGAGAAAGTCCACACCATGCAGCCCCTCCACCCCCAAGATGTGGTGGCTCAGACTGGGGCCAGGGCCATCTGGGGCCTTTCCTCCCCACCCACCACCCAGCTACCAATGACAGCTGGCACTGCCCCCCAGCCCTGCAAAAGCCCACTCAGCTGAAGCAGACAGTGAATGCAGTTGAGATTAATGCACCCCCTGAAAGGGGCATTATCGGGGAGGGGGCATAAAGCAGCCTGGGATGCTAGGGAACTTTGACTTACCTTGAGTCAATAGGGGATCTGGTACAGAAGCTTGATATACTGGTGTAACCTAAATCACATAAGTCTAATACTATATCTATCCAGATCTCTCTCAGACAGGGTTCCACCATTTTTAAATCAATCAAGGTGACCAAAATTCTGTCCTGTTATTGGCTTAAACCAGCTTTTGGTCATTTATACAGGTTTATGTATAATATCTGTGCCTAGCCATAGTGGATAGCTCACAGCTGACCAATAAACAGATCAATGAGGAACATCACTAGAAAGTGCTGCATATTGGAGCTGTATGCTTGTTGCTGGGCTCTAATGAATAATGGTTCAGTATTAGTCAGCATTAAAGAATAAGGATATGAAATTCACCCTTTACATTGGGTCCCCAAATGATGGTCTCAGTAGTAATTTAATGCCAATACTATAATTGACATTGATGAATATGATTTTCATGTGACCACCAAACCAGGAGGAAGTCGTACATGAGGCATTCTTCAAACAGATAGCAGAAGTTTCCTGGTCACAGGCTCTGGTTCTTATGGGGGACTTCAATCACCCTGATATCTGATGGGAGGACAATACAGCAGTGCAGAGGCAATACAGGAACTTTCTCAAGAATTCTGGGCATGACTTCCACTTTCAAGTGCTAGAGCAGCCAACTAGGGGCCAAGCTCTTCTTGACCGGGCATTCATAAACAGGGAAGAATTGGTGGGGAATGTAGTAGTAGATGGCAACTTGGGCAGCAGCAACCATGAGATGATTGAGTTCAGGATTCTGAACCTCCTTTTTCTTGTGCAGGGACCAGGACTTCCCTGCTGTGATGCCAGACGGACTCGAAGGGAATGCCTCCAGACCTCAGGTTGGGAAGGACCGGGTTAGAGAGTTTCTGGAGGGGCTGGACGTGTTCAAGTCAGTGGGTCCAGATGCTCTCCACCCCAGGGTGTTAAGGGAGCTAGATGGGGTTCTTGCAGGGCCCTTGGCACGGCTTTACAAGCACTTGTGGTGCTCAGGCCAGGTGCCAGATGATTGGAAGATAGTTAACGTGGTCCCCATCTTCAAAAAAGGGAAGAGAGAGGACCCGGGCAACTATGGGCCCGTCAGTCTTACTTCAATCCTTGGGAAACTCTTTGAGAAGATCCTCAAGGAGCACAGCTGTGATGGGCCGGCTTCAGGGATGATGCTTAAGGGCAACCAGCATGGTTTCATTAGGGGCAGGTCATGTCAGACCAACCTGATTGCCTTTTATGATCAGGTCACAAAGGCAAAGGATGCAGGTGTTGCCATGGACGTAGTCTTTCTAGACTTCAGCAAGGCCTTTGACACCATCTCCCATCCCATCCTCTTTAAAAAACTAGGTGACTGTGGCATTGATGCCTACACAGTCAGATGGATTGTACTCAAGGGTTGTACTCAGGGTGGTGGTGGATGGGTCATATTCAACCTGGGGGGAAGTGGGCAGTGGAGTCCCCCAGGGCTCGGTCCTTGGGCCTGCGCTGTTCAATATCTTCATCAGCGATTTGGACAATGGGGTGAAATGCAACCTGTTTAAATTCCAAAATTTGGGGTGAGGTGAGCACGCTAGTAGGGAGGGAAAGATTGCAACAAGACCGGGATAGGTTACAGGAGTGGGCTGACATAAACAGGATGCATTTCAATACTGACAAGTGCAGGGTGCTGCACTTAGGCAGTAGAAACCAGCAGCACACTTATAGAATGGGAAACTCCCTTCTTGAGATCAGGGAGGCAGAAAGGGATCTTGGAGTCATTATTGACTCCAAGATGATCATGGGTTGACAATGCGAGGTCACGGTTGGCGCGGCTAACCGGAACTTGTCGTGCATCCACAGGTGCATCTCAAGTAGAGCCAGGGAGTTGATCCTCCCCCTCTACGCAACGCTGGTCAGGCCACAGCTGGAGTACTGCATCCAGTTCTGTGCGCCCCACTTCAGGGGGGATGTGGACAACATTGAAAGGGTCCAAAGGAGGGCCACCCGCATGATCCGGAGACAACAGGGCAGACCCTACATTGAAAGACTGCGGGACCTAAATCTGTTCAGCCTTCACAAGAGAAGGCTGAGGAGGGACCTGGTGACAGTCTATAAACTCACTAGGGTGACTGACAAGGGTTTGGGGGAGACACTGTTTCCCCTAGCGCCCCCTGGCATGACAAGGAATGGACACGAATTATTGGAGAGTAGATTTAGATTAGACATCTACAAGAACTACTTCATAGTTAGGTTGGCTAGGAGCTGGAACCAACTTCCAAGGGAGGTGATGCTGGCTCCTACCCTGGGGATCTTTAAGATGAGGCTTGAGGCCTACCTGTCTGGACTCATTTGAGTCCAGTTTTTCTCCCGCCCAGGCGGGGGTTCGGAGTTGAAGATCTACAAGGTCCCTTCCGACCCTACTTCTATGATTCTGTGATTCTATGAGGAAAGGAAGAGCAGCAGAGTAAAGACACTGGACTTCAGAAAAGCAAACTTTGACTTGCTCAGGAAACTCCTAGGCAGAATCCCCTGGGAAGCCAGTCTGAGGGGGAGAGGAGTCCAGAAGAGCTGTCTGACTTTAAAGAAGCCTTATTGAGAGTGCAGGAACAAACCATCCTGATCTGCAGGAAGACAAGCAAGTATAGCAGAAAACCAGCTTGACTTAGCAGGGAACCCTTCAGTAAACCAAATCACAAAAAGGAAGCTTACAAGAAATGGAAACTTGGATAAACAACTAGGGAGGAGTATTAGAGTATTGGTCCAGCATGCAGGGATTGAGCTAGGAAGGCCAAAGTGCAACTTGAGTTGCAGCTAGCAAGAGATGTGAAGAGTAAGAAGGGTTTCTGCTAGTATATCAGTAACAAGAGGAAGATCAAGGAAAGTGTGGGTCCCTTACTAAATGGGTGAGGCAACCTAGTGACAGAGGATGAAGAAAAGGATTCATCAAGGGCAAGTCAAACCCAATCAACCTGATAATCTTCTATGATGAATGACTGGCTCTGTGGATGTGGAGAGACAATGGATGTAATACCACCATTATAAAAATAGGAATGGATGTGAAAAGTCAGACCTTCTAAAAACCTAACAGTGGACCCTCATTTTATAGTGTGGAGTTGTAGGATTTTTTAAGTGTTACTAGAGTTCGCACATATAATTTTTTCATCAAAATATCCACCAAACAGTTGGATAGCTGAAAGAGCTATTCAAAGTGAAAAGATATATATTTCAAAGGAAGGAAAGCACGTCAATAAAGAGCCATACCTATCCCTGTTGGATTTCAGAAATGCATCAGTGGGAGAACAGATGCTAGTGGAAATACAAACAAAGACTTTAAATTCCCATAGTCCTCAGTTACTTGGACCTAAGAAAATACGAGATTTATAAATATAACTGGAAGAAAAACAAGCGATGAAAAGATTGTATTCTTTCAGGCATACAAATTTCATGTTTCCTACAAGGATGGACAAGTCAGACCAACTAAGAATGGATGGCAACAGCTTAAAACATCATCAAGAGTTTTTATAGTCTCTCTGATCCTACAAAAGTTGAAAATACTACATGTTGAAAGTACTATTAGAAGTATTAAGGTAGTTGTTAATATTTTCTTGTAATACCTGTTTCAGATGCTTGTTGATGCAGGTCATAAAGATGAAAACTCAATCCTTCAAGGAATGGATTAGTGAGAAAACAAAATTGCTGACTGCCAGGAGAAAAACTGCAGACATCCATACCACCAAGGTCACCAACTTAAAAATTATTATAGACAACAGCTTTGCCAGGGATGAAGCTGTGATATAATCATTTGGAGTGCATAGTGTTAGGAACTATTAAATGTCTGTCAGGTAGGAAAGTAAAATTAACCATAATTGATGTGGTGACTCTGAGACACATTTAGGATCTAATTGCCAATATATGTTAGACTAAGGGTGTGCCCACACTTTATGCATGCCTAAACTTAATGTGCATTTGCCTAAAGCACATTAAGGTGATTTAGGCATGTGTCTACACATGCACATGCTAAGATGCATTAGCACGCTGTGTGTGCTGACTTGGAAATAAAGTTAGCCCCAAAACAGTTAACATATACAGCATTAAGAGCTTCTACACACTTGTTAAAGTGTTTTAGCTTTTTGTGCCTAAATCTGATACCTGCCCTAAAAGTGTTTTCCTAGAAGATATAAAAATTTAAAGGTAAGAATGTAAGAAAAGGTAACAAGTTACTAGTGTGAGAGTGGTTATGATAAATAAATATGCCCAAACTGAAAATGCTTATTAACAACCACATTTCTAGTTAAGAAAGCCTCATGTCTTCCTCCTTGCTATGCTACATTCTTCAAGGGCTTATTAAACATAAAAAGATAAAAATAGGAATCAGTGGAAGAATAGGGCACAGCTCAGGGGAAACAGAGTTTTAAAACAGAGAGGAGTAAACCACAACATTAAAATGTACATTCAATTTCATAAATTAAAGTCATCTCAAATTCCTGACCTGTCAAAATCTAGGGTTTAGATTAAGGCAGGGGTGGGCAATTATTTCAGCTGAAGGGCCACTTAATGATTTCTGGTGAGCTGTCAAGGACCACAAGGGTAGCCCCACCCCTTGACAGGTGTCCTGCCCCCAACTGCTGTCTTGGGACCAGAAATCTCACCCCTAACCCTTGCCACCAGAAGTCCCCCTTTGCCCCAAGGAGTTCTTCTTTTGGGAAGGGAGGTATGCCTTCCAGGAACCAGAAAAGAAACAAATCTTATACTAAAAATAAAATATCTACTTTAACATATTTTAATTTTATTTCAAAAATCATTTTTGTCCAGATTTCAGTGTGTTTGCATAGTGCATATAGAAGTGATTGCATAATAGCTCAGAAAAAGTCTTACTCCTGTATGTTGTGTGGGTCAGGGTGGGTGTGGGGTGTGAGTGTGGGGGATAGGTGGGGTAGGCAAGTGTGGCGTCTGTGAAAGGATGTGGGGTGTTTGTGGGGGTGTGCATGGATGGATGTGGGGTTTGTAGGAGGTAGGCGTAAGGTGTGTATGAGGTTTGTGGGTGGGTTTGGGCCCCACTACCATATGCTACTTCCCTCACGTGAACCAGTAGCAGCAGAAGGTGGTAGGTCTTAAGGCGCTTCTGGCCTGCAACAGGCAGAGCCCCCCGGCAGTGCACAGCTCCAGCTGAATCCTGGCAACTGCACATGGAGGCATGGAGCTAGCCTGGCTGAGCCCACTGAACCAGACCAGGCCAGCTCCCCGCGGTGGGATTTCAGCACTCCACTGGGGAGCCACACGGGGAGGCACAGAGACCAACTGGCCTGATGGTTTGTGAATCATGAGCTGTGGGGAGTCACACGCCATCATGCCAGGTGGTCTCCATGCCACAAAATGCAGCTCCCTGCTTGAGTGCTGGAAGTCCCATGTGGAAGCACAGAGGCAGCTCAGCCTACAGTGCTAGGAGCCCCACATGCTGGCACAGAGCCAGCCGAGTTTGGTTTGAAGGTGTGTGCCAGCAAGCCATGCAGGACCAGGCCGGGCTATGCTGGACCCATGCCGCTACATCCAGCTCCCAGGATTCAGCTATAGCCATGTGCCACTGGGGGGCTCTGCCTGTAGAGGGCCAGGAGCACAGTGAGGGCCCACTGCCTGCTGCACCACCAGTGGTGAGGGCTGTGCACTGTGGCAGGGGGCCCCACATCCACCCACAAACCTTACACCCAGCCCTCTCTGCAAGCAGGAGCTCCCCTCCCCACTCACCACCTGTCCAGTCACGTGCCAGTGCACTCAGTGCCTCCGCATGGGGCTCCCACAGGAACCAGGAGCCCCACAGAGATGGAAACACAGTGCCTGCCTGGTCCAGTGATGTGCAATCTCTGGAAGCTCACTTCGCACCTGCTTCTAGAAGGGCAACTATGGGTTGGTAATAATACATTTTTTGTGGGGGTCCCATGGCCAGGATAGAATGGCCTGTATTTTGCCTGCCCTGGATTATGACCCGACTCTCTCTCTCTCTCTCTCTCTCTGCATTATGCATAGATATTTAGTACTTTATTAATATTCATTCAGTAGAATTTAAACTGTCACTTCTCCTCACACTCTACTTCAGCCCACACAAAATACCATAAAACCGTAATATATGATGCGGCTTATATGTGATGCTCATTCTAGAAACTAGTTTTAAAAAATGTTCCCTGATGCTTTTCACATATATTTCAGAGTCCATTCAAGTTATTCTCCTTTGAAGTGTCAAACTGCTGGTTTAAGGAGTGTTAGGTGCAATTCCTTTGTAAATAATGTATAACAACATAATACAGCCTGATATAATATCTAATTTAAGTAGACATTTGCCTTGTTGGTGATCAAGTACACCATCATACATTGCCTTGGTTTTCTTTTTAAACCTACTTCAAATCAGTGAAAATTAATTGTTCAGCCCCATTTGCACTGGTAAAGATGTTTTCCTGAAAATGCTATGAGGAAAGGTTCTTTTGAAGTAACAAGTAACTGGAAGGCTTCCTTTGTGGCTTTCTGACCCTACAAGGCCTTTCAACCTCTGCCCCTATATAACGAAATATGTCATGATCTACATGCAGAAATGATATAGGATCTGATCCTGAGTCTGTTCCTTATGTAGAATTCTTTTTCACATAAAATTTAAAATGATCTCATTACCTAGTCTTCATATCTTGAACTGAAATATTTCCAGTCTAAATCTGTAGTCACTCTATATATGAAGGTCAGGGAGAATTGTATGTACAGAACAGTCAAATGATCAGGTCTTGTAACCATCATTGAAAATGAATGTCTATTTAGAGTGTTTTTGCAGGGGTATGTATGACTACCTGGACAAAACCATGACATTTAATTTTTTTATCAAAACGTATACAGCTCATTTAAAAGTGGGTTCAGTTCCAGATTCCTGTCCCAGAGAATGGTAGAGAATCTTGATTAGATTTGCAAACCAGCTTCCTCTAAATGGGCACAGAGCACAATGAATTGCTTTATAATTAATCTGGAACTCTGAGAAAACTTTCTGCAGCTGCATCATGATTTCCATTATAGAACGCAAGTATACAACCTTATTGATCATGGTGAGTCACCCTCAGTAACAAGGTCAGCACAAGGTCTACATACATTTTAAGCACTTGAAATCATGTTTAAATATACCAAAGGGGAGCACAGTCATCTTGCATATGTATGAATGCTATTGAAAGATACAACCTGAGGAACCTACTTACAGTGATTTGAATTGTTGGAAATTATAACAACATAAATACTTCCAAAACCAGATCAAATCTGCACTTTCACCCTTATCCCCAGATCACTAGTGTGCCTACTCCAAAGTTCAAAAATATTCTAGTAAATTAGTAAATCAATATTTCACAATTTCAAAGTCACTGTGAACTTTAAAAGTGAAGGACAGATTCAGTTTTATATGATTTTGTGATCATTCATGGATTTTTTTCATCAGCTGAATTGGAATTAGGGACCACATAGAAAAAAATAGAATGGTTGCTGTTGTGTTAGGAAGGAAATATTCCTAATTTTTCTCTAAAATTGGACTATTAACAAATTTCAAATATGCAAACCCTTAGAAATAAATGTGGAGGACAGCCACATAGCAGGATAATTTAGGACGGTAGAGAAGGCTGAAGGGAAAGTGCTGATAGATGGAATTTCTAACAGCATTAGTACCCATAATGGGTGAAAATGACCACTATAGCCTTACTGAACTTAATAGGAACCTTCAATGAGGTTAGGATTTCTCAGGTCTGCATCTGGTAGAACCACGTGGCTATAGAACAGGGGTAGGCAATGTTTTTTGGCCAGAGTGCCAAAAAAACCACATTGTCTACCTTGGAAGGTGCCAGAGTGCCGGCAGGCCAGAAAACCAAAATGAGAGCAGGGTGTACATGGCAGGATGCACAGCATATTAATAATCATAAATGTTGCCTTTTTAATGGTAAATACCAGATTTTCTAAATAGTGTAAACCTGGTGACAAAACTTGGTGACATATAAATAAAACTTCAGTGCGCTGCCACTCCGGGTCACCCACGCTGCACTCCCGACCCTGCTGCCCTCCCCTGGGCCCTCCAGAGCACAGCACGTGCGACCCAGAGTGGCAGTGTAAAGAGGGGCTGCACAGGGAAGCTTCCTGTCATGGCAAGCTCCACACTGCCCTGATCACACTTCCCCTGTGTGCATGGGGGCAGTGCAGGCAGCAGCACAGGGATGTGCCCCTCACTGCTGCCCCCACATGCAGGGTAAGTGTGGCCAGGGCAGTAGGAACCTCAGAGCAGCAGACATCTTTCATGTGCATCCCCACTGTGCCCTGCCATGTCAGGTTCCACACACTACTCTGCAGAGTTGGTAGGGGAGGGCAGCATGGTGGGGAGCACTGCCAGCACCTGCTGCCTGCCCAGGGCTGTGGCTGGGGCTGGGGAAGGGATCAAGGACAGGGGGGACAGCAGCTGTTTACAGCCTCCTGGCTGCAGCCTGCCCAGGTTCTGGGTAGCTGCTACCAGCCATAGATCCTCTGCTGCTTGCAACAGGGCTTACATCCTCCCATCTGCCTGCTGAGAGCAACCCAGGCCCTATAGTTATCAGCAGCTACCCAGAACCTGGGCAGGCTGCAGGTGGGAGGCTGCAAACAGCTTCTGCCTCCCTGCCCTGGTCATCTCATAGCCCTGGACTCTGGGAAGTCAGCAGATGTCGGCACTGCACCTGTCAGTCGGGGTGGGGAGGCAGCAGCTGTTTGCAGCCTTCTGACTGCAGCCAGCTCAGGCTCTGGGGTAGCTGCTGCCAGCCATGGTACTTGCAGCATGGCTTGCAGTCTCTCATCTGCCTGCTGGGAGCAGCCTGGGCTCCGTGGCTGACAGCAGCTGCCTAGAACCCAAGCTGGCAGTTGCGTGCCGAGCAAAATGACCTCATGTGCCCTGCTATAGAACAAGTCAACCATCAATCAGTGACCCAAATAGTTCAGCATTAGTCCAGAGACTAATTAGCACCAGCTTTAGAAAGCCAACTTGCTATGTGAGGCAGGAATACTATTCCACTCTTTGCTCTCTATCTTTCAAACTAGAAGTAGAATAATGATGTTTGGGTGGCTCTAAGGACGGGTTAATTATCACTGATGACTAGTAGTGCGATTTCTTCCACCCAGTGCCACGTGGTTGAGGTTCTGGTTCTGGTCCAAGGGAAAAACTCTCACAGAACAGTGCAACGTGGTTGAGGGCACTGCTACCAAGTAAGTTTATGGTCTACACATCACCTGAGTTTTAATCAAAGTTATATACATTGGTTGGGTGGAGAGAATTATCTGTGGAACTGCTGTAAGATTATTTTGCCAATATGAGCTATGTACTGGTTTCAGTGTAACACAATGCTGCAGAAGTTCTCTCGGAGGTGGGATAATATAATTGTTAAATAAAGATGTTTAACAGCTTGCTAACATGTCCTGATATGGTAAGGTTTTCTAACTGAGGTAATCCTAAAATAATGTATATATATGAATCAGGTGTGCAGCCATAGCAGTATTAAGATTTGGATGAAGAACAGAGCATGTGTGGGATAGTCAAATACAGTGGAATCTTGAAAGAGTATTTCAAAGAAACAGAGAAAGAGAGAAAGGCATAAACAGACCTAGGGTAAAGTCAGGGATTCATGAGTTTATAATCATCTTAAAATACTATGCCTTTAGGAAGCTAATAAGCTGGCTACAGAGTGGCCATGTCTCCATGAGATTCTGGCTGCACAGTTGTTACTGAGAAGGCATTTAGTAGTTGCATACACAAGCATGCAAGTACTAAATGACTGTGCAGTAAATGAAGTTACTGGACAGTAGTGTATCTGAATGGCTGTTAAGTGATGCCAACTGTACAGAAGCTCATGACTACTGTGCAGTAGCATCGCATCACACTTTATACCACACAACACTAGTTCACAGTAGTAACAAGCTACTGTGCAGTCATTGTCCCATGTAGATGTGGCCAGTGTGCCCTCACCCCCTCCCTCCACCTCTCACACAATTAAAATGCCCAAAACTCAGCTGCCCCTTTGAAAATGAAACTTCTTGCAAACAATTTATATTCACTTTTAAAAATCTATTGTATTAGAATATTATTCTTGCACTTATTCTTAGAGTCCTGAAAAACATCAATGAGGAAAATCCAAACTACATGGAACTTTCTTCAAAATAGGGGACCCTATTCTCCATTCCTCTGGCCTTGTACATCATGACAAAATTGATTTAAATATGCCATCGTTCTGATATAATAATGTTTTATACCTAGTTGGCATAAGAATCAAGCAATTAATTTCTTTTCCCCTACTACTGAACATAAAAACTTGCTGTTTGACCTTTACACTAATGAGGCTAAATAAAAACACAGATGTTTTCTACTAACTGATGGAAAGTAATAATGTGCTATCTTAAGCCATTACTTTGCAGAATGAGAGGCCTGGGCAAGGATTATTTCAGCTGAGTAAGAAACTGCAGCTTAAAAATATCTCCTCCCTGTCTAAATTCTTGTCTACACTAAGAAATTGACTCATTTTAGAAAACAGTTACCAGCAACAGGTACCTTGAAAAGTAATGCCTGAGATAGTTCAGGTGCTAACAGACTGAGCAGAATTGTTATTTCACACAATTAAAAAAATAGTTCTTGAGATATGATCCACTGCAGACAAATATGTTCAAGAGTAGGTCATTTCCTAGTTTAAAGGGGCCTGGAGAAATAAAATGAAACAGCTTCTTTCAATCCTTTCAAATCACACAGGTTATGATCAACAAGTAGGCAACTTTCGATCCCTCTGGATCATGGTGTATACATGAGAGGTCACCAGGACTTTTGATGTTCATACCTAGACAAGAATATGGAGGAATAGCAGCTGCTCAGACCTTCCATCTCCCCTTTAGACCACTGAGATAAGATCCAAAGGCCAGACCAAATCTGGCTGTAGTTATATGATGGTTGTAGTTATATATGCATCCAGAAATTGAACCTGGCTCTACTGCATGGCATAACAAAGATTCTACCACTGAACCACAACAGCAGTACAGGCTATAGTTGGACATGTGCAAAAAAAAAAAAAATACACATAAGTTGTCCCACATGACCTTTTCTGGCCAACCTGATTTAAGCTCAAAATATTATAGTGAAGAACACCCTCAGGAATCTAAAACTAGAATATTAAGGGTGAGGACAAGTATCCACTGCACCCAGTATAGGTTTATGTGTTCACCATTGCTGGGAGCAGCATGGATAGCCAGAAGAAAGCAACTTATGAGGGGAGGGGCTGACAGATCCACAGAGGGGTCTAGCAGGACCAAGGGGAAGGTTGGCAGGTCTGGGCGGTGGGCTGCTGAGATAAAAATAGCTCAATCAGAATTAGGAACACCATAACCCCAGGGCTAGAACAAGTGGCTGGGCTGTGAACATGAGCAGGTGTATGCTAGGCCAAGTTAACTCTTCATATTTGGGTTAACCCTCTATCATTCCAAAGTTAATTCACTTCCTGAAATGAACTTAGATCAGGTATACCATTTCTGGGTAGTTAAAGCCCTGTGAGTGCCATTTAGACTGGACATTTTGGTCAACCTAACCTTGGTGTTTGTACATACCCAAAATGTACTATTTCATCCATTTCAATTAAACAGTGAAATTTGATGCATTTGCAAATTAGGAAGAGGTCTATAGCTTCACAGAGCCCAATCTTCTAATAAATTTAAATAGAAAACTTTAAAAATAATATTAATAGGATAGACAAAATTACAGGTATTGAAACTCTTCAAATATGTCAATGTCTCAAGTCTCTTACATTTAAATAAACAATTTATATTCTATTATCACAAATATTTGATTATAAAACATGTAAAAGATGACAGGCATTCCATTTTCAGAGGCCAAAATCTGACATTTCAAAAGTAAAATCACTTATTAGATTACGCATAGAGGTCTACCTAACTCAAGGAGGTGGATGGTTGATTTCACAGAGAGACCGAGGGGTTGGCTACCACATTCATGAGTTGATTGTGGCACGCTCTCCCCTTTACCTCTGATTGGCCAAGGAGCCCCAGTGTCCCTTCCCGTTTACACTGATTGGCTGTGAGGGCTGTCCATCATGGAGGCCCACACCTCATTTCTGATTGATAGAGAGGGGCAAGGCTCTGGGGAGGCAGCATTTTTTTTCAATAAGTTTTTTCTCTCTTTTTTGCAGATTTTGCAGGCAATGCTGGATTTCACGATTTCTGTGAAATCCTCAAAATCACAATTTCTGTGGGTCTCAAATTATACATATAATTTAATTAATTCACATTTTGCCTAGCCACATAATTAATAAAAATCAAAAACTGGTGGTCAAACCTGATTTCACAGCAAATATTTGATTTTATATTCAGTAATTCAAAACTGTTCTCCTAGGGTGCCTGTAGATGTGTATTACATGATTATAGAACATAGGAACATGTCAGACCAACCTGATTGCCTTTTATGATCAGGTCACAAAGGCAATGGATGCAGATGTTACTGTGGATGTAGTCTTTCTAGACTTCAGCAAGGCCTTTGACACCGTCTCCCACCCCATCCTCGTTAAAAAACTAGGTGACCGTGGCATTGATGCCTACACACTCAGATGGACTGCAGATTGGCTCAAGGGTCATACTCAGAGGGTGGTGGTGGACGGCTCATACTCAATCTGGGGGGAAGTGGGCAGCGGAGTCCCCCAAGGCTTGGTCCTTGGACCTGCGCTGTTCAATTTCTTCATCAGCGATTTGGATGATGGGGTGCAATGCAACCTGTTTAAATTTGCTGATGATACCAAAATTTGGGGTGAGGTGAGCATGCTAGTAGGGAGGGAAAGATTGCAGTAAGATCTGGATAGGTTACAGGGCTGGGCTAACATATACAGGATGCGTTTCAATACTGACAAGTGCAGGGTGCTGCACTTAGGCAGTAGAAACCAGCAGCACACTTACAGAATGGGAAACTCCCTTCTTGAGATCAGGGAGGCAGAAAGGGATCTTGGAGTCATTATTGACTCCAAGATGAACATGGGCTGACAATGTGTGGTCACAGTTGGCAGGGCTAACCGGACCTTGTCGTGCATCTACAGGTGCATCTCAAGTAGAGCCAGGGAGGTGATCCTCCCCCTCTATGCGACACTGGTCAGGCCACAGCTGGAGTACTGTATCCAGTTCTGTGTGCCCCATTTCAAAAGGGATGTGCACAACATGTAGAGGGTCCAGAGGAGGGCCACTTGCTTGATCGGGGAACAACAGGGCAGACCCTACAATGAAAGACTGCGGGACCTAAACCTGTTCAGCCTTCACAAGAGAAGGCTGAGGAGGGACCTGGTGACCATCTAGAAACTCACTGGGGGGGGACCAGAAGGGTTTGGGGGAGACACTGTTTCCCCTAGCGCCCCCTGGCATAACAAGGAATAATGGACACAAAATATTGGAGAGTAGGTTTAGATTAGACATCCACAAGAACTACTTCACAGTTAGGTTGGCTAGGAGCTGGAACCAACTTCCAAGAAAAGTGGTGCTGGGTCCTAGCCTGGGGGTCTTTAAGAGGAGGTTGGATGTACACCTTACTGGGGTCGTTTGACCCCAGTACTCCTTCCTGCCATGGAACTTGATTATCTGCTCAGGTCCCTTCTGACCCTAGAAACTATGAAGCTATGAAATAACATGAAATGTATGACAATAGGATTCTGTTTGTAGCAGTATGCCAAAAAATAATGAGTAACATCCCCAAGAGACTGCTGAGGTTCAGACTGCTCTCAGTGTCATGTGTATTCAGCATGCTGAGCATCAAAATAGCTGTGGGGGGCTCTTTAACTAAAGCTTCGGTTAAAGCGCTTCTACAGCCATTTTGAAGTGCAGGGACACTGAATAAATGAGAAGCTGAGGATACTGGAGCATGCAAATTTCACTCTAGTTAACATGCTCCAGCAGACTTGATTAATTGAGTTTGCTCCTATGTTTTGTAATCACATAATACCTTTACTTTAATAGATATAGGACAAACTGTGCACTAACAATTTAGAATGCCAAATATTCCACCACAGAAGAGTAAAAAAAACCAGAAAGTTCTAGTAGTACTAAATTATTAATCAATTGCTGTCAGGATTGTTCTATAAAATTTCCTTACTAGTATTTTATCCAGTGCAAATTTAAAGTGTCTCAATTGATGGGGAAGATTTTCCTGATGTTCAGCCTGATTTTTCTTTTCTTAACCTCATTCATTTAGGGTATGGACAGGCATTCTTCTGTAATGCTAAAAAGTATCTCATGTAGTGCTATGAGAGCATATAGGTATTTCAGCTCCCTGGCTGCTACAAAGTCGCTTGAAAGACCAGCTCTTCCAAGCTCTCCATCACAGTGGCTGGGGTCCCCTCCACCTCCGCCCCCAGGACAGCCTGTGACTGGCAGCTTTCCCTCGCCAAAGAAAGGGGGCATGCTGTCAATGATTAGCTGGCCACTTCTAGAGATCATCAGCTGCCAAAGCCAGCCCTTCTCCATCTGCTCTTCTTACCTCTGCCATCCCTGGTTGTACTGGTGCCACTGCCATCTTGCCAGGCCACTAGCAGCAGTGATGGAAATTCCCTTTCTTTAATCCTAATCCTTCTTCCTATATTCCTCCCCGCCTTGTTTCACCTAACAGCTGATCAGTAGCTGCAAGCAGCTGCACAGCTGCCATGGCCAAGACAACGGCAGCTCTGCTGAATGCGGCAGCGATGACAGAGTTACGGCTGCCCGGCTTTGCTGATCAGCAGCAGCTCCTGCTACAGCTACCTCTGTACAAGGCTCTTAAAGTGGCAATATTGTTAATAAGGTTCCAGTTGCTTGCTTCTGGGCAAGCAGGCAGGGAGCCACACTCTCTCCCCACTTGGAGTCAGCCATTGGGGGCAGGGAGTGAGTGAAATGTTGTAGGTCCTAGAGACCCCTGTAGTGCTACATATAGGTGTTATACATAGCACTACAGACCCAAGAAGCTCCTGTTTGAAAAGCACCATTTCATAGTGCTTTTGCCATCTTCGTAGCACCACAAACAGCAAAAGTGACAGACTGTACAGCCACTTTTTGTAACATTAAAAGGTGCAATTAGCACAATAATGTAATGCATGCCCATTGCCTTAGTCATAGTTTTTCATTTCCAAAACATTCTAAACAATTATAAATAGTTACATTTCAATTTATGGGAATTATAGAGGCTTATTTCCTTAAAGCTCTCCTTGTAAATCATTCCCTCCAGTTTTATCATTTTTATTTCCTAAATACCCTGTGTATTTTTAACATCATTTGCTATTGCAGTTCCTATAACTGAATTCAGGATTCCAGACGCAAACCATGGAAAGGAGGCACTTCAATGTTTTTTTTAACATAATGTGAGGCCTTTGCATGCAAAACTCAGCATCATATCCAGTTTTAATCTCACCAAAACCATGACTTAAACTCATGTCTAATTTGCTGTTCTTAATCATTTCTAGGTGTCTTGAGTGGTCAGTGTTTCCCCAAATTACCCTATGTTGTTTAAATCTCTTCATGTTGGGCTATTTTATATATTTCTTAGGAAAGATTCTTAGGGGGAGGTTTCTTAGGAGGATTTATCATCACTTCTCCTGACCCTCACCTCGCAAGACTGTGTCACTGTGTGTTATAACTCAAGATGGGTCGAATTCTAGCAGCATTAAAAGGAGAGGTGGAGAGCTCACAGAAGCAATTACACCAGGCATCCCCTTCCTTGGCTCCCTCAACCCCACACTTGAGTCTTGAAGTTTCCAACTCTTTATAATAGAGCTGGCAACTGTCCTTTTTCCTGTACATCAACTCAGACAACAGACCTGAGCTATCTTTAAAGAATCCGTCCCTGTTGATGGGTATTTTATTCTGCCCCCATCACCCCTAAGCTGCTAACAGAGCACTTAGAATACTAATACCCATTCCTCCTTTGTTTCTGATGAGCTTCTTTCTGCCTCCCTTTCCCAACATTAGCCATCCCACTATCACCATGATCCGGAGCCTACAAGATATTGTTTGGAATATAGCTTTTCCTATATCTAGGAAAGCAGGAATGGGAAACCTTAAATCCTACTTTTTCTAAAATGATTACCCAATATGGGTCTAACTATCCATAAGAATCACAATTCACAAATGAATAATATTTCTTTGCCTTGTACCATACGTTCATATTCCTGTCCCATTTCATAGTCTTGATTATTCCAAGGCTTCAGGAAGGAAGCTATCAAAAAAGAGCAATTCTACATGAAGTCTGGAATAATTTATGCTGCTACAGCAATATACTGGCATTGATCTTTTTTTTCAGAAATGTAACTCAAATCAATGGAAAAGGAGTGAAAATAAAACATGCTTCCTGAAACTGTTTTTCAGTTGAGGAATTTTTAGATGGAATAAGATGTGCCCTATGCTAAGAACTTCTTTCTCAACCTAAACACACCTCACTTTTAAAATACATGAGGCATAAGATCTGGAGTTAAGATTCCCCTTCCCTTCCCAAGGACTTTGGTTGAGAGGGGAAAGGGAAGAAGAGCAGTGATGTGGTAGAAACTCACAGATCCGCAGTTACTAAGATACGCATTTAATTCATCTTCTGTAGATAAGCACACCTGGTAAAACTTCACACAAGCAGTATAGTTCTTTTCATTTATTATTATTTATAGCAAAAAAAGGGGGGGGGGGGCAATGTGTGACCACTTTCTGAAGAATTCCTCACAGCTGTCAATCAATGGATCTGTTGCTATAAGAGTCCTCTAAGTATACCTTCTCCTATAAAAGACAATATCTAGGATTTAAGAAACATTGAACTACATGTGTTTTGTGTTATCTGCTAGATTTGCTTCAGAGAAATAAAGCTGTGTCTAGAAGCCGATGAGATAATATTGTAGTCAGCGTACAAATAGTTGTATTACGTTTTGTGATACTCCTGGAAGGAGAAAGCAAGCAGAATTTGGGCCTCGGTGATTTTTGCTGCTGTTCCTAAAAAAAATATTGCTACACCTACACCATTTAATTCTAAAACAATAGTAGCATAATTGACTAAAGTATATAAATAACTACTACTCTTCAGACCAGGCTACATTAAAATATGAGTCATTGCTCCATTCATAGGAGGCTATAGAATTCCATCAAATCCTAAAGTTACTGCAGTGCAGTGCTGCTGCAGTCAAAAATTAAAATAAAAAGTAGCTTTCTTCTTGTAATGAGCCTAGTAATAATTTAACTCAAAGTATGACTAGAAACATTGTTTTTACTTTAATAAATTAAACAGACAATTTGACATAGAAAGCATAATTGTACAACAACTGCAATTAAGATTTAGAAATATTACCTGAATACATATTTATCTTTGGTTCTTAAACTGTCTTTGCCAAAATATGCAGCAGTTTGCTTTACTTCAAAAGGGGCATGTCTACATTAGATGTTGACTGCACAGTAGCTCGATACTACTGCACAATAGGGTCACATGGCAAAAAACATGCTGAGATGCTACTGCACAGTAGTATTAGGCTACTGTGGAGTTGCATCACTTAAAAGGCATTTGCTGGCAGTACTGAGTAGTAACTCTGGTTACTGTGCATTTATTTAATACTTGCTTAAACTAGTACTAAATAAATGTAAACTAACTACTGGGCAGCAGCATCTCATGGAGATGTGTCCAGGGAGAACTATCTTACTCTTCAGTAGGGGAGATGGCTGGTGAAATGAAAAAGTAGAGATAGAATTCTGATATAATTACTTTTCACTAGAATCCATTACTGTTGATCATTTTGAAGGAAAAAACTGCACTGTGTAACAATCAAATGTAAACTAGGTAATTCATTATAAAGTATTTTGAATGATTTCATATAATAGAATTCTATTGACAGAGCTGCTTTTTAAAATGTCACAAATCTTTCACACTGGTATATGAATCATGGATAAAATTGTACTGAAATCTGATGTCCTTGAAAAAAGCTGGTTTGTTATTCAAAAGAAACTTCATTTAAAAAATATCTTGATATTTTCTTTGAAATTAAAATATATTTCCCACTGAAATATTGTCACAGTTACCCATTACTAGCAAAGTCAGCTGTAAATTCAACTTTTTCCGTTAAAATGTACAAGGCTTGGTACTCACCAGGTGTGAAATTATATCGAGCAGAGAATCCCATTGATTCCAGCTCACCATCAGCAAAAAATTTAATCCATAGAAATCTGCCACTGGATTTTATCATAGGTGGATTTTGCTGTCCACAGAAACGTCCAATAATTGGGGAAAAGCCAAAAGGTCCATCTCTTACTTCAATATGATCAAACTTGCACTCCCAAGAAGGCTCTATGGAATATTTTTCATCAAAATTTAGCTCAATACATTGTCTAGGAGCAGCTAGAACAGAAACAAAAGTGTGTTTAATTACTACTTTATGATTTAGTCTACTTTCAAACTTTAGATAAACAAGCATATATTCCATTTTCCCTGTACATCATAACATTTTGCTAGACAAATACTACTGTTCTATATTTCAAATTATATCTTCTGTATCCTAACTCAGTTTCACCTCATTAACTGACATGTCTTTTCTACTCCAAGTAAAAGGCATTTGTGAAACTCTTTCTTAAGCGAGTTAAGTCATCTATGTTGTAAAGCAAAAATGTGGTTTAGCAATGGTTGATTCAGATACAAAACTTCTGAAGGAATCTAATTAATAGGGGAAACCATTTCTTTTCAAATATTTTGAGGGATTTTAATGAGAATGTAATATTTCCTGGTGCTTATAAAGATAAGAAATTATCTGTTCAGGAGTAGAGTACTGCACTGAGGACAAATTCTGTCCCCAGACACACTGAAGTCAATGACAGGCCTATGCATAAATCCTATTTCAGCATAAATTATTTACCATCTCATTTGAAACCTAAGATAAAGTACAGTGAAATGTCACTTAAGAAATCAGCCAAGGAGGAAGCAAAAGTTTGTTACCTTAGCTAAAGATCAGACACTATTCAACTGGAAATGTGAACGATGCTTTAAATTAATCACTTAATTAAATGGTTGGCTATAAAAAAGATCTTTAGTTAATCCATATGTAGATTATAAAGTCAGTGAGTATCTTTGTGATTATTGAGCTTGATTTCTTGCATAACAGAGGCTGAAGAATTCTGCTCAGTGGCTGTACCTACGCGAGACAATTACTACGCAGTAGCTTGTTACTACTGCACAATAGTATTGCCAGACACGAACCATGACGCAGCACTGGTGCACAGGGGTAGCAAGCATCACTAGGCAACCATGCCAGGATACTACTATGGAGTAATGCTGGTTACTGTGCAGTCAGCATCTCATGTAGATGTGGCCACTAAATCCAACCTGAAGTCTGATAACTTGTGGTTGAACTACAGCATCTAATTTTGATCAAAGATTGCAAGTGAGGGAATATCCACCTAGCAGAGCTGTCTAACAATTAAATGCCTTCACTGGTAAGAAACGGGTCTTTAATTTTCAAATACTGGGTCACGCTATACTTTTACTGTAGAGATCTTTCTGAGATCACCTTATATGCCTAATAAGGTGGAACAGGCTTTGACCCTTATTGCATAATATTAGTAGATTAATGTAATATAGACAACTACACAGGGGGTCGGAACATTCTTTATAACTCTTAATCTTCGTTAGCTTTTCATCTATGCACAGGTGCAATGAAATGTCAAAACCCAAATGCTGTTCAATTTTCTATATAATCAATGGAGAGAGAGAAAAAGAGGGAGGGAGGAAGAGCGGGAGTGGACCTGTGTTACATAATTTCTGAGGCATTTTAGAAGGTTTGGAGGAAGACGCATTAGTCACCTAAGAAAACAGGCTAATTAAAACATGCTAAATCATCACAGTATGGAATTTATGGATATTAAAAGTAATATCCAATAGGAATCACTTCTGATTAGAGACTCAAAATGTATAAATTTACAGTTCTTAAAAATGAAAATAATTTGTCAATATGAAAATTACCAATTTAGAAAAAGGGAAGTTATTAAAGGAGATAATTCTAATGCTACCATTATAAAGTCTGAAGACAAGAGAAATCTGGTGAGTAATAGTGATACACTGAATAAGTGGAAGATATTGTTGGCTAATGTTTTTGATTGACTTTACATATTTACAAGAAATAACAGCAAAACTTTTGAATATTAAAGGAGTTGATGGTGCTTTACACTCTGAGATTTGGACTGTATTTAGTACGCTAACATTGTATTTAATTCTAGGTCTTTCAAGGCTGACTCACTAGTCGGATACAAGCTGAAATATCAGGCCTTTGTTTTTTTTTAAGACAATATGCCCATTATTCACACTAAAAATGGTTAACCATGATTTGAACATCTCCTATCCCTATTACTGATATAGAGATACGTTAAGCTGCTGGCAGTTTATATACAGTCATATGCTGACACCTTCACTCCACTTCAGCAACATGAATGACTGTCCACTGATATGAATGGAAACAAAGAAAAACATCTGTCTCTATACCTTGCCCTTTTACTTTTAGGTACATAAAAGTAGTTTTATATTTTTATTTTTAATTATATTCTCTGTCTTCTTAAAACCTATCCCTTTTCCTCAGCAATGCATTCTTTGAAAAATGTTACCAGTGATGATGTGTAGTCAAATAAATGCTTAACCAAACTTTCCTTGATTTCAAAGTTTTAATGTGTTTGTGATAAATAGAGAAAGGCCTATTTCTGACTTACACCAAGTATATGTATTACTATACACTACAAGATATTTTTGTGTCACTGAGAAGCAGGGGTGTGCGAAACAGGCTGTATTTGATTTGGATTCAGATTCTGATTTGGTCCGAGTCAGAGACAGTGATTCAATTCATTGATTCAGATCACTGTCCCCAATCTGAAGATTCGATGCTGACTTGGAGAATCAGAGATTTGGCCATAGTGACAACTTTAAATGTTTTTTCTACATACCTCACATGGTTTGTGAAGGCTGAGATTCTGGGGTGGATGGAGCATCCCACAGGAGTACAGCGGGGCTCCCCACATGCTTGGTAGAGAACTTGGAAGACTGGAAGTACTTCTGGTCCACTTCCAGGTCTGCCACTAGGAGCAATCAGCCATGGGGGGACCCCGAGTGCCCCCCCCTTCACACCCAGAAGGCACCATTTGCTGAGGTGGAGAGGCATGGAGGGGAGGGAGGAGAAAACGCTCCCTGGCAGACCCAGAAGTGGACTGGAAGTGCTTCTGGTCCACTCCCGGGTCTGCTGCATCACAGCATTCATGAGCTGCCTGGTACCTCAAGGTATGTAGAAAAAACATTTAAAGCTAAGTCTATGTCAGAATCTAAGAATCTTTCCAAATCTCTCCAAATTGATTCAGAGGGTACTGATTTGATTCAGAGAGATTAAAGGGTCTCATGATTCAATTTGGAATCAGAGATTCAGCCACTGAATTGGGCCGAATCTTTACTGAATCGAATCAGCCCTACTGAGGAATCTTAACATCAATTACATTGCCAGAAGTATGTAAAAGGAGTCCTGTTGTGACTGAGAATGAGCCTTGCCGCTTTAACTCACACTAAATTCAATGGACTTCAGTGTAAACCCTACTTGAATAGGAACTGGAAACTTTACAACATGCTACATATGGTGTAGCAAAACCCCCAGTTTTCCTTTTTTTTTTTTTTAATTTTAAAACGTATTCTCTCCCCTTTCCCAACCATTTTTGACTTTTCTCTCCCTCTCTATTTCCCATAGATAAGTATAAGTGAGCTAAGACATAGGATAAGCTTCAGCATGTTATTTTGGTCACAAGTTGTATTTGGTTTGTTTTTTCTTCTTCTTTATACTGTATAATTATTATGTTAATATTGATTTTTACTGTTCTATATTACTGTTTACTGATACTATATGATTTAGGCCTACATATGTAAGTTAGCATAAGTCATGTCAAGTTTCCATTTTGTTTGTCAAGTCTCCATCTTGTCCCCATACCCTGTTGTGTAAGTATGTGGGAACCTATGACTCATACCTACCACTCCTATATAACCTGGTTCCTAAATGAATGGGAATGAATGAGGGTGCTGGAGAGATAATGGCAGTGAGTCTAAATATAGCTCCCTCTGAATGACTAAGCCATCAAAACCAATACCTGGACCAATGACCCAACCACTGGAACCACCCTCAGTATTCAAGAAACAAAAGATGAGGTGAGACAATCCACCATTGTACCAAGGCTGCACATGCTCAGTAAGAACACCTGGAACCCTCTGGAACAGGACTGACCTTGCCTGGACAGGACCTCCCCATAGGAGATTAGAGGTAGTCTGCCCCATAAAAAGGGATAGTGAAGTCTGACTCCTTGGGATGCCCTCTCCATCTGGATCAGAACCATGCCACACCACCTATCCACTCAGAGGCCCTGTCACAACTCCCCTCTGGACAACACCTACTGGCCAAAGACCTCTTTCCAGGCTGGATAGGTAGCTATCACCCCCCAACCCCCTTTTCAACCAAAGACTTGGACTCTGTTTCTCTTCCCTACCTGGACTCCAACCCTTCCACTGAGTCTCTTTCTCCTGCTGCCATTGTGAGTGCTTGTGTGCGTGTGTGAACCAGTAACTTCATGGGGCTGTGTAGAGTGCTGTCTGTTTAATAAACTTGTTATTTTGAAACCCCGAGTTGGATTTTTGTCTGTTTTCTGACTGTTTCCTCCTTGCCACCACTTATATGCCCCCCAAACACCCAGCTTTTTGCTTCAGTTTCCAGCCCCAAGCTCCCAGGTTTCTGCCTCAGTTCCTTTCCTGGCTGTCTCCTCCTTGCCACTGAGCTTCTTCCCTTGCACCAGTAACCTCGAGTAACCCTGGGGCCACTTGATCTTAAGTAACCCCAAGCCTCAGTTCCTCAGCCTAGCTTCTCTCTAATCTACCAGTTCACCAGTGTGTATGTGTAGGTGGGCAGTATGTGTGTGAACTGGTGAATATACATATATACATACACATATACATATAAACACGTACATATATACATATGTGTATGTGTGTGTGTCATCGTGTGCATGATATATGAATTAGTGGTCTATGTATGTGTATGGAGTGTGTGGGTATTGACAACTGATTGTCTAATTTGTGGTGTGTGTATGCACTTGGATTGGTGATAGGTATGCATGTGCCTAGGCTGGTTTGGATGTATATGTGCCTGAGTTGGTAGTGTGTGTGCATGTGCCTGTGCGTGTACACCTAACTGATTTGTGTGTTTGTATATGTGCAATTGTGTCACAATCTCCTGCCAAACAGTGCAATATTGAGATCCTGAGAGTTGGCCTGACTCCAAAGGGCAAAAATGGTGCCATGAATCATACTGGTTTATGGTTTGAATATTGTTGCACTTACTTTCCTTTGCTTTTATTGGTTTTTCAAGGACTAGTTTTTTGCATAGCCAGGTACAAGTCTTAGTAGAATTAGGAAAAGTCATCCTGGACAAGATAGGGAACACTTTGTGTTCAGCTATAAGCTCTGTGTTTGCCCCTAGTTCTTGTAGACCTCATGCAAAGTTGGGAAGAGAGTCGTTTTCTTTCCCGAGCTCTTCTGTAACCACACAAAGGCTAAGGACACTTAGCAATGTTCCATATTATCTCATGCTTAGCTTTTAAATTAATTTCCTTTTATGGATATTGTTTGAAAGCTTTCAGTTTTAAGTTGGTAGAAGACTCTCAAAGAAATAATTTTTTTTCTTGTCTTCTAGAACAGTGGTCTCCAAAGTGGCGTGTGCACACCCCAGGGGGTGCGCAAGATGATCCATTGGGGTGCGGGAAGAAAATACTAGAACTTCTATTTATATAAATATACATATATTGGGGGTGCGTGCTCAAAAATTTTTTTAATAATAGGGGTGCATGATCAAACAAGTTTGGAGACCACTATTCTAGAAGATGACCATGGTAGATGAAAACCAAGGCACAGTTCAAATATTCACTTTTGTTAAATACTGAAGGGCCAGAGTATGATCCTAAATACTTCTTTGTTTCTAGCAAACAGGTATCATTAAGTATTCCTGGTGCAATGAACTCCAGTGTATATCATGCCACAGTTTATTGGTTCTAGGTGCTGTGTCTTCATGTGAGCTCCAGACCACAGCATGTTGAGCTGGATTGGAGCAGCCCCAACTGGCTGCTCCAACCCAGCACAATGTGCTGCAGGGGGACTGGCTGGGGCATGAGGGTGCTCCAGTGTGGGGCTAGCTGGCAGGCATCCCTGTACTGAAGCATCCTTGCATCCAAGCCAGTCCAGTCAGCATCTATATGTGTATTGCTTTGCACTAAATAGCACCGCTGTAGTATAGTACTTGTATCTACGAGTACTCCACCACGGCAGAGTTACTTGGCTTACTGTGGCCTAATAGGGCCACTTGTGCAAACACTAAGTCTTTCCTGAGGAGCTAATTCAGCAGCTCTGCAGTAAACATCTAGTGAAGATGTGCCCAATGAGTACAAGTATACTCCCAGTGAAACATACTGAAATGCAATGAAAGTAGGCCAAGAACAACAACTGAAATGTTCCTTCTAATAAAAAAGAACAACTGTGGTGGGTGGTTAGTTGTTTTTTGAATACCCATTATGGTTTCCTCCGTAATAGAAAGAAAATAAGAAAAAACTATTATTTATGCATAACTGAGAGGGGTGGGATTCAGGACTAGAACCCTCAGTCACCTGTAAGGTTAAGCAAAATTCATGGGACTTTTGGCTACAGTTCAGGCAGAAGACCCTAAGAAAAAGTTGTAGCCATCTCATGAATTGCTTTTACTTCAAATCTTAAAAATCTTCTATATTTAGCTTCTAATTATCTTTCTTCAAAGACTGTTAATACCATGGAAAGACTGCTTAATGCCTGCATGTCTTGTCATCTTTTTCATCTAATTATCTTACACAAGTGCCATCTTGAGATTTTACATTTGCTGTAAAAGGCATTTGGTTCTAACTTTTAGCAGAGGATCAGTTGCAACAAAAACACACAATTAAGGTTTTAATTCTGAGCTGCCTGTGAGTCTGTGTAACTGACTGCTAAAGTTAAGCAAAAAATCTGTTTCAATTTACCAGGCTGCCTGAAAATGAGACATTGAGCTAAACATCTATCTACCCCTCATAAAGATGAGCTGCAGAAGTAACGGATTTGAATAATTCTTGATATTTCGAGTCATTGTGAATAGGCAAAGCATAGTCTTCTTTTGAAACAAGTTCCATTTTTGGAGAATATGTTATGAACACAAGAAACAGTCTGATACACATTATATTAATTGACTTTGTTAATGCTGCTGCCTCAACTGACATTTTTAATATGAAATATGACTGTGCTACAATATATGTAGAACATGTAGTAAGAAAATAAGTATTTGGAAAAGCTTGGATGGCTTTGAACAGAACTACCATTAATTTTATATTGCTGATTATATATTAAACAAGTCCAGGGAATATAAATAACCAAAAATATGAATTGGAAAATTAATTCACACCTCTATTCATGCTAATAAAAAATTTCAAGGCACTCTATACTCTGTACTTTTGTTTAAAAGTATGCATTAATTAGAAATTAAGTCCTTAATTGATCAAAATAGCCAGGTGACAAGATTACACATTCCTGGCTCAAAAGCTGAAATATATTACATAATGTTTGGCTGCATCATTCCCAAAGTATATTTAGCTCAAATAAGAGACTTGGTACTTAAAGTGCTCTGCTTGCAAAACTCCCCTTGAAGTCAGTGTGCCAAATTCACTGCTGGCAAAAGTTAATGCAGCTGCCAGAGTTGCTCCTGCTATGCCAAAAGTAAATTTGGTCCAAAGGGAGTTGTGCATGTGTAATGCATACATAGAACCTGGCATCATAAGGAATTTAGTATGCACACTGAGCCTGATCCTACATTCTTTGTCTCTTAAAGGCTTATATTATAATTGTTAAGGATGTAGGGGGTTCTTTTGATCACAGACTCAGAGGATTGGAAAGAACATATTAACCAATCATGATCTAAATCATTCAGTCTGCCCTCCTATATAACAGAGTCTTTAGGGTGTTTTTACATGTGCTCCAGGGATGAGGGTGGCAGGCACTTTAATTAGAGTGACTAGGAGAGCTACTGTAATTAAAGCGCCTGCAGTGTCTCATGTATCAGTGTCTCCATTAGGGCTGTGCGAAGTTTCGGTCCCCAATTCAGTTCAGTGGAGATTTGGCCCAATTTGGTGGCTGAATCTCTGGAATCCAAATGGAATCAGAAGACCCTTAAATCTCTCTGAATCGAAATGGAACCCTCCAAATCAATTCAGAGAGATTTGGAAAGATTCAGCAATTCAGACCTAGACACAGCTTTAAATGTTTTTTTCTACATACCTCAAGGTACCAAGTGGCTCATGAATGCTGTGATGGTGGGGCAGATGGAGCATCCCACAGGAATGTGAGGGGGTCCCCAGGATGCTCGGCAGCAGACCCAGAAGTGAACTCATTTCCAATCCACTTACGGGTCCAGTGATGAGCACACTGGGGGGCCCCCCCACACCATCCAGGCTCAATGACTGGTGCCTCCTGGGTCTCAGGGGTCACCCGTGGTCCCCCCCTGCAGCTGATCGCTGAGCTGGGAGGAACATGGGAGGGGGGCCATGAACTTGGTGGTGAACCCAGAAGTGGGCCAGAAGTATTTCCAGTCCACTTCCGGGTTCACCACTGAGCACACGGGGGGTCCTCCCCACGTTCCTGTGGGATGCTCCATCCACCCCAGCATCACAGTGTTCACAAGCCATGCCTGGTACCTCAAGGTATGTATAAAAACCATTTAAAGCTGTGTCTATGGCCGAATTGCTGATTCTCTGAATCAGCATCAAATCTTCAGATTCAGATTCAGCTGAATCGAATCAGACACAATGATTCAAATCAACTAATCGAATCACTGTCCCCAATTAGGGCCGAATCCAAATCCGAATCGATTATGGGCCGTTTTACACACCCCTGATCTCCATGTCTCAAAATGGTGGCAGGGGTGCTTTAACTAAAGCCTGTTCAGTGAGCTTCATTTGAAGCACTCCCACTGCCATTTTAAAGTGCTGGGACACTGATACATGAGATGCGGAAGCTGCTGGAGTGCACAAATTAATATCCTCCAGCAAATTAATTGAGTCTGCTCCGACATGCTGTAATTACAGCACATCGGAGCAGCCCCTGGCATATCTACAGGCACCCCAAGTAATTCCTACATTGATCCTATAAATTTTGATTGGTACAGAGGACATTTTTCAGAAAGACAGACTATTTTCATACTGTATTAAATTTTTTAGTCATGGAAAAACCACTGCATCCCTAGTTGGTTCAATGGCTAATTATTCACATTGTGGGGGAAAAAAATTCATTTCTGGGTAGAACTTTCAGCAGTTGGATGTTTTCATGCTTTTGACTAGTATTTGAAAAGAGACCTTTGCTATCAAAATTTTTCTTCCCTTTTTGCTTATTGATGACTATGGGAATTATTATAAGAATGCTCTCATAATAACTAAAAATGCTAATCACTGAATAATTTGAAAATGCTAAAAGATTTGCATACATTTAGATGACCTATTGCATTTTAAAACTGTTTTCTTGCCATTTCAGCACAAGAAGCCAAACTTTGAAGCCCTAATTTAGTCCCATTAAAGTCAGTGAAAGTTTTGCCTGAGAAAGGCCTTTCTTTTTTCTATCATTACATTTTGTAAGTTTTAAAGAACGAAGAAAGCAGGCAGATAAGCAAGCAAGAAACCTGGAAAATGTAGTTATCCAAACTGACAGTAGGACTACTCATGATCTGGAAATCTTTAATAAGTACAGACAGAATTTTCAGACTGAATCAGACCTGTGGTCTGCTCCTATATTCAATGTCACTCAGTGCAAGAAGCTTCAGAAAAAAAAGTACTAGGACCTCATAATAGATAATAATAAATAAGTGGAACATAGGAATTACCTTAAAAAATCCCATCTAAAGGTTAATGGGTGCTTACACCCAGAAGTGCAGGCACCTATATGCTTTAGAAATTATCCTATGTTAGCTTCAAATATTCTTATGCATATCAATATCTAATCCCTTTTCTGAAACCCTTTAATTTCAATGTCTTATGACTCTAAGTTTCACAGAGTAATATAATATTTTTTAAAGCATTTCTTTTCTTAATTTTAATTCAGTTATCCTTCAGTTTAATTGACTGCTACACTTAGGTCTTGTTAAAACAATAACACCAAATATACTTTCTCAGCACCTCCCTTAGAGGTATATTTATCATGTTTCCTTCTATTTATCTCCTCTCTAAGTGGTGCCATTCTTTTCAGTATCTCATGTTCTGAAATTTTACCACCTAATCCTTTTGGTACTATACTTGCACCCAATTATTCTTGTCTTTTTGTTCATTTGTTTGTTTGTTTTGAGAGGGGCAGAGAGATACCAGATCTCAACACAATGTTCAAGGAAAAATCTCCCACCAAGTTACAGAAGCCATCACAAGGTTTCATTACTGTTTCCCCATCTCATTATTTTAGCTGTCAAAAAACAAACAGAATCACAGGAAAGTAGTTGCACAATGACCACAGAACTTCAATATGCTGCAGACAGTGACACCAGAGTTATTCTGTTTTTGTTTACTTTGATCAATTTTGCCAGCACCCACAGCTCATTGTCAACATGATAACAGCACATACAAGCTTCTCAAATTATTCCGAACACTTTGCATTTGTCAACAAAGAATTTCACCTCCATCTTGCAACCCATTTGCCTATCTTTTTTACATCTTTCTCAGATTCATCTCTGACTTCTCTACGGTTGGTTATTCTAAATTTTCTGTGAACATTACATTTTGCTACCTTGTTGCTGTAAACCTCTCTATGCCAGATAATTAATACATATATTCAAACTCTAGTTGTACAATTATCTGGCCTTTATGATCCTCATGTTAAAAGAAGAATTGCCCATGAACTAGATTAGAGAGATCTTTCAACACTTCCCACTGTAATCTTGAGAGAGGTCTTTATGCCTCGATTATCTGTGAAATACAGATAATTCTTCCCAACCTCATGGAGGTGCTCATAAACCCAGTTCTTCATGCAAGAAATTCAGATACTAGGGAGAAAAGCACAGAAGTAGAAAGAAATATGATAACCTGCATACTGAAAATTAACTATTTAATTGCCCTTTTTAAAATTTTTCTTTACAGAAGCCATATTTGTTTGTTTCTGTTTCATATTCATTTTAGTATTTTATAATACTCTCTATAGTTATAGTTTTAACTGGTTTATCTTGTACTGAAGTAAAGCTCGGTGGTCTGTAATTTCTTATCCTCTATGTTTAAAAAACAATAGATAAAATGTGTACTACTCTTCAGTCTTGTGGCAGGTCTTATGAAAAAGCATACATCTATTAACAAGTCAAAGCTTTCAAAGATAGTTATGTGCCTAAATGTTGAAAAAGATACCTGATGGGATTTTAAGTATGATTTAACGGGGTAGAATGGCTAAATGCAAAAGTATTTAAGCAATGAAATCAATGACAGCCCCAGTACTTTTGAAAATCTCACTACACGCTTATCTTCAACTTTTGTCACTGCATGCATCTACACATGCACTTTACAGCACAGTTGACTATTAGCTCTGAAGTAAAGTATTACAGTGTACATGTGTGGCAGTACTAGGGTGCAGTAAATTAATTAACTCCACTGTAGGATAGTACTGTTACGTACAGTTTGGTGGAGTTTGGTGAAGTAAATTACTCTGCCATAGCATAGTACTGTCTCTAATAGTACTATCCTATGGCAAAGTAATTTACTCCACCAAAACACACACATAGACCTGAGAGGGGCTGGCTGGGATACGAGGATGCTAACGTACAGTAGTTACCTGCTACCTAGCCCCGCACTTTAGTACCCTCATGCCCCAGGCAGCCTCTTCACTGCCCAGTAATGTCACCCAGAGCTTGGGGCTGACCCCTGCCAGCCCAGGGCTTCTCCACCATAGTTCAAAGTGCTGCAGTCCTGGGAATGCATGCAGACACTGAGCCCAGGAGCAATTTTTGTCTGATACAAACTTTGCCAGAGTTTATCATATTGCATTAATTGCATGTGTAGATAGACCCACTGAATACTTTCAATAATTTAGATCATATCTACCTAGATATTCCTAGGATGATGATCAGAGTAGTACAGGTCAAGTACAAACAACTGGCGAATGCCTTGTGACAGAAGGGGTATGATGTAACCGTTTACGTGCTTATCACTGGGACACCAGAAACATGGGACCCAAGCAATGAGAGCAATATAAGAGACTAACTCCTTTAGATTAGGTTTGTTTCATAGCATTTCTTTGTGTTAAACGATATGATTAAAGAGCATATTCATTTTTTTCCTCTTTCCTCTCTGCTTCCTTTTTGTCTTGAGCATAGCTTCCCATGACTCAATTACTGGTGTGTTTAAATAGCCTCCATGATGAATTAAAACACTGAAATTTTCACTTTTTCATTTTAAGGTCTTTGACTTCCTCATTTTTCAAAATCTCTTCTCTGAAGTTTATCCCAACAGTACCTATTTTAGGTAACATCAATTTCCCCAGTACCTTTAAATTAATTGTATTACTTATGCAAGAGGTAAGGATTTCTTAGGGTGATGTCTTTTAAAGGACTGACTAGGTAGTTGGAATAAAATTAAACAAGCTTTTGAATGTAAGGCATTCTTCCTCAGGTCTCTGATAATAGGAAACTAGGCATAACAAGTGAAGCACAGCCTTATTTAGTGGTTCATCTGTAGTTACTTCCCAACTCCTGTGTCTTCCTTAGGATTAGGCTATACCTATATGTCTATGTTCCTCTGATGGCAAAACCTCTTGAAGTACACAGCAGCTTGGACCACACTCTCCCATGAGGTCTGTTTGGCAGCTGTGCTCCACTGGCATATAGTACACACTGGGAAAACACCAGCTACAGAAATGAAGTAACTCTGTAGCAAAAGGGAGGATTCTGTTGTCACAAAAGGCAAGGGTCGATACAGTTAAAAGGGCTTCTGGTAAAACTTTGTAGTGTAGTCTAGGACTAAGTTGAAAGTAGACTCTCCTCTCATGCACCATACAACTACCATTCTCTACCATGAAAAATCTAGGTTTGTAAGTTTTGTCTCCCATTTTACCAAACTTTCAAAAATTTGGAAATATCATCAAAGAGATAAAGGAGGAAGCAAGAGGAATGTATCAAACAATATATACATGTGAAATAAAAATACATTATTAAAAAAAACCTCAGATAGGATTCTTTTTTAGTTACCTTCTATAATGTAGATGCACTCTCTGTCAGGAGGATATTTGTTGGGGTAATTGGGAGAAGTAAAGATGCCTCCTTCTGCATATTTTGTCCAAGTTCCACACTGCACTGTTTTCTGCCCTTCTAAAGTGGCCTGCTTTTCTATGAAAAGATTATATCAAGCATTAGAAAATTATACACAGACTATTTCTTCTGTCATAATTATACCTAGAACTGCTTTAGAAAACTCCTATGAAGTGCTTAACCCTGTATTCATTGTAGCCAGCAGAAGTGTTGCCATTGGCTTTAATAAAAACAGCGATGGGCTTGTTCCTTGTTTCCTTATTCTGAATAGCTTTACTCCTTCCTCCAAATAGCTTCCCAATGCAGGGTCAGGTACTAGGTCACCTATTCCCACCTGCCAGTATTTAACATAAATATTTTTGAGTTGTTATCAATTCACTTCCAGACAAATGCAAATATCTATCTATGTGTCTATCATGTATATACACAGACAAACACACATACATATATATACAGCACACACATTCACATCTGTCTATATGTATGTGTTTCTATATATGTATGTGTTTGCGTGTATATACACACATATAAGCATACAGTTATATACATATAACTGTATATATACATAGCATATATGTATACACACACAAGCACATGCATACATGTATATGTGTGTGTATATATATAAAATGTGCCCTGCATTATATTCTTAAATATATAAATATAAAACTTAAAAATAGCCCAAAAATGACATACCTGTTCCCTTTTTTGTTGCCCCAGACAAATGTAGGATGATTAGACTTGCTACAACTGAAAGAGAAAAATGTATTAGGTACAGCTGCATGTTAGTGCCTGCAATCAAAGAAACTGTAAAAAAAACTCTCACAAGAGAATATAATTTAAAAAGAATCAAAGTATAAAAGTAGTCTGTTTCGTAGCTACTTTACAATATTCTTTTACAAAAGTCTAGTTGTGTTTTATGAGTGTAAAAAATGTACCTAGATATGTTGAACAGAATAGAGACAAAATGCCTCTGGATTTAGAGAACTCCGGGTATTCCCTGCCCTCTTTTTCTTTTAGAAGTTAAAATAAATCACTTGACTGTTAATATTTATTTATGTGCCATGGTTATGTCTGGATCAATGACAGACAGGTGACTGTTACTGATGAAGTGAGAAAGACTGCTAACTATTAGTGACACAAGTCTCATTACAAGTCTCCTCTTCTGTGAGCAGTAATACTTTTGGAAAAAATAAGCTGTGGCTCTGCAGAAGATGAAGAAAAGGCTCTTCATATCCACCAATGCAACTGCAAACTGCAAAGTGCTGGGCAAAGGAAGTATCCCATATGTTAAAACAAACTGGCTGTTCTGGGGTATTTGAATCTTCCAAAATTAAGTGCTTTTTTGCTATACAGAATCTGGAGTTTTTTCTGCAGCTGAAAATTATTTGAATCTGAACCAAGCAACCAAGCTCTCTGCAATCAAGGTAGATGATCTTTGCCTGATGCGAGAAAACCACTATTCCATTACCTGACTCCAAGATGGTGATGCTTCCTAAGATTCTGGGAGCTATAAGCTGTGCCCATAAAGTATATACAGGAACCTATAGACTGGAGTAGGCAAGGAAGAATACTGAGGCAATAGTCAGTGATAGTGTCACTCTTTAGGAGACAAAAGTGATAGATTCTTTAAAAGGTGACTGTTAGAACCTAGATCAAAAAAATAATCTCTTGAAGTTGTCATTCTCTCTGCTTCACCCTATCTTGGATCAGTTTGGGAGGAACCTAGGTTTGTAAGTCAGCCATGAAACCATTCAAACAGTACTTCTTTTTTTCCCCACTATAGCCTGGAAATACTGCAAATACTTTGCTGACTGCAGAGACTGATGTTCTCCTGTTAATAAATAAAAAGCATGTATCCACCCTGATTATTTTAGCAACTGTCAATTGTACTGCTGATCATGAGGAAAACTTGATTACTTAAACAACAGTATAAACGTAGTGGATTTGTTGCTGAATTACTCACATCCTTTCTCTGCCCCAAGAAGATTCCACGGGATACTAATAGCAATGGGCCATCTACCTAAATGATCCTTTCATATAGGGTCTTCCACATCTTCTTATTCTATGTGGAAATGAAATCAATAGGAGGATTGGTGAGGAAGCCCTGCATCTCACACTGCCCTGAGGACATCCAAATCTTTATTTTTATGTCTTCTGACCTATCCACTACCACTGAATGCCTCACAGAGCTTCTGTTATGAGTGAGGTCTTTCCTCAATTTGGATTTGCCCAATTGTTTATACCCCAGTTCTACTCAAGGATGCATAAGATTCCACCTGCCAGTCATAATGGGCACAGCTGGAACAGCAAGACACAGCTGCTCATTTACTAAGCTGTGTTTCATACATTTTCACCTATGTTCTTCATTAACTGCCAACTAGTTTCCAAATGGTGTAAGATGTTCTGTTGTACACTATGAAGCTAGCTGTAGAAACTCCCTTATAAACTACTAGCCATTGCAATCTGACACATTCACATAAGTAACTCGATGGATAAAAAGGGCAACATCTCTTAATAATTAATTAAAACCTAGAACATTATCCTTTGAAGCCACTTGTGTCTGAAGTCTTCAATGGAATTTTTAATTTTAATACCCCCATTTTACAGGTGGAGGACATGAGAGGAGTGAATTCTTCCAGGTCATAATAATACCCTGGTATAGGAGTAAAGGCAAGGAATAAATTGAGTTCCAGCTGTAACCACTAGAAACAATACTTCCAATTGCATCAATAAAGTTGTTCCAAAATAGTGAAATGTGCTTACAAATTGACATGCCAGTACTGATTATCAACAGAGTAAAAAAATACATCTGGAATAAAGTATAATGAAATAACTAACAACAACAATAGGCTAAGCCACTTCACACTTAATTCTCATAAACTATATCCAACACCTTTGGATCAATCAGTTAAATACTTCTGCACCTGCCCAACAGAAGTGGTGATTTGTATTAGTGGCATTAAAATCAGAATTACAAAAAGGCTTGTTTTGCCTTAAAAACTCATCACTTTCTCCAGTACTTAAAGATTTAGGACTCAACCCCTGAAGACTTAGAGTGTAAGGCTTAGTAATATGTTTCATGCAAGCAGTTGAAGGTTACCCAGTGGAGAGAGTTCTCACGATGCATATATTTATCTCCTAATGGGTCCTGTTCACTGGGTTACAAACTGAATAGTAATCATGTTAAGCCAAATATAAAATCTACCTTCCTCCTTCCACAGCTTTCCTCCTCCCTAGCCCAGAAACAGTGCAATGTGTCCCTTAGCAAAAATGCCTCCAAAAACAAACAAACAAAAAAAACCCCCAAAAGCCAAAAGGACAACCTGCAGTCTTTATTCAGGGAAAACTGCTATTCAGATACTCAGGAAGCATTATGAAGCATGGGCAGCAATGCTAGCAATAACACAGGTTGAGGGGGAGAGGGGAAGGAATGAAATTATCATTCCACCTAATTTCTGTGGGTCTGTCCTATCATGTACACAAACACATGCTGCTCCCCTTCTCTTCTCATTCTAATTGCACTTATGCTTCCTAGCATTATTTTGATGATGCATATGTACACATTTCCACTACAAAGCCATATATAAAGAGCTTTATCAGTGGGCCATAAAACTTGCTCCTAACATAACTGGTCATGCAAGGTCTACCACAATGAAGAGTTAGAAGGGGGGGGGGGGGACAGCCTCTCTAAATAAGGCTGTCATTTCACAGGGCCAGAAGTCGATCAAAATAAACAAAACTACTGCAAGAGGCTGCTCCAGAGTATTGCTTCAGTTTAACCTAGCAAGGTCCTCACCCCCACCCAATCTATTTGGGCTTGCAGGGTTAGGAATAACATTTTCCAGGCCATTAGTCATGCAGTAGAATAAGCCCTTTTTTATATTATCACCTAGTCCAAATATTACCTAGTCCAAAGGTATCATCTAGTCCAAATAGTATCACCTATTATCACCTTTGGCTCCTATCTTTGCCTGCTTCTTTCCTGGAATAGAGACTATTCCAAGGCAGGATTGGTGACTATCACTCCTAAGGCTCCAACACTAGTCCTGTTTGGACAGCTCCAGGTTTTGGAGGCATACTGATGTGAATCGGCAGCCGCACCATCCAGCTCCTACAGACACTGCTTTGGATGGCAGAGGCCACTGCGTCCAAAGAAATTCACCCCCAAGAATAAATCATCGATGAGGCTTTGGCTTCCTTCCCACGGATTTCTGCAACTGAACAGCTCCTATTTCCCAGCACCCTGCACGGATCAGTCCCTGGGGCTACAGAAACCGCAGTGAGGAGGCTGATAAGGAGGAGGGAGTCAACTCGGAGCTGCTCCAGCCCCGTCGTGTCTCACTGTCATGATCACCGTGGGTTTCAGTGTCATGATCACCGTGGGTCCCAGCGACAGCCTGGAGCGATGCCACTGGCAGCAATGGAGTTATGTCACCGGGGAGCACCATTCAGCTCCAAGGCTGGGGACCCCTGGGTTGCAAGCTAAGTGCCAGCAGAGCTGGATCAAGAGTCAAGAGAGATCCATAGGGATCTCTCCAGCCTTGCAGCTCACCGTCGCAAGAAAACCCCAACCAAACATAAAAAAGTCAGGACAGTTTCCTCTCCTGCCCTTGATCTGGCAAGCTGGCACCTCACCCTTGCATATGCACGAAGGCTCAAGCTTCACAGGCCCGAGAACCGACAACTGCAAAGAAAAAGCAGCTGCCTGCACCCTTGTGATGTCCAGGATCCGTCCACTCCCATCCTGTCTTCCCTCTCCTGCCACCAGCACTGCATTGGGAGGCAGAGAAAGTTTCCCCCACCCTCCCTGTGCTCTCTTGTCCCAGCCTCCCGCTTGCACTGGCACTACTGGGCTTGGAGAAAAGGAGAAGAGTTGCCCAGAAGAAAAGGGCGGGGGGGAGGGGGGAGAAGATACTTACTGTGAATCAAACTGCGCCCATGGACCATGTCTGTTCCTTACACAAGGGGCTTCGATCTCCACTAATTCCATTTAGATACGGGAGGACTTCCAGTGGTGGGCAGAGGATGGAGTAGAAGAAAAGAAAAGAGGGGGAAAAAAAAAAAAGCAAACCCCACTGGAGACCACACACAGGCGCGCGCGCACACACAAGTGGATCAGCTCTGCCTCTCTCGCCGCCTTCAAATAATCCCCAGCACCATCGCAGTCACATCACGCCGGGGCTCTCAGCAGCACCCCGGAATCTTTGGATCACAGCGGCCGCAGCGACCCTGGAGCCCGGCGGGGAGGCTGCATGGCTGGCGGAGACGCACGGACGGACAGACGGAGATCGCGGAGCAAGCCCCCGGCAAACGGCACATCCAGGTGCAGGGGAAGAGGAGGCAACAGCAGCAGCAGCTGAGGGGGGGGAAGGGGAGGGGGTGGCTCTCACAACCCCCCTAATCACCAGTTTCATCCAAGACCAAGAGCAGAGCGAAGCATCTCCTGGAGGATGGCGAGCCCGGCGCTGTCCAGCCCTTTGGGGTCTTTTGATGCATCGAAGAAGGGATTAATGGGTCCGTCATCAGCTCCCTCGGCTTGCTCTTCTGGAGGGGTGGGGAAGGGGGGGGACCAGAGGGGGGAGGAAGCGTTACCAAACAGGGGCGTGAGGCATCTCGGTGTGCAGCGCAATCCGTGTTAGAGGAGCAATCCTTCCGGCTCCGAGCAGCCCATCGCGCCGTGTTGCATAGTGTCAAGCAGAAGCCGCGGCAGGAGGAGGCTGGGAGCCCATTGCAACCTGCTGGGATCCTCCTCCCGAGGATGGCCGGCTGGAGACAGACCCCGCGCACACACGCAGGGAGGGGGAGAGCTGCAGGGAGAGGTGCCCGCGCTCCGCCAGTCCGGGGCGAGAACCGCACGCCAACTCGCCCGGCTCCGCGAGGCGCGGGTCCCGCGCCTCTGCCTGCCCCATGCCGCACGCGCGCGCGCACTCCCCCAGTCACACACGCGCGCGCACACACTCGCTCCCACACTTTCACGCATGCACACACACATACACTCGCACACAGTCACACGCGCACAGTCACACGCGCACACAGACATACACCTGCACACACACCTTCACTCGTACACATTCACACGCACGCACATACACACTAGCGTGCGCGCACACCTTCACTCACACTCACGCACATACACTCGCACACATTCACACTCGCACACTAGCGCGCGCGCGCCCATACACTGACATACACCTGCACACACACTCGCGCGCAGTCACTCACACTCACGCACACATTCACACGCGCGCACATACACACCCACGCGCGCGCAATTACACTGACATGCACCCACACACACACACACACACCTTCACTCACACACACATATACACTCGCACACACGCACACGCATTAATTCACACACGCGCACAATAGGCGCAATAAAAGTTTCGCGGCGAGCCCTCGGGCCGCGGACACGGCGCTTGCCCTTGGCAATGAGTCCAGAGACAGGCCGGGCAGAGCCGAGAAGCGACGGGGCTGCGAGACAAGGGGAAGGGGAAGGGGAAGGGGAAGCTCCCCCGCCCCCCGTCCTGCCCCAGCAGCAGGAGCGGAGCGCGCCCTCACCCGCCTCTCCTCCGCGGGACTGGCAAGGCAACCCCGCGGGAGGGAAGGGGGCAGTGTTGGAGGCGGCGGAGACCGAGACAAGGGGGTCTGGACAGCGGCGGGGGAGAAAAAGATCTGCTTGACTGAAGTGTCTGAGAGAAAAAAGCGCGCGGAGGTGGGGGCAGGGAGGATGAATGGCTTCCGCACCCGTCTTCCCAGCATCTGCTGCTGCTGCAGAGACGCTGAGGCACAGCGTGTGTGCGAGTGAAGGTGTGCGCGCTTGGGTGTGAGTGCATGCGTGCGTGCATGTGTGCGTGAACGATGTGTGCGCGTGTGGATGTGTGTGCATGTGTATGTCTGTCCTTCTTCTGCTCTGGGGGAGGGGGGTGCAGAGAGAGAGAGGGAGAGACAGTGTGTGTGACCTCCTTCCATTCTGGGGGAGCGGGGGGTGCAGTGTGTGTGTGTGTGTGTCCGTGTCCTCCTTCCACTCTGGGGGAGCGGGGGGTAACAGTCTACTGAAGATCCGGAGGGGAGGGAGATCCTGCCCGTAAGAGATCCAAGATCAAATAGAAAACCCAGCCCTCTTTCCCAGGCAGCCAAACCAAGGGAGTGGGAGGAAAAGGGGGAGAGGGAAGGGGAAATCCAACGCAACCCCCCCCCACACTCCTCTCTGTCCCTGATGCTCATTGCATCTGCAACGTGGTTATTGCTGCACTGGGGAGCGGGGGGGAGAGGGAGGAGAGCAGAGGAGGCAAGTGGACCCCAAGCCCTAAAGAGCTTTCATTTCTCCCATGCAGCTATTTATCCAGAAACCAAACGCTGTTGCCCCATCTCCAGCCTCATGCTAATCAGAGGATGATTAAAAGAAAAAACAAAAG
>NW_017728886.1:169324898-169365825 GCF_001723895.1 Crocodylus porosus | reverse complement strand
CCCCCCCCCCCCCGTTACAGCACAGCACGCTGGAGTCAGAGTCAGCGGTCACCCATTCCCCCCTTATATCCAACTGCTCTGTGGATTTTCTGCTCTGTAATCCGGAGCCAGGACAGTATCCGCCACAGATACGTAAGCATTCAGGCTGCCAGTATTAGCTCCACGCACAAGAAGAGGGTGAAGTATTGGTGGCAGACATGATCCATCCATCCGTCCATCCTGCCTGTGTATTTTAAAATCCTGCTAGTTGAGGACACATCAAGCAGCCCCAGGGCTCTGCAGCACACTCCCTGGACTGAAGAATCGCTTGCTACTCCCTGGGTTTTCTTCTGTTACTCATTTTACTTACAGGCAAAAATCGAGACTGCGGTTTTGACTTCTCATGGACTGGTGTTTCTCCTTCCCTCTCCAGTCCGCCAGCAAGGGAGTTTAAGTTGACAGTCAGCCGATTTACCTATCCGGATCAACTGCCCTCATGCAGACGTGCAGTGTCTCACTTTCTTAAACAAGCAACATGTTGAGCAACTGGAGAGGGAGGGCTTGGAAACGTGCTGTAATAAGGATAGCTTACAAACAGATTGAAGGCTTCTGCTGCAGGGCAATGCAGACATCCATATGGCTAGGTTTCAAGTTATAGTTACTTACAGAAGGTTACAGTACAAGGAGGCACAGAACAGCTGATCTGGCTTTTCTGGGAAAATGTGCTGTGTCACATTTTATAATGGTAAGCTTCCATATTTTTCTCCTTGCTGGATACAACCCTCTGTATTGTCACACAGGGTGCCTTCTTGCTTTAGAGCTTCTCCAGCTATGGAGAGAGCCACGGTTGAATTTGAAGGCACTAACCAGTACTACTGCTGTTTACATAGCACCCTGTTTGCTATGTCAAGTGAAGTACATCAAAATCTACCACATCATTAGCTCAAGGAGTTTCCAACTACATCATTAGCTTAAGGAGTTCCCAATCTGAAGCTACAGCAAGTACCTGCAAATATGGTCTGGGATAGGCACAGAATAGCCATATTTTTTTATAAATAAAGTGACAGGCATGCTCACCTAGCATGTACTTTCTACAGTTAGGTTAGATGTAACAATGAAGTAAGTGGTAGATTTGTACCAATGTGCTGTGAAAAAATAAAAAGCAAAACTATTAAAAGAAGTACATGTGCATCGGTCAATGAGAAGCTAGAACAAACCAATTTCCGGGAGATTCATAGATGTTAGGGTCAGAAGGGACCTCAGCAGATCATGGAGTCTGAGCCCCTGCCCCTGGCAGAAAAGACCACTGGGGTCAGATGACCCCAGCCAGGCGTTTATCCAGTCTCCTCTTAAAGACCCCCAAGGTAGGGAAGAGCACCACCTCCCTTGGAAGCCCATTCCAGATTCTGGCAACCCTTTCCTTTAAGAAGTTCTTCCTGATGTCTAACCTGAATCTGCTCTCCCTCAGTTTGTGGCTGTTATTTCAAGTTACTCCAAGGGTGCCCTGGTAGCCAGAGCATCTCCTATCCCTTGCTGTCCTCACCTGAGGAAACCCTTGTAAATTGTCTTTGAAAAATATAATCTTCACCTTTACATTTCTCCTCTCATTTCAGTCATTTTGCATATAGTATCTTCAAAATCTTTTCATGTAAATAATTACTGCAGAGGAACTAGTTCCTTCCTGGGCCTCTTGATATCTTCAAGCCTGTTTATTTATACAGGTAAAATTTAAGTGTTAGAAAAGCCTATCAAATTTGGATTAAAAAAAAACAACAACAACAAAAAAAACTAGATGGAAATTCTCCCTAACACAAAAGATTTTTTTAAAAACATTTTTAGGAGGAAAGAAGAGTGGGGACCATATATAATTTCAATCGATTCAAAAGGGCAACTCCGAATACACCACAGTCGTTAAAATCTTCCTCAGGGAAAATGCCATTGATCTCAAATGGGAATTTTTCCCTGAAAAGGACATCAAGTTCCATTTGAATGCATGAAAGCATTGCTATATTTTAAATTATTCCTTATGGCTTTTAGTTAAACCCTTACTTGTAGAGATGAACAGTTTACCCAGGGGTATATTGTTTTTTGATTCATGTATGAATTAAAAATCTCTGCATGCCTCAAAGTGTTGTTCTTTATTGTCGTAACCATCCATCACATGGTAATCCCTTCATATAACACAACCTGTCAGTGTGCCTATCTCACTGTGAGAAACTGAGCCTTTCTATTGATTTTAATGGGATCTTGATTTGACCTAAGAGGTTTTCCTCTAAAAGATGTTGTGTGTTCTCAACTACCTTTCTTCTCTTGGTAATAACTTTAAGCTCACGCAAGGTGCCTAGGGACACGAGGGCACTTGGCATGTCAAAGGGGCAGGAGAGTAATTTGGAACCCTATTTGAGTATTTTCGAGTTGGGAGCAAGATTTAAATTGATGTTTACAAAGTAGGAAAAGCAAGAAAATCTATGTGAATGAGTGGCAGAGAAAAGAGTGCAATCTCTCATTTAAGACAGGAGACTTCAAAAAAGCTAAGCTTTAGTTGCCTCAGAAACTATGCTGCACTATTGTTGCTATCATAGGAAAACAAAAAAACAAACAAAAACACTCCATAAGATCTATGTCCTGCTTTCCTCGTTTATTTGCTAGCTGTGTGTTTGCCATGATAAAGAATGTAAGGAACCATTACTGGACAAGAAAACATATCTGTCTTCTTCCCATCAAAAATGCCTTTAAATTTTTTCCAAAGAAATTCAGAAAGGATACCTAAGAGAACTGATTGGTTTTGGTTTGCAAGAGGTAAAAAACAGGACAATTTATAGCAATGTGATCAACTAGTTTCACCACCTGGGAAATTAAGGCTATAGGATTTCCTTAAATTGTGTTTTTTTGTTTAAGATAGAGGATGTTTTAGAAAAGGATCCAGTCTTGATTTAACAGTGCTCAGAGCTTGGGAATCCAGCAAAATCCTCGGCAAATAATTGCAATGTTTAAACACTCTGAATTGCACCTTGCTTCTAGTCTAACTTCCAGCAACCTGATCTTACTGCATCTTTCTTTGGTCTTTCCAGCGTATCCTCATACTGGTCCTTTCCTGTCACCACTTCTTCATCCTGACTTCACCCACTGTCACAGTTCAGCTTCCCCAGAATTTCCTTCCCTCCTTGCCTTTTCAGGCTGCTTCCTCCTTCCTCTCTATGCTGCTTGGCTACCAGGAAAAGGAGAACTAAAAGCAAAAAAAAAGGCAGAGATGGCAGGTATTTCCAGTTTGCTTTCAATTTCATTATTATTTGATTTGGGGTCTGATTTGATTTGCAATGAATCTTTTTTTTCAAAATTTCCACTGATTCAGAATCTCTTTCGGCATTACAGTTGCTCACAGAAACTGAGGCTCTTGCCAGTTTCATAGCTAAGCAGAAACTCAGTTTCACTGAGCATGCACAAAGGGTTCTTAGGCTGTCTGGCATTAGGGCAAGGTACTCTAACAACTTCCAGTGCAGACCCACCAGAGACCCACATTGGGCCCCCTTAGAATCCTGTGGTTACTGAATCTGATCTAAATTAAAAATTTCAGACTCAGTGATACTTTGTTTCACTGGGAAATTTCTGACCAAAACTAATGAGTAAACGCCGTCCTTTCAGTACCTGTGCCTGATGGCGAGGAGAAATGCAGAGAACACTGACTCAAAACAGGGTGAAACCCACACTATTGAGATAGACTCCTCAGAAAATTTATTTAAAAGTCTAGCAAGTGGACGCATGTTTCCAATAACCAAATTTGGAAAGACTCTTAAAGCTATGTAAAGACACATCCTTTCACCAGGTGATCCCCCTGCCAGTTTTAGTCTCTGTTCCAAAGCATGGAGTCTTTCCCAACCTCATTGTAAGAAACCAATGAATCATTTTCACTGCACACTTTCAGAAAATTGTCAGCCAGAGGTGAAACCTAAGATTAAAAGAATCAGCCCAAACAGCTGAAGTTTGGCAAAAGAATAAGTAATTCCCTTAATTTGTTTGTTATAACACAGGTTGCATCTTAACCCAATTTAAACTTCAATCTTCCAAGCTGTATAGATGGATGCTCAGAGCAAGACTTGCCATGTGAGCAAGCATCTGCTTTTATGATCAGCTTAAATGACTGAGATGTTACACTAGGGCAGGTACTATCTTTAATTATGTGTTTATGTGTTTGTACAGCATCCAATACAATGGGATTCTGAAGCAGGTAATCTACATTTACAAAGTAAAAGAAGAACTAATAATACAAATTATGACTGATCTAGGCTGAAAGTAAAACAGCTTTTCTCAAACACAGCTACATGAATTAATCATACCTCCCTTCTAAGAAGGTGTTTGTTATATTGATCTGTTTACCTTCAGTATACAAAACTATATTTCTTTCTAAGGTAATACTTTTATCTGATTGCCATAGCTCACATGCATTACTTAAATAAGTAGTTCCACTGACTTCAGCTTTCATAAGCAAGATCAGAAGGATGTAGCCATAAGAGACCTTTCTGCACAGTGTAAATACTAGTGGTCATATTCCATCCTCCTTTATACAGAACTCTTTTTGATATCAGGGGGAGTTTAGCAATAAAACATGACCAGAAGGAAATATTCTGGGCATTTCAAGATCTGCAGATCCCATGCAACTTTCTGTAATTTTTACTTGTTTCCCTGAGAAAGTATTCTGAGAATAATATGAAAAAGCTTGGATAAAAACTGGTGAATTAGTGGACTGATGTTAGTGACTTTCCTGCCTGAGCAAATTCCAATGAAAATAGCTGGCTAGAAAGGGAGTGGGAATGGAGGTGGTCTTCTACTCTGAAGGTCAGCAGAGCTTTCAGGCTTGGGCTAGCCTGTTATCAGGGGTTAGAGTACAAAATGGTTGGGGGTTTGGGCTTTAGAATGACCATTAGGTTGCCTCTCTGTATCACAGTAGATATGGGCTCTATTTCTGTAGTCAGATGATTAAATATTTTAAAACAATATTGTATAAAAAGGTGGTTTTAATGATTTTGGTCTTTCTGGATCAGAATTGAGGCATATTGGCAGACCAGTGAGGGAATTTATGATGTTCCTTTATCTGTAGTTGAAACACAGAATGGCAACCAGGTTGTGTAAAGTCTAGTATAATTGTTAAAAGTGCTAAGGCAGGAGGGGATGGAGGGGGAAGAGTGGGCTGGGGGTTGGGAACGGTGAATGGCCTGTACCAAGATTATTTCTTCTTTATTTTCTCTCCATCTTGGGGCACTACATTTCATAGCATCATGACAGTGACTATGATAACTAGGCAACTTTGAATATTTATCATGACAACTTCATCAGTGGTATTTTTAAAAGACTACTTAAATGTGTTTTTGAAAAAAAATATACTCATTCTTCATTATATGCAGAATAAATATTCAAAATCAATTAATTTTAATAAGCAGTTTCTGCTACATATAAAAATATTCTGCAGGCTATAGGAAAAGGCTAACTTCCAAAACTGAGCAAACATTTGCTTATGTATACATACAGAATCAATACGACTTAGAGGCATACGGCCAGGAACTAGGGAGAAGAAACTAACACTGAGTAGTCTTTTTTGCCTCCGTCCTCCCCGCTTCCAAAGAATTTTTTTTCTTTTCAAGTATAGTGCCTTTATCACCAACACTGGGAAGAAGTATTTATAGGCTGATTTTTGATCAATTATCAATTCCCTAAAAAGGGAATGAGGAGTTCCCTTATTAGAGTATGGCAAAGTAAGAGAATATGAGAAAAGTAATTTGATTTGTTCAATTTAGACACATACTTGTGGTTTAGGGTTGGGGCCTGTGACCTTCATGCTGTAATCTTTTTTATCAGGAATTATCTGAGTGCCTTTCAGAACACAGAACCACAAATAATACCCCCACCCTATTGGGGAAGGCTTCTTGGTGCATTTCCTTTAGAGACTTAGAATCATGACTGAGATAGGGTCTCAAAATCTTACTAAGATTTATCAAGGAGAGAGAGAAAAAATATGATTAAAAAGTCTGCATCATGCATGTGGTCTAATATTCAGCAAAAGCTAAGCCAAAGAGGTAGAGTAAATCATAATTTCAGTGAGATAATAGATCTATATTTCCATAAAGTGATTTTCCATTTTTTCCTCCCCTTTTGGCCTAGCCTTTTCTTAAAATTCACCTATTTTAGAGTGTGGGAATTGGCCTGGCTGGTCATTATACCTGTCCTTTTTTGCCTAATCTATAGAACCATTAGAAATTACATTCTTGAGAGGTAACATTTAAATTACAGAAGTATTGACCAGTAATTTTATAGTTAAGATGAATTTTGCACTTAAAGCATGGTTCCAAAGTTTTTTATTTTTTTTAATATTTGAATAACACCAGATATTCTGACTGAAAGTATAACATTCAAAGTAAAGAATAAGTTTTTGGAAACTAATTTGTCTTATTAATTAATTAAAATTAAACACGCTGCCACAGGAAATAAATTTTCTATTACCATGCTAATTTTAACTGGAAATTTGAAAGAAAAATGTTAAGTGTTTATCTAGATCTAGTCTGAAAATTCTTCTTCATACACATCATTTTTCAGGGTTCCTGTGATTTTTCTCTTGGTTACAAAAACCCAAGCTTTAAAATATGAGAACAAGAGGAATTACAAGGAATCATTTCTATACTGGACATAACATAAAGGCTTCTCTCCACAGTATCTTGCTTACTCTACAAAACCTTCCCAAGACTACACTATGAATCATGAAATATGTGCTCAAGATCTGAAAACAATTTTGGGAATATGTTTCGCAGTAGGAACTTGAAATGTCAATATACATTGCTTGTAAACAAATGCACTGTAACTTTTAATATAAGAAAAACTGTACCTTTATCTCTAAACACAATGCTGTTGCACCTATGCATGGGAAAGATTTTTGTCAAAATGCAAATCAACAAACCTATGTTAGTTTTGCTAGTTTTGTTCAGTGGCTACCCACTAAAAGTGAAAAAAAATTCCAGACAACCATTTCATCAACATTTATAGAGGAAAATTTTCAATTAGATCTAGTTGCATCATAGACAATATGGTATTGGAACATCAAAATCAATCTTAAACTGAAATATTTAAACAAAACCACTATAGTAAAAAAGTTTGACAGAATCTCTAGCCAGGATAACAGTACTGTTCATTTCCAGCCAACATGTAGTTGACCACTGTTGTCATGTAACCAACATTTAATATAGTCCATTCATAGCATTTGACAAAATAGGCTGTCACCCAAGAAAGCTTATGGCCTACTTTCTGCCTAAAATTTAACATCACAAGCTTTGGTTTAAAGAAATGATATTGGAAAATACGATGTCAAATGTGGCCATGTGTTTACAGCCAAGTGTTATGCAATTTCATAAATATAAAAAAAGGCTTCCAAATATATACTGTATTACCAGTAACTGCTGCACTGACTCTTCTGTATTATGTTTGTGTGCAAACCTCTTGTTATCACTGTTGTGGTCTATAACAAATTAAAACAGACTAGTAGAGTTAGAGTTAAATAACCCCTTTATACAGTTTGGGGGATAAAACACTTATTTGCCAATTTATTATCCTACCTTAAAGATACTGTGAACATTTTTTAAAGTTTTTACAATGCTATGTTCTTATTTAAATTGTACCCTCATGTTGAGACAGTTGCAGAATGTGCAAAAGAACAAAAAATACCAATTTTAGATCTGCAAGGCCCTCCAACTGGGCTTGTACAAATTCAAATGTCAAAATAGGGCTGGTATAAAGACATAAATAACACTCTGATTCAAAAGACTATAATGTGTACATACAAGTATTATGACTTAATAGAATCCATACCAATTATTTACCTTTTGCAATAAGGAGAATATGAATTAAACCAATATTTCCACCTATATCTCAGGTAAGTCAATTCAAGTATGAATATGAATTTAAGGGAGAATACACTGGCGGACCTGCCATTCATAACTGCAGGTGTGCAAATGACCTTCTTTTAAACTTTAAAAAAATTGGTGTAAGACCAATTGCACAAAGTGTAAAAATTAAAACTGAATTAAAAAAAATTAGCATGGCAAAATTAAAGTGTTACATGAAATTACAAAGAACAAAACTGGAGTGCTAGACTGGAAATAATGGATTACATTAAAACCTGACTTCTTTATAACAGCTTAAAGGTGTGAAATATCTGGAAACTTGCCACAGACAACCAGCAGACAATTTCTGTAAAATAGGGGATCTCTCTGCTAGCTTAAGTGTGCCAGTGTTGAGCATGTTATCCCTTGCGATCTGGTAATGTGGAATACATGAAGCAGAGTTCTGGAACCAAATAACAGAACGCCACTTTGTCCCTTAGTTCTTGATATGTAAATGAAAATGGTCTAAATGAAAGAAAGAAAAGCATTGTGGTACACTGAATTACAGACTAACTATAGAAACCTCTAATGACAAACTATACAGGATGCAACAGTGTACCCACCATCAAAAAGGCCATACTTTAAAAGTATATCATGTATTTTCTTGATTCAGTAAGACTTAGCACTGAAATTTCCTATTACAACCTTGCTTGCACTTAAGCTTCAGCAAAGAGATTTGCATAAAATAGTTTCCAATATCAAACAGTGCTTCTACCTGAAAATTCTGCTTAAAAATAGTGTGATTTAACATGGAATATAGAGGAGTCACAATATAATTCCTTGTTCTGACCTATACCTTTGAGCAAAGCTTAATTTAGTAGGAGGGATACATGACTTTCCCCAGTGTAACCCACTAAATATTCTCCTTTGGCTTTGACAAGAAAAAACAAACCAAAACAAAAAACCCTTTTTATTAGAACAAGCTCCACTGATATACCTACTCTCTGTTACACAATCCTAAATGCAGATAATTGGTGTGTTAAACTAAATTTTATTTCATTAGTTTTCTAGGGGGAATATCTTAATTAAATACATTTTTTCCAGGGGATTATTAATAGGATTTCATTTAAATTGTAGAAAAAATAGTTTTTATCTCATACCAAGGAAAAGGAATAGGTTCTTTTATTCTTCAAAATAATCTGGATGTCCATAGAATTGCATGATGGGAAAAAACCATAAATCTTATACATTTGTCACGCATTTCAACTTTCAGATGTGTGATAGGTCACATGTCCAACAGGTGCTTGGATTGAGAGAATCAGAGAATCAGAGAATCATAGAAGTAGGGTCAGAAGGGACGTTATAGATCTTCAAGTCCGACCCCCTTCCAGGGCAGGAGAAAAAAAAAGTCTAGGCTCAAATGATCCCAGTAGATTCAAAGTAGATAGTAGTAGGCAACTATCGATCCTCTGAATGGATCATGGTGTACATGTAAGAAGTCTAGTCAGATGCCGAATGAATCCATTTGTGTTTGATAGGCCCAACCTGAGAGCAACACAGCTTGTTACAAGTTTCACATATCCGTATGTTGTCTAAGTTGGAATCTAATTACAGCACACTGCTTTCTTCTTTCTCGCTTTGCTTCCATCCTCTGGATCCAAGCTGTTTCACACTGAGCTGCACCCAGCACTAGATGTTCTCGCCAGAACAAACAGGATTCTGCATGCTCTTCCCAGCTTTCTACACTGATGTTGAATGACTTCATATCATTTTTGCACACATTGTGGTATTGCCAAGGTGGGTGGCCTCACTTTATACAGCCATCTCAAATCTTGCTATACAAAATATTCTTGGGGTTATGGTCTCCTCCCAGTCTCCTGACATGGCCAAGCTAGCACAACCTCCTCTTCTTGATACTAGTTTCTAAGTGTGTAATTCCTGCACGCTTCAGATCCTCTTTGTTTGGTATTCTGTCTTTCCAGTTTATCTTCAGGATCTTATTCAGACATCTCATGTGAAAACTGTTCAGTCTCTTGATGTACCTAGCATATGTAGCCCATGTTTCTGAACCATAAAGCAGGACACAAGTCTTGTAGAGTCATATCCTCACCTCAGCTGATAGTTTACTGTTATTCCATGCATGTTTCTGGATTAGCCTGAAATTCTTCCTGCTTTTCTGATTCTGTTAGTCAGTTCAGTATGAAGGTCAGGATTCCTGCTGACTGTAGAACCCAGGTGGCAAAAACTGTCAATGACACCTAGAAATTTATCCTCCAGAGTGATGTCAAATATTGGTTCTTCCACCCCTTGGTGTACAATTACAGCCTTCTTGAAACAAATTGCTATTGTTAGGTGCTAGGTAAAACATTCATCACTAAAAATACCACTCCAAGCCTCAAAACAGGTATGCACATTTACAATCTCTTAGCTCTAAGGGAAAAGAAAATACAATATAGATTTGCTAAGGGCCAAAAATCACATTGCTTAATTTTTGTGTCCTGAAAGTTACACAATTATACAGCAAAGTTAAGCATGTGGATTGTGGTGGGCCAGTACAGAATGCTCCTGTGCTTAGCCACCTACCTCACTGTGCCCAACCACCTTCCAGGCTCCAAGTGCCTTCCTGGGGGTGCCTCACATCTGGCCAACCCCCTTCCTGGAGCAGACCCACCAGCCTGGGGGTAGCGCTGCCACCATCCAGGGTCTGGCCTGGTCTTGGCACTGTGCCCCCTGGGCAACACAGGCCTAGTAGCTCTCAAGGGTATTCAATCAACCTCAAGAACTCGGGGGGGGAGGGGCTTCCCTCCGACTGAAGCACAAATAGTGGTCTCCCCTAGCCGAACCAAGGGGACTCCGAGGCATAATTTAGCTCCTCTCTCAATAAGTCTCCCATGCTCAGTACAAAGGAGAACTTTATTGGTTACAAGGAGTAGGTTTGGAATAGGGTACAGGGTAGAGCAATATCAGAAATCCCATAGAACAAACAGGGTGGCTGATCACACATCTGAGTTACTGCAAGCTATAGATCTAGTTAGATCTCAGGTAGCTTACTCACAAATATCATCCAGAGGCAGGTAGTTCGCTGATCATGAGTTTCAAGAGAAAGAGCAAGTTTCAGATGGTCCAGCTCATTTCTTTAAAGAGTATTTCTCATGGCTACTGCCCCTCCTCTTGAGCAGCCCTTAACTTATATAGTTCTTATGACTTCATTTACCTGGTCCAATGGAGACCAGCACCAACAGGTCTCCATCGGTTGGCTGCCAGCCAACCAATTTGAAGTGCATCACTGGTTGCTGGGCAAACTGGCAGGGTCTCTAGCCCCCTCCCAGTCAGGTTGTCATTGCTTAGAATAATAGGGAGGTATGTGATGCCCACATTTATTTCAACATACCTCACCCTGGTATGTGATGCCAGTCACTTAGGCAGAGGAAGTACATTTCCCCTCTCCCTCAGGAATGTATCCAACTCAGGTTACCTAAAGACACAGGATGTCTGCCCTCTTCAGGGACCATATTAACCAAATTGTCACAGAGCAGAGTTTTTGGGGTGAGTCAGAGGTGGCCTCCTGCCACATGGATGTAGTATGATTAAGTAGGTTGAAGTGACTGTGAATGTGGAAGAGTTACATACGGGAATGATGAACTGTTATGCATCTTGGGTCAGTTTCTCAGCTGGTGTAAATCAATACAGCTCCAAAGACCAAGTACAGATGTTCAAAAAGCCTGAGGTGGAAGTGCTCTAAATATAACACTATGCTCAAAGTGTTCTAGATTAGGTTGACAGTGAACAGACAGATGTTCACTATTTGGTGGCGGTAGAGATGGGGATTGGAGCCTACCTGCACTGGCTGATGCCAACAGGCAGGGGATACTCCTGCATACCTCCTAGGAGGCTGTCAGAGACAGCCAAGCCCAGCTGAGCAGCTGGCCACCCCGACTGGTCAGCATAGCCCCTCTCCCCATTCCCACACTCCCACCAGCTGGCTGTTGTCAGTACTGACAACTGGGAGCTAGGGGAGGACCTCCCTGTTGCATGGTCCCCCCAGTTTGATAAATCAAGTGTCAGGGGTTGGGTGGGCTGGGTCTGCATGGCAGGGGGGCTCTATTCTCCTGCCCACCTGCCCTCAGTTCCTGGTACAGGGAAAACCTACACACAGCAATCAGCTGAAGACATAAGAAAGCTGGGGTGGGTGGGTAGGTGATTGAAACAGTGCCCCCCCGTCATACAGGCCTGGCCTCATTCCCCCTCCAGGGCTACATGGCAGGGGGACCCCATTCCCTCCCACCCCAGCTTTCTGATGGCTGCAGTTTGGAGCCATTTGGGCTGGAACGGCAGGTGGACTCTTTACTTGTCCATCATGTAGACCTAGCCCAGACCCCCCCTACCCCCACAAAACCTCAGCCAGCAAACTGGGGGAGGCCACACAGCAAGGAGGCTGGTCCTCCCCATTCCCGCACCCAGGCATACAGAGAAGAGACAGAACCATTTCTGTTTCCTCTGTGTGATAGACTGGGGGCAGTGCAGGGCTCACCCAGAGCAGACAAGCACCAACCACAGTTAGCAGGATATCTTGGAAGGGGAGCCCTGAGATGCTGGGGGACTGCAACATACCTTGACTTGCTGTGGGATCTGGTACAGATGTTTGATAAATTGCTCTAACCTAAAATGTTTTAGTCTGATACCACATCCATCCAGAGTTAACTTAGAGTGAGGTCTGCCATTTTTAAAGTGCTTTGGAGCTTCATCATAGGCTTCTACACATTTGTGGGGGCCTGCTTTGTTGCACTGGAAATTCAGTGTGTTTGGACAAGCATGGAAATTGATGTGCTCCAGCAGCCTTGCACATCATATGCATCAGCACCTCCATGCTGACAAAATGGCAGTAGTGCACTCTGAAATAAAACATATCTGATGAGCTTTAGTTCAAAGCACCCTGCCACCAGATGCTCTCCACCCCAGGATGTTGAGGGAATTGGCAGGGGTTATTGCAGGGCCCCTGGCATGGCTTTACAAATACTTGTGGTGCTCTGGCCAGGTACCAGATGACTGGAAGAAAGCCAATGCAGTCCCCATCTTTAAAAAAGGGAAGAGGGAGGACCCGGGCAACTCTAGGCCCATTAGTCAAATTCAATCCTGGGGAAACTCTTTGAGAAGATTATCAAGGAGCACATCTGTGATGGGCTAGCAGCAGGAATGATGCTCAAGTGCAACCAGAATGGTTTCATTAGGGGCAGGTCCTCTCAGACCAACCCGATTGCCTTCTACAATCAGGTCACAAAAGCATGGTGTTGCAGTGGATGCAGTCTTTCTGGACTTCAGCAAAGCCTTTGACACTGTCTCCCACCCCATTCTCATTAAAAAACTAGAGGACTGTGGCATTGATGCCTACACAGTCAGATGGATTGCAAATTGGCTGAAGGGTCATACTCAGAGAGTGGTGGTGGATGGTCTTTTTCAACCTGGAGGGAAGTGGGCAGTGGAGTTCCCCAGGGCTCAGTTCTTGGGCCCATACTCTTCAATTTCTTTATTAGTGACTTGGACGATGGAGTGAAAAGCAGCCTGTTTAAATTTGCTGATGATACCAAAGTTTGGGGTGAGGTGGGCAAACTAGTAGGGAAGGACAGATTACAGCAGTTGCTGGACAGGTTACAGGGGTGGGCTAACGAAAATAGGATGGGTTTCAATACTGACAAGTGAAGGGTGCTGTACTTGGGCACTAGGAACGACTTATAAGCTGGGAAACTCCCTTCCTGAGTTAATGGTGGCAGCAAGAGATCTTGGAGTCATTATTGACTCCAAGATGAACATGGGCCTACAATGCAAGGTCACAGTCAGTAGGGCTAATTGTATCTTGTCATGCATCCACAGATGCATGTCAAGCATAGCCAAGGAGGCTATCCTCCCCCCCATGCGACACTGGTCAGGCTGCAGCTGGAGTACTGTGTTCAGTTTTGGGCACTGCACTTCAGGAGGGATGTGGACAGCATTGAGAGGGTCCAGAGGAGAGCCACTTGCATGATCCAGAGACAGCAGGGCAGACCCTATGAAGAGAGGCTATGGGACTTTAACCTGCTCAGCCTTCACAAGAGAAGGCTGAGGGGGGGACCTGGTGGCCATCTATAGGAGGGACTAGCAAGGTTTGGGAGAGAGCTTGCTCCCCCTCGTGCCCTCGATGTAACAAGGAATAATGACCACATGTTGTTAGAGAGTAGGTTTAGACTAGGCATCCAAAGGCATTACTTCACAGTCAGGGTGGCTAGGATCTGGAACCAACTTCCAAGAGAAGTGGTGATGGCTCCTACCTTGGGGGTCTTTAAGAGGAGGCTTGATGTCTACCTGGCTGGGGTCATTTGAGCCTGGTTTTCTCTCCTGCCCAGGGCAGGGGTTCAGACTTGATGATCTACAAGGTCCCTTCCGACCCTACTTCTATGAATCTATGAACCATTTTTTCAGCACAGGGACACGTGGCAATGCTGATGCATGTGATGCGCAGGCACTTCTAATTAGCAGGACTCACTAACTAAAGTGCTTAGTGCTGCATTCAGAAGCACATGTAAAAATGACCCAAGTGAATAATGTATAATTAAGGTATTTTGTGGACAGAAGGTGGCTGGGAGTGAGGACAGGGAAGAGAACAGAAAGTGGTTGTAGAATTAATGATAGAAAGTATATTGGAGTTACTTAGGGTTTATCAACTAATACCTTCATCCTTAATACTTCTCCAATTAAATTGTTTCACACTGAATATCTTCAAACAATGGATATCAAAAGCTAAATCAACAATAGCGATAAAGAATCTATGTAAACCTGAGGAATTTAACAAGCATTTTAATAAAAAGTTTAGTGAGCATTGTGGAATATAGTATATTATTTACATAATTATTATTCCTTTCACAAAAAACACCCAGACATATTGTAACATGTTATGGGAAGCCACAGAAAAGAATTACTTAAAAAAATAGACTAATCTGCTGAAGGACTAAAAAAACACCCACACAAAAAATTTGACTCCTCAATCAAAGGGCATTGATCCATTTAAACCAATAATTTTGGTTCACATAAGAAAACTGTTATTTTCAAAGGACCAAATAGCTGAAATTAACCATTTTCATCACTAAAAATTTTCAGATTGCTAACAAACAATGACTTCATTTTATGTAGTGAAATCAAAATGTACAAAACCAAAAATGTACAGCAGCATAGATGATGAAAACCTCAGTTTTTTCAGCCATCTCATGACATAACAGCAAAGAGAATAGAATGCATATATCAGTTACAGTGCAAGATCTGGAAATTTAAAGCCAAGATTTGAAAAGCTTTCTAATAGGGCTGTGTGAAGCTTTGGTCCCTGATTTGATTTAGTGGAGATTTGGCTCGATTTGGTGGCTGAATCTGAATCAAATCAGGAGACCCTTTAATCTCTCTGGATCGAATCTGAACCCTCTGAATTGATTTAGAAAGATTTGGGGATTCAGACAGAGACACAGCTTTACATTTTTTTTCTACAGACCTTGAGGTATCAGGCAGCTCATGAATGCTGCGATGCTGGAGTGGATGGAGTGTCCCACAGGAATATGGGGGTGGGGGACCTCCTCAGTGCACTCAGCAGCAGACCTGGAAGTAGACCAGAAGCACTTCTGATCCACTTCTGGGTCCACCAGGGAGCACGCGGGGGCTCCCCCCCACACCCCTTGGCTCAGCGACTGATGCATCTTGGGTTGAGTGGGCATCCAGGGGCTCCTCATGGCTGATTGCTGAGTCGAGGGTGCAGGGGGGCCCTCCCTGCTCACTCCCTAGAGGACCCAGAAGTAGACCAGAAGTACTTCCAGTCCACTTGTGGGTTGCCTGCCAAGCACATGGGGGCCACCCCTGGACTCCTGTGAGATGCTCCATCTGCCCCAGCATCGCAGCATTCATAAGCCACACTTGGTACCTTGAGGTATATAGAAAAACATTTAAAGCTGTGTCTATGGCCGAATCACTGATTCTCTGAATCAGCATTCAATCTTCAGGTTCTGAATCAGGCCAAGTCGAATCAGGGACAGTGATCAGAATCAACTAATTGAATCAAGTGTCCCTGATTTAGGCCAAATCCAAATCCAAATCGAATACGGTCCGTTTCACACATCCCTACTTTCTAATATTATATACGATTACCAACAGATGTACCAACAAAACTTTTGGTTCTAGGATACGTTCTCAATAAAAAGATTATTTTTATCAGTATGGACCATTCAAACTTAGGCAATTATGAATGTCTTCACACAGCTATTATGCAGCCATTGAAATATAGCATGTAATGTTTCATACATTGTGGGAGTGTTACAGGGTTCTTCCTGCAACTTCTACCTTCCTTGCAAGATCCAAGATACATACCTTGATCCAAAGCCCGAAGTTAATAGGAGCTGGTTCTTTAACCTCAAAAATTTTAGATCAGGTACACAATGACATTACTCAAATAAGTAAGATTTAGGTTCAAGTTCTTCAGGTGCCTAAATACTTCTGTGAACATGAGCAAATAAATAATGAAACATCAGGGTCTTAAATGTTCATACATGCATCACTCAAAAAAGGCAAATTTCAGAGGCGTGGAGCTCAGTGAAAGGCCTGAAGTGAATTTGGTGCCCTTTGACAGAGTTAAGCAGAGGCATGAAAGGAAGGGCAAGTGAGCCCTGGAAATGTCTCTTCTAGACATGAAAATAACCTGGGAGCAATTCACCAAGTAAAGCTTCAGGCCATAGTGTCCAGATGGGAGGCTTGTGCTGTAGTTCTACAACATTACATTTAGTGAGAGGCAGGGGAACAGATTTCATATTGTAATCTTCATATGACTGCAATAGCATAAAGTCTTGTTATTCTTTATACAAATGAAACCAATTATACCCTAAGGGATAGTAGGTCAGGATAGGAATAAAATATGTAAGACATGCACAGAACAGATACAAACTGTAGCACCAATATTGCTTGTAGTTTTTCTCCCATTAAAGGAGGTTTAGTTTTAAGCTGCTACTGAACCATACATGCTGAAAGATTTTTTTTTCTCCAAGGAGAAGTCTAGAAAGCAAACTTATTAATTAAAAGTAGATGTCTGCTTCTTTCAGTCTTCATGGCATTTTTAGGAGTCTGATATCAAAGTGTTCTGAATAAGATAAAATTATCATAATATGAATTTTCCAGGAAAAATATGCTTATACATTTCACTGTAATTGCAATCTCACCAAGATGTTGACTATATATGTATATTTACTGATATTGTCTGTAAAAAATAATAGTGTATCATGAAAACTTTTCATAAAGTAGTAATATAAAATGCTTGCTGCTACATTAAACAATACTATATAAACAGCAAGAATTTGATATAGCTAATTTGGCTGCTATAATCCATATCTATAATGCAGTAAATTCTGATATAAACCCCCCTTTTGGAGCATGTATCTCTTGTAAAATGCAAGATTTTTGATTTCACAAGCTAGGCCTATGAAAGGGTGATCAACTTTCAAAACTTTGTTGGAGAAAAACTTAGTTTCATTAGGCTGGTAACACTAAAATTAGCTTTGATTTCCACCTTTTGAATGGACCTTTCATCCAAAGCTCACACATGAGAATTTTCATGGATGTTTAATAGCAATAACAGCAATAGTATGTTTAAAAGAACAGCATGAACTTGCATGTAACCATTATTTAAATTACTGTTTAACTTACTCCATACATTTTGCACCTGCACTCTTGAAAGTAACAGCCTTTACACTTTAGATATGCTTTTAAACCTGCCAAACACTGTGTCAGTGAAACAGAGAAGCAGTTTAAGAAGTCATTAATTCTAAGGCACACAGCAAACTGCTATTTTAATTAGAATGAATGCTAAATACTAATATCCTGCTACTCTTTACTTGTATGAGAAAACCTATTCAAAGACTAGTAATTCATATATATATCTCAACATTTAAAAGTTTTTCAGGTTCCTGCTTACAAACCAGAATTATTCGACTAAATTTAAAGAAAAGAAATAATAATTAAAAAATGCAAACCAACAATAATCTGACCATTAGGATTAGAGAGTATCATGCACCTGATAGGTCTTGTCGGACCAACCCGGTTGCCTTTTATAACCAGGTCACAAAATCCTTGGATGTGGGTGTTGCGGTGGACGTAGTCTTTCTGGACTTTAGGACAGCCTTTGTCACTGTCTCCCACCCCATTCTCATTAAAAAATTAGGCGACTGTGGCATTGATGCCTACACAGTCAGATGGGTGGCAAATTGGCCAGAGGGCCACACCCAGAGAGTGGTGGTAGACGGGTCATTTTCGACCTGGAGGGATGTGGGAAGTGGAGTCCCCCAGGGCTTGGTCCTCAGACCCGTACCGTTCAGAATCTTTATCAGCAACTTGAATGAGAAGGTGAAAAGCACCTTGTTCAAATTCATGGATGACACTAAAATGTGGGGAGAGGTGGGCATGATAGAAGGGAGGGACAGGCTACAACTAGATCTGGACAGGTTACAGAGGTAGGAAGATGAGACTAGGATGGGATTCAATACAGACAAGTGCAGGGTGCTTCACCTAGGGAGAGAGAATCAGCAGCATATCTATAGGCTGGGGATCTCCCTTCTCGTCAGTACAGAGGCTGAAAGAGATCTTGGAGTCATTATTGATTCCAAGATGAACATGAGCTGCCAATGTGAGGACATGGTCAGTAAGGCTAACTGCACCTTGTCATGCATCCACAGATACATGATGAGCAGGTCCAAGAAGGTGATTCTCCCCCTCTATGTGGACATTGGTCAGGCCGCAGTTGGAGTACTGTGTCCTGTTCTGGGCACTGTACTTCAGGAGGGATGTGGACAACATAGAGAGGGTCCAGAGGAGGGCCACTAGCATGGTCAGGGGGCAGCAGGGCAGGCCCTATGAAGAGAGGCTACGGGGCCTGAACCTGTTCAGCCTCCACAAGAGAAGGCTGAGAGGGGATTTGGTGGCCACCTATAAACTTACTAGGAGGGACCTGTGGGGGAAAAGGAGAGTCCCTGTTCCCCCGAGCACTACCAGGAGTAACTAGGAATAATGGCCACAAGTTGATTGAGAGTAGGTTCAGGCTAGACATCAGGAAGCACTACTTCACAGTCCGGGCAGCTAGGATCTGGAACCAACTTCCAAGGGACATGGTGCTCACTCCTACCCTGGGGGTCTTCAAAAGGAGGATAGATAATCATCTAGCCGGGGTCATCTGACCCAAGCATTCTTTCCTGCCCGTGGCAGGGGGTCAGACTTGATGATCTGCTCAGGTCCCTTCTGACCCTATCAACTGTGAAACTATGCACCACACTTCTTAATTATGTTATGGAACATCTCTTATTAAATCTCCTTCCAACTGATCATAAGCAAGATTTTGTTTTCTTTAGGTTCTTAAAAGTGTAAGCAACAGTTTGAATGTGACGAAGCCTGAATGCAATGGAGATTAAATTATACTACAATTTTTCTACTATTTCTGACTAGCTTAGAGACTTTCCTATGGCCCCAGCTTATTCTTGCTTTCATCACATCTTGGCTGGACCACAACAATGCAATATACCTAGGCATTAAATTCACAGTGCTTTAAGATTACCAAGCCAGCCTGTAATCAGCAACACCATGCATCATGAATGTGCCAAATTTACCTTCTATTCTAGAGAACTGAATTGGGGTTCTAAGGAAAGTAAGCAAGTTCAAAGGCTCACCCTTTATTTTCAAGGGTGTTCAAGGACCTGGTCACAAGGTGTATAGAGCAAGGCTGTACAACCAGTGTCCTAGTGGGATGCATGTATCCTATGAGGAGTTAATATGCAGTCCCCAGGTTCCCATCTGGCTGCCATTCATCCCCATTATTTCAGCTGCAATATCAACTGAGGTTTCCGGGCTTCCCATCCCTCTTCTAGTTTTTGCTACCCATTCCTGTCCCCAGGGTGTCATGGCACAACCCACAATACCAGGGGAGCCTGTGGTGCAGTACAATGAGGGAGCCCAGGGATGGGGAGATGAAGGGAGGCACCATGCAGCATGCGGACCCAGAGGTCTATGGCTCAGGCTGGTGTGACTAGTGTGGCATGTGGCCCCTGCTGGTGCTGCCTCTTCCTGCTTAGAAGTTAGACAGCCCTGATCAAGTGGATCACATGTATCCCAGGATGCAGAAACACAGTGGGGTGCTTGACCACCCTCAATGACAGTAAAACACAGGATAGCATTCTGGGCTGCACTGCTACCTGGGGTGACACCCACACAGCTGCTGCTATTTTTGGACTTCCCACTCCAGTACTGCTATGTTTGGACCTCCCACTCCAGGCACTAGCAAGGAATGTGGTAGGACAGGTGAAGTTTCTCTCCAAAGTCACCCCTGCCCTCCTTCTACAAGATTGGGCTGGAGCTTCAGTGCAGTGACAAATCCACGCTGCTGCTATGGAGCCAGGCTGGAAGTCCGCTCCATGCCCCAGGGGTCACTGAACTAGGGTCACCTCACCTCTTCTAGCAGAACTTTATACAATAGGGATAGGGATAGGTGTTCAAGAGAAAAGGTCTAGGGGAAAGATTGTTTATATATAAGACAGAGTTTTGTTAGGGGCAAATACAAGACTCTGAAACTAATTCCTATTGGAAACCAGGGAAATCAGCATCCTCAACAGCTTCCACTGCAAGTGCACACATTTTTTCAGTCTTACTTTCTCTAACATAAATATATATAAAACTGAGCAAGGAACACTTTTTCTTAACCTGTACGACTTATCTAGATTACAAAAAAAACTTCCCATTCTGCATCAAGATGAAACCAAGGCCTTACCCAAGGATTTTTTCTTCTGCTCCCATCCCTATTCCCTACCTTCCCCAAAATGGAGAGAATGTCCCTAGGATAGCTAGTAGTTAAGTGATTAATACTCTAGGGTGGAGAAAACCAGGGCAAGCTCTGATTCTACCTTATGCAGACAAGAGACTTAAACCTGATTGTCACATATTCTAGATGAGCTTTCAGATCACCAGGATCACCAATTTCATTCTAGACTTTTCCCACACCAGATCAGACTCTCCTTTACAGCCAAACAAAGTAATCTAGTCCATTCAACTGTTTCAGTTTCAGATTCTCATCATAACTAGCATTTTCTGATGAGGAACCACATTGTTGGAGAAACTCTAAACATGCAGCATTCTGTATACCTGTGTCTGCAGCAAGCGAGAGGAGCTATTCTGTCCTAAGCAGGTGGAGTCCCTCTTCCAGCACCAATTTGGATACATCTTACTCCTACTGCACTTCTGGTCCAGTCTACTGGCTGTTCAATAGGGATCATGGAGCTCTGGCCTTGTCTACCTCCATAACTTGCCTTCTTTAGGATTCTGATGAAACCCAGGGAAGTAGGGGTGGATAAATGTAACCCTAGGATGTATTTCTGCCTGATATTTATTTTGGCTGAGCCAAATGAGGAGGAGAATGAAAACAAAGACATTTACACCTTTTCTGTAAAGTACAGTGTGTGAAGGCCAAACACAGTAAAGCAGAGTGTGTGAAGGTCAAGCAGAGCCTGGCACAGGCCCAGGAATAATAGCTTGGTAGAGTTAGAAAATGATACAGTGAAAAAAGTTTCCCAGTAAAACCTAGCAACAGACAAATAATTACAGGTGTGAAAATTAGAGGCAGTAATAGTCATAAATAATTCTAAATCACCTTCAAAATATTCAGAAACTAAGCTTCTATATTAGAGAAGAAGAGAGACCTTACAGGTGACACCATTTATAAAATCATTGAAAAATTAATTCAGGCCTGCTTTGAGAGCGATGGGTTATTCATTGCATTGCATGAAGGGTTAGTTAGTGTCTTATAAAAGATACACCATTTTAACTTGCCTTCAAAATGTACATTAAAACTGGAGCCACATGCCTCACTTAGCGGTCTTTACCCCCTAACAAAATAAATGGTGACAGATGGAACCAAAGGCATGGAAAGAATATCCTTCTTGTTGATCAAATTTTAATAGAAAACTTTCATGTACAGATCTAAAACAAACAGTATCTTTCTGAACTTCATTAAATGGAATGCTCCATTTACTTAAAAAATTAGGCAATAAAATGAAAACTATAACTCAGATTATTAATAAAGGTAACATTACAAATCAGTCAGAAATGCATAATATAATTAAAAAAGAGAAAGGGTAGGCTATTTTTCCTTTATTTTTCCTGTTAAATTAAAGCATATAATTTAGACTAGTTTTTTTAAATGTATGTGTTTTTATCAGCATCCTGTACGTAAATCTGGAAAGTTAAAAACAAATTCACCAAGGGTTGGGCCCAGTTAGTATTTAGAGTTAACTGTATATTCATCAATATAACATGCTTTTGTCAGAAGATGTCAGTTCAGACAAACCTAAATGTTTCACTGATATATACCTGTTAAGACAAAGTTTCAAGAAAACACAGGCAAATTCCCTTCCCTTTTTTCCTTTTTTTTTCTTTTGCCAGTTTTGCTTGGTGAGAGGCAATCCTAGGGTACCCAGGGTCTCTGTCTCCAGGATACTTCTGCCACAGAGGTCTCATTGAGCTGAAAGTCAAGACTAGAGTTTCAAAACACCCAGGCTCCTTACTCCAGTCAGGAATCCGTAAGGACTCTCAGTGACTAGGTCCCTTGCAGAACATGGAGCATGACAGTGTCAGTCACATCAGATCAATCTGGAAGCTCCTATTTCCTTACTCCAAAGAGCAGGGAATCTAGTGGCTATGGTGGCTTGACTTCCAAACTCCACTTCTGTTTCAGTCACTTATGGAGAGTTCAGAGTTTGGCAACCATACCTGAGTCGCAAGTCTCACACCTTGAGCTTTCAGTTTCAAGTTCTTTTCAGAACTGAATACTTCAATTATTTCAAACTGATTTTTTTTCTCAGATTTTTTTTCCCATAGGATAATTTTGAAAGAGAATGTATTTGGAATTGGAGGTATCAGTCAGCTCTAATCATATTGTTTATTACTGTATCTACCTGTATACAAGACAACCCTGAAGATGACCCCCCAATAATTAAATTATACACATGGAAAAGTTATATATTTATTATAATTTTCCACGTATGGGATCTAATTATTGGAGGGTAATCTTAAATTTGCCCCCTCCCCCACTATTACTGCAGGTGATGGAGGGAGAGGTGATGGGTTGGGGGCAGCAATGGTGCAGGCAGTGGGGGAAGGACAGTGGGGGAGGCGGTAGGGAGGAATGTGGTAGGACAGATGAAGTCTCTCTACAAAGTCTCCCCCCACCCTGCTTCTACAAGGCTGGGCTGGAGCATCAGTGACAACTCCATGCTGCTGCTATGGATCCAGGTTGGAGGTCTGCTCCATGCCCCAGGCTGCAGCAGAGATAGAGCCTGCCAGTGGGGTGCAAAGGTAAGGAGCATTGTGTCAGAGAGGGAGAGAGAGGGAGAAGCAGAATGGTGGGGGGAAAACTTGAGTATGTAGGGGAGGAGTGGTAGGACACGCAGAGGCAGGGCAGGCTGCAGCCCCAGCCCCAACCTCAAGCCCAGGTTGGGGCTGGAGCTGGAGCTGCAGAAGCTGCCTACTCCTCACTTCACCCCTCCTGCTTGGTGCTCGATTGTAAAATGAGGGGCTTTTTCCCCACCCATTTAACGTGGGACAGGGGAGAAACCTTGTCTTTTAATTGAGGAACTACTGTATATGTCAAATAGTAACAGCCAATTAGCCTTTTATAAGCAACAACCTTCTTGATTTTAGGTCCAAGTTTTAATTGGCTCAAATGGGTGAAAACATCTTGCAAGCATACTCTTAAGAGGGTTTTGGTACTTTACAGTTTTATTCAGGTCAATAATTATTGGTATTTTCATGGAAGAGTCTGATTAAAGATATGCCAAAGATAGACAAATCCACCCTCTGTAAATGTGAGGTTTCAGCAGTCAGATCTTTACCTACTCTTACAGGTTTGGTTCTGCATTTGCAACTGGAAGGGACCTATTTTCTAGTTCCCATCTCTCACAATCAAAATATTTTGGATTAACATCTGGAACGAATAGCTCATAAGAGTTCAGTAGGGTGAAATTTGTAGTCATTCCCTCAGTCTGAGTTTTTGTAATAAAAATCTCAGTCTAAAGTGAATCCGCATGCAGAATCACATATAAACTCAAGAGCCTGAGGGCCTTGTTACATGATAATTTTGGGTGGCTCCTGGAGCTCTTAACTCCTGGACTGTCCACACATTAACACCTAGAACTGGTTTTAAGCATTTGTTAGATGGCTCAATTATGCCACTCCAGGGTGGGATTATCTCTGATCTTTGCTACCTATCTCGTGTTACACTAAGGTGTGGCCATGCTAGCCTCCCCCAGCAGGTGGGACCGGGCCCACTGCCCCACTCCTGGCCCTCCACAGCACCCTGCTCACTTTTCCCACACCTGCCCCCTGCTTACTTGTGGTTGGCTATGCTGTCTATTCTAGGGGAGCATGTAGGAAAGGGTTAAACTGCCTGCCCAGCTGCTGCCACTGCTACTGGTACTGCTTTCTGAGCCGGAAAAGCAACAGCCTGGCAGCAGTGGGGACTGGTGAAGCAGATAGCAGGGGGATCCATACGTAATGCTTTGAGGAAGGGGGGTGGAGGTAGGGTGTGGGGAGGGGACTGGCCTCCACTCTAGTCCTGCCTGACACCACGAAGGCCAGTGAAGCATTATATAAAAAAATTCTATTTTTCTCAGAACTTGAAAACAAATTGAAGTTCAATTTAATCATATGTTCAAAATGAAGTTTTGAGCTAAGTCTTCATCTATCTGAGCTCCTTGATTAAAATATTGTTCATTTTAATCATTTTGTTCTCTCTTTTGGATGACCATATAAAAAGGTTATATTTGATGACAAAATAAAATTATAGTAAGATACAAATATATAAAATTAAATCATTTAGAAGTCTTACCATTAACTCATTCTGTTGTGCATTGTGTTTATAAGTGGTTTTAATTCATCAAACAGCAGATGTGCCAGCAGTATTATAGTACCTGCAAACCCATCCACAGCACAAAGACACCTGGACTCCACCTAAGGGCTTCAGCCTCACTCTGGACATGAATATAAATTGTTTCTACCTCCACGCCCACTCTGAGATAACCAAATTTAAAAAAAATGCTTACTTCACAACTTCAGTCCTGCAGAATGGAGAACCATACTCCACCTTAAAAAAAATAATCAGACAATAGGCTGATAATGTTGTTCATGTTGTCATGAACAACACAGCGTATACAGGAAGCCAGAAGACAACTTGCTAACTCCTGACTGGGAACCCCATGGCATAATGCTGGTAGGAACTAAATAAAATATTCAAGATGTTGCCTTTGGAAATGTAGGAGAGGATTAATGCTTCTATCTCCTGGAAGCCTAGGGCAGGCAACTTGTACTTATTATCCAAGATACACATACCTGGCAGCACAGGACAATCCATTGTTTCTGGCATTGACACCATCATGGAGGGATGTTTCTGGCTGTATTGGTTCTATCTTATTCCCATATGCCATGAAAGCTGCCAGTTATTTGAAATGTACCATAGATTTCCATCAACCTAGCTTTGAGTTTCCATCATATTAGCTGCTACAGATATCACATTTCTGTATACCAACATCCTCCAAGGAGGACAGATCACAAGCCATAAAGAACATTATCTCTGAGGAGGTCACTGCCTCTATTTCTACTTAACTTTCCTGTTTTGTCCTCATACACAGCTATTTCAAATTTGGGACTCCCCGTACCTACAAATGCATGACACTGACCTGGGCACACAGGTGGCTCTGCAATATATTCATGACAGACCTTGAAGTACAACCCCTCTGAAGCTGCCCTTTTATTCCCTGATATACCGAAGGTACCTTGATGACATTTTCATGATATGGGCACATAGGAAGGAACCTCTAGAGAAGTTCCACCAGGACGCTAAAAACCTTCATCAAATGGAATACTGGACAAGCATAATTCATTCCTTGGTCACCACTGTGAATGTTTGTAATGGCCATATCACCAACACATTGTATTGGAAATAAACTGACCCCTATGGCTGCCTCTATACTTGCAGCTCTCATCCTAACTACATCACTAGATTCATAATCTAATCTCCAGCCAAACTTTACATTACAACTTTATCTGCTTTGATCCCACTCACCAGGATGCATACCTTACAAACGTAGAGCAGGGATTCCTCTACTTAAAATACAATCCTAAAGTTGTAGCCACTGAAACCAGAGACAGAAACAGACCCCACTCCAACTTACAAGACAAATCCCAAGACAGGGAGAGAAGAATCCCTTTGCCTGTCACCTACAATCCTCAGTTTGTATATCTTCAAAACATCATTGATGACCTCCAAACTCTCCTATCTTAAGGTAGCCACAGGGGGCAGACCTATCCTGGTTTACAGACTCTACAACCTCAAACAGTGTCTCTTCAGCAACAGACTGCAACTAACTCCTATTTTCATCAAGGCAACTTGTTCAGGACCTAAATACCCTCTGTATTCTCTTAACACGGACCATATCATCACTGAATGAAATAATATAGATTACAACTTCCATGGTTCATTCTCTTCCTCTACCTACATCATATATGCCATCATCTGCTTACAATCTCTCTGAGGAACTTTAACTGGGGTGTGCCAATGCTCCTGCTGGAAGCAAAGCTGGAGATTACTGGCTAGGGAGTCTTGCCGTCCACTTAAGGTCAGACTGATTGCTATATTTTGGGTTAGGAAGAAATTTGGTCAGATTGGTATGGACTGTGGGGGAGGAGGGGGAGTTGCCTTCCTCTATAGTGGGGTCATGACCCTCTACTTAGGATATCATGCAGCCCCAGCAGAGCCTGCCAAGCAGCCAGCTTCTGCAGGCTCAACTGTAGCTACTGCCCCTGCTCTCCCTAAGACAAAACACAAAGTGTTTGTCATGGGAGACTCCACCCTGAGGGGGACTGAGGGGGCAATCTGCTGCCCCAGCCCCTTGGCCTGGGAAGTCTGCTGCTTCCTGGCAGTCCATATCCGAGACATTGTGGAAAAGATCCCTAAGTTCCTTCAGCCCACTGGGATTGCTCTGAGCCATGTCATTTGTGCCTACTACCTTATGTTCCTTATCCATGTGGGCACAAATGACATGGCTTAGAACAATCCCAGCCAGGCCATGAAATGCTACAGGGATTTAGGAGTGGGCTTAAGGGGTTGGGGGTGCAGGCGGTGTTTCCCTCAATCCTCCCAGTTTCAGGCTATGGGCTGAGGAGGATCAAAATAGTGAACAAAAGTGTCATTGGGTTCTGGTGTCATCAGGAAGGCTTTGGCTTCCATGACCACAGTCCTCTCTTTGGTGAGGAGAGGCACTGAGCTGCTGGGAAGGGACGGCCTCCACTCTTCTCCACTGGGGAGGAGGCTCTTCTCAGCCAGACTGGCTGAACTGCTCCACCAGGCTTTAAATTAAGCCCACTGGGGGATGGGGGGACTACTGCCACTGCTGGCCAATTGAGCAACCCTTGCAAAGTAAGCAGGCCAAGGCACTTAAGGGAGCCTACCCCTGCCCCAGCCCTGGAATGATCTTCAGGCAAGGCAAGGGCTCCCAAAAGGACACTTGAGTGCCTGTACACAAAAGCCAGGAGCTTGGGGAATAAACAAGAGGAACTTGTCCTCCTGTTTAACACAAATAAGGAGACCTGGTGGGACTCCACCCATGACTGGACCATGGGTATAGATGGCTATACCTTGTACAGGAGAGATTGAGTAGATAAAAGGGGTGGGGGTGTAGCTCTCTATGTCAAGGAAAGCTACGCGTGCCTGCAAGCCGACATTGGTGTCCAGGGTGGATGACTGGAGACCCTCTGAATTGAAATCTGTGGGGAACACAGCACAGTGGACACAATGATAGAAGTCTACTACAGACCTCCTACCAAGGATCAAGTGATTGACTAGGAGTTCGCCAGGGAATTGGCTGAGGCTGCATGCTCCCGGTGCATGGTTGTCATGGGAGACTTCAACTACCCAGACATCCTGTGGGAAGAGCAGTCAGCCAAATCTGAGGGGTTGCAAAGTTTCCTCTCGTGCATGGATCAGCTGTATCTGACACAAGAGGTCTACAGACCAATGAGAGGTAAAGCGCTGCTTGACCTGGTACTGGCAACCAGGGGTGACCTAATCGGTGACCTAATGATTGAAGGGAAGCTGGGTGACAGCGACCATGAGCTGATCACTTTCACCATCTGCCATAAAGATGGCAAATCTGTCATCAGTACACTAAGTCCTTGACTTCAGGAAAGCTGACTTTGACAAGCTCAGGAGGCTTATCAGTGAGGCCCTAAAGGACCACAACCCAAAGGGGAGGGGAGTTCAGGATGAGTGGTTGCTCCTCAAGGGAGTGATCCTGGATGCACAAGCTAAGTCTATTCCATCTCAGAGGAAAGGCAGCAAAAGGGCACAGCAGCCCCTTGACTCTCCAGGGAACTAGTGGACCTCCTGCATCTAAAAAGAAAGACCTACAAAGGATGGAGGACTGGATCCACCTCCAAGGAGAAATACTCTCCACTGGTCCGAACCTGCAGGAAGTGAACCAGGAAAGTCAAGGCTGTGATGTAACTCCAACTAGCTACAAGTATCAAGGACAATAACAAGTCCTTTTTTAGATATGTGGGGAGCCAGAGGAAAAGCAAGGGCAACATTGGACCCCTGCTAAACCAGATGGGACAACTGACAACCAACGACCAGGAAAAAGCCAACTTGCTAAATGGATACTTTGCGTTGTTTTTTCACCGGTCCCTTGGGATGCCCCTGCCCATTATGGGATGGGGGGCCCAGGTGAGGGAGATTCCTTGCCCTCCATCTATGCTGAACTTGTGGAGGAACACCTTGAGAGTCTGCATACCTTCAAGTCAGCTGGCCCTGACAGTTTATACCCCAGGGTACTCAAAGAGCTGGCTAGCATCATAACTCAGCCCCTGGCATGGATCTTTGAGAACTCCTGGTGCTCTGATGCTTGAAGATTGGAAGACGGCCAATGTGGTGCCTATCTTCAAGAAAGGGAGGAAAGTGGATCCAGCAAACCACAGGCCCATCAGCCTGACCTCTATCCTGGGGAAGGTCTTAGAAAGATTATCAAAGAGGCCATTCTTAGCAGACTGGCTGATGGTAATATTGTGAAGGATAGCCAGCATGGGTTTATTGCGGGTAGGTCCTGTTTGACCCATCTTATTTCCTTTTACAACCAGGTGACCTATCACCTGGACAGGGGAGAAGAGATTGATGTCATATATCTTGACTTCAAAAAAGCCTTCAAGCCTCTTAGCAAAACTGGCTAACTGTAGCCTCAGCCTCACCACAATTCACTGGCTGGGGAACTGGCTTAGTAGTTGGACCCAGAGGGTGGTGGTTAACGGAAGTCAATCATTATGGTGTGTTGTGACCAGTGGGGTCCCCCAAGGCTCTTGGGTCCTTGGGCCTATACTATTCAACATCTTCATTAATGATGTGGACATTGGTATCAGAAGCAGACTGGCCTAGTTCGTCAACGACACCAAACTCTGGGGTAAAGAGTACACATCTGAGGAGAGGAGGGTGATCCAGGTTGACCTTGACAGGCTCAGGAAAAGGGCAGATGAGAACCTGATGGTGTTTAACACTAAAAAATGCAAGGTTCTCCACCTTGGGAAGAAAACCTGCAGCATGCTTATAGGCTTTGCAGTGCTATGCGGGCTAGCACTACGGACAAAAGGGACTTGGGGGTCATGATGAACCACAAGATGAACATGAGCCATCAATGTGAGGCTGCAGCTAGTAAAGTGAGCAAGACAATGGCTTCCATCCATAGATGCTTCTCAAGCAAATTCCAGGACGACATTCTCCCATTGTACTCAACCTTGGTGAGGCTGCAGCTGGAGTACTGCGTCCAGTTTTGGGCTCCACAATTCAAAAATGATGTGGAGAAACTTGAGAAGGTACAGAGGAGAGCCACATGCATGATCAGAGGTCAGGAAAACAGACCTTATGACGACAGGCTGAGAGCCATAGGACTTTAGCCTGTAAAAGCGCAGGTTCAGGGGTGATCTGGAGGCCACCTATAAGTTTATCAGGGGTGCTCACCAGGATCTGGGGGGATATCTGTTCACCAGAGTGCCCCAAGGGATGACAAGGTCCAATGGTCACAAACTCCTCCATGGCTGTTGCAGGCTGGACATAATGAAGAACTTCTTTACTGTCTGAGCCCCCAAGGTTTGGAATAGACTGCTGCTGGAGGTGGTTCAAGCACCTACTTTGACACCTTCAAGAGCTATTTGCATGTTTATCTTGCTGGGATCCTATGATCCCTTCTGACTTCCTGTCCCTGGGGCAGGGGGCTGGACTCAATGATCTTCTGAGGTCCCTTCCAGCCCTAATGTCTGAGTCTATATATTGGAAACATTTAATAAAAGTATGACATCAGATGCTATGGTTCCCTTGCTTTACCTGTGGCAGGTTAGGGTGTTAGAAGCATGTTGTGTCAGGGTTGATGGAAGTCTTATTCAGAGTTTAGATTACGGTTTGTATGGGATGGTTTGGGCAGGTACGATCCTACCTCAGGCGGGGGGTTGAACTAGATGATGCCCTGGAGGTCCCTTCCAGCCCTACTTATCTATGACTATGACTATTCTGTCAACATTGTACAAATGGGGCAATCTCTACATAAAAGAATGAATAAATACCAGTTTGACATCAATTCCATAAAGACATACAAGCCTGTGGCAAAACAAACATTTCATTTCTGTCCTCTGAGTAGCTGTTTTCAGACAACAAAACTTTAAACACCATCTCAAGTGGGAAAGTCCAGAAAAGGATATCATCCACAGACTGGATTATGTTAAGTATGGTCTAATAGGGGCTATTTAAAGGATTCTTATCCTAGTATCCTTAGCGATTCTTATCCTGTTGCCTGGATTAGCTGTTATAATTTCTGTGTCCCTCAATGGGCTAATTGCTTTACTTTTCTCTCTTCTACCCACATTGCCTCTTCCAGTAGTGCCTCCTTTTTCTTCCCCCGTCCCTATCCTTTGTATGCTAACCATTGCTTTCTGTTCAGAAGCTGTTTTCTGCAGTGTCTTCTCAGCATCTAATGAAGAAAGCTGCTGCTTACAAAAGCCTATGCATCTCTGATTTAGTTGGTCTGTAAGTGTGAGATATGTGAACCTGTTGAATCTGCAAGTGTGAATCTTCAGTTACTTTCTGTTGAATCTGTTATTGCCAATGAGTGTATGGTTTTAAGTTTACAATACAGTATATTCTCTTCATGCCAGTCTGGCAGAACTGCTTCCCTTAATTGCTGCTGAAGTCATATATTTATGAATGCCTTGGACAAACAAAGCAACCAGATGCAAATATACCCTGCCTTCATACTGCAATCTAGTCTGTAGAAAAATCATTATGGACAGAATTCTATTTTACCTAATATATGACTAAAGTGCAGCTTGAAACTAATTCTGAGTTACTCAAATATTGGGTAGAAGCAATTCCATTATCCCCTCTGGGTACATAAGTGTCCTCGCAAGTGCCCCATAAAATAAGAAGACATACAAAAAACTAGAACTCTTGATTCCAAAATGATACCTTTGGAACCAAGAGTTCTATTTTTTTGTATTTCTTCTTGTCGCAGACCAACATGGCTACCAAGTACACTCCATAAAATAAGGAGACATTTTCATGTCTCCAGAGCATAATTTTATTCCCATGAAGGGGTCACTTCCATGCTCACAGTAGGTAATAGAATTTCTCACACCCAATAGTCAGGAAAAAAATCAGAGTTAGTCATAAGCTGCACTTTGGTCATCCATTCTAATCTTGATGAGAGCGTCTACACATACATTAATATGCCATAGTTACTGCATATTAAGTTTAGTACCTGTAACTGTACAGTAGCTCTGGTGCAAGCCTTTTTAGTGATGCTACTGTGCAGTAGAATATTTCTACAATGTATTAGTATGGCTTTTGCCATGATGTGCTAATGTGCAGTAGAATTTGTGTGCTGCAAATTTAATGTCTATTGTAGATATGTCCAGTATCTCAGCCCTTCAAGCTTAATTCCAGTGTAAATTTCCATTTTTGTATTTATTTAACTGCAGTTTAACATAAACCTATAATTGCACTGTGTTTTTCCCATTAAATCAATTACTGCTTTATTGGACATGTAACTTTCCACACATTTTAGCTTGTGATGGTGGTTGAGAGAGAATACATTGTTTCCTATTTGTATGAATTAATACATGAAGTAACAGTATTATAAAGCTGAAATCACACTGGAGATATTAGTGTGATTTTTTTTTCTTTTTTTACAGCTATAGTAAATGAAATGGAGCATTTGCTCCTCAGTGACCACATCTACACATGCAGCAGACTGTGTAGTTCTTACTGTGCAGCCATTTGGTACTTGCATAAGCAAGTGCCAAGTGACTGTGCAGCAGCTGTCATTACTGCACAGCCCTGTCACCATATGGTTATTTTTAGACGGTACTGCGCAGTAGTATCACCATCATGGTTTGTGCCCAGTGATGCTATGGCACAGTAGCTCATTGCTACTGCAGCATAGTGTCTTGTGTAGATGCACCCAGTGAAACTAACATGATCAAGAAGAGTTTTCCCCAAGATCTGGCTGCATTCCAGAGTAAGTAGAACTTTTCTCCTGAGAGATGGTCAAAAGTGTTTGTGTGGTTCTCATACAGTGAAGCAGATAGACTTAGAATATATCTAATCTACCCATCTAATCTCCCCTTCCTAAAATACAGGCTGATAAGGTAAACGGTCTGATTTGAATAATAAGGCCCTTCCAGTTTTGAGTACATGATTTGAAGAGTTACCTTGAAGTTTAGGGGTATGGTAAGCCTACATAAAACAGGATATATGTCCCTTTGTTGTCACTGCAAATAATCAGTTGCAGCAACACAGTTCAAGTGATTAAATATAAAAAGGTTATTAAATTACAAAAAAAAGTTTTCAACCATGCATGACAGCTGGGGAATATTAAACATTCCCATATGTGAGTACTTCACAGTCTTTAAAAACAAAATAAGAATCACGGATAGAAGACAAAAGAGGACTTAGCGGTGAACCTTAAAAACCAATGAATGGACAGACATCACACAATGTGCTAGAAATGATAAAAGTATTCTACCAGTAGACCACTTCAGAGATATCATTAAAGAACAGCTTGAATAAAGCTGGGCAATCATTTATGTATTATGCATATGAGCAAACAAAAAAGATGTCCTTGACACTTAACTTAATCTTGGCAGACATTATCCAAGCTCCAAACCTGAGGAAACTGCATGTGAAGATGGACTGGCTTAATTATCAAACTGTTGACCTCAATGATATGAAGCCTAAGAAAGCCAGTATCTAGATCTACAGAAAAAAGCCTCTCAGTTGCTTAGATATTTTACAGACTCCACAGAAAAATACATTTTCTATTCAAAGAATGAATGATAAATTTGTCCAAAACTGGGATTTCAGTACTGGAATCTTTTCACTGTAAGTGCTCAAACCAAATGTAAAAAAAAAAATTTTTTTGAGAACCATTCTGTTCACAACACAGTGCAAGTAATAATTTAATACTATCCAGAACAAGCCTCTTCCCCTAACCTTGAAATAGTCTGCTTTGCACCTACCATCCACCACCATCCTGAGGGTTATGATTCAATGAAATGTATATATTATTCTTTAGTGGCTTGAAAATTGAAGATGAGACACATCTGGGTTTGTGATTAATACTGATGTGGTCATAAAACAATCTTACAATGTCAGATACATTAATATGATGTGATGTTAGAATTCAGAAACCATCAGAGCATTCTTTAATACTCTGCAGCAAATACCCCGCTGTCAACATAGTAACCACAAGCTAACCATTCTACCATTCAAACAGGTTGACCATTCCAAAACAAGCACATAATTCTTCCAGGAATAATGAAAAGTCAGAAAACATTTAATTTATCCCAAATATCATCTGATATTAGTTATGGAATCTCTCACTGGTATTGAGGGATATTGGCAATAAAAATAAATGCTTTCTGCAAATGTACTGCAAAATGGAAAATGACAAGATACCACCCTGGACTAGTGGGCCAGAAGATGCATAAGAATTACTAATGATATGTCAACTTTTCAACAGGCAATTATTAATCAAGCTGGTCAAGAAATCAATCTAAAGATAAAATATGGAGATAATTATTAAAGGCATAAGAATGACACAAATTACATAATGGGGCAAATATCAGGATTAAATATTTTTGTAAGGAGTTAAAAATAAGAAACCACTTCAGTTGCTCATATTTTATAATTAATCTTGACTAAAAGTGAAAGCTACTCAACTTTGAAAGGTTGACATAGAAACTTGCCTTCAGCTTTTGGAAGCCATGAGTACAACAGGCTAGAGAATTTTCCATTTTGAAGCTTTTTCATTTTCACTTTTCTTTTAAATAAACCTTTTGAACATTTAACAGAATTTTGTGTTCCTCTAAAGTTTAGTGGTTAGGACACAAATCTGGATGAAAGATTAAAATGTCAGAGTTTATTATTCTATACCAGGAGTTGTCAACCAGGGTACGTGTACCCCTGTGGGTACTTGGATTGAGCACCGCCACCTCCCAGGAGCAGGGCTGAGGGGAGCTAGAGCAGCAGCACCCCTCTGCAGGATGGGGAAGCTTGCACATGGGAGCTGTGGCAGCCACACACCAGCCCAGTGAAGCTGCCCCATGGAGAGATCCCACTGCCCTCATCCCAACCCAGTGAGCTTCCCTGGCCCTGCTCCTGGGAGGCAGTGGTGCTCCATCCATGCCTGCCCATGTGCCATCCCCACCTCTCCACTCAGTGTCAAGCCATGTGCCACCTCCCCTCCCCCCTGCTCAGCATTTGGTCACCAGGGGTATTTAGTTTAAAAAAATATTTAAGACCCCTGTCCTATATGAATTAGAATCAAGCAGAGCAAGAGAACAGACTCAGTCTTTTGCATCTCAGGTCAGGATTCTGATTATGTAGTTGTTAGGAGACTGCCTCTTGGTTTTATGGTAACAGATAGGTTACCATGAAACATTTTAGCTTAAACATTACAGCACAGTAAATTGTTGTCTGATAAGTCCCATGGATGATATAGCACATAAGTCTGTTTCAGTGCTGTTTCGAGTTTTGCTGGGAATGACTAGATTGTCCTGGGGGTGGAAGGCAGCCCAGCTGGGCTGCTTCCTTGTGCTCCCATTACATTACGCTACACTGTGACATAGTGCAGGGGACTGAGAAGCAGCCCAGCTGGGCTGCCTCCAGCACTCAATGTGATGTAGCCCCTTGCCGGATTTTTCGTTGGAGATGGGAAGTCAGCCCAGCTGGACAGACTTCCCATCCCCAGCCTATGATCAAAACATTTTGACCAGCCTTGTTTTGTTTTGCGGCTATTTTGACAGCCTTTGTTTCATTCCGATTTTGCTGTTTTGACCTCCAAATTAGTCAAAACAGTGTTGGAACAAAACAGCCAGCAAAATTGCACATAGTCCTACTGACTAACTTAGAATTCCCTTGATATTTTCAAGCTCTCTTCTGTTAGAAATGTATAGTTCTGTACACTGATGTTCCATCCATATCTGGTGGGTAAGGACATTTCACCATGTTAGTCCATTAAGGACCATAAGCTACCTGGGGAATTTAAACTTACATGTCAACATTTTAAGTGCATTTCAGCATTATTAAACCCCCCCCCCCCCAAATGAGAGGTCTGGATCCATCTCCCTCTCTCCCACACTCATCACTGCTTGCATTAAGGGAAAGTTTTCATAATGTTTATGCAAAGGTTGATAAAACTGAAGAAGAAAAAGCAAGATGGCCATCAGAACTAAATTAGTATTTTCTTCTAAGCAGAAACAGTCTTAAGTACTTAACATTTTCTGTCCATTAATAGATGTAAAACTAATGACCAGATTCTATTCCACCTATTACATAGATTAGTGGACTTGGGTACCTAAATACAATTCTGTTCCACCTTACCTGAACTGATAGTGCAAAACATGAGTCAGTCCTCTGCCTCCTCACTGCTTTTTTGTGACTAAATCTTAATGGTCAGATGATTGTGTCACAAAAAGTAGACACTAATGGATTTCCAGGGACTTAACCAGGGTGGAATAGAGGCACTTGTCCTCAGGAGAATGTGTCAGCTGAACTGATATAACTCTTTCATCTATCCAATTCTGTGCTAGATTAATGGAACTAAAACAATGAAACTTCAAACTTGAATGAAACAAGATTGATGTTAAAATGGTTTATCTTCCACCAAAAACATGAGTGAATGGAATGAATGTTTTTTTAGATCAGCTGTAAAACACTATCATTTAAAAAATTATTCATCTGTTTATCGGTCTACCATGTTTGTAGAGCCTATAGGAGGAGTTCTCATTTACATGAACTGCCAGTCTAACTATTTCATGCACATTTATTGTTACTTACAACAACTGAGCAATGAAAAGTACAGCAAATGTGAATCACAAGGAGCCAGGTAATGGGATTTTTTTGGAAACAGCTCTGATCAGACGTTATCAGATGAGCCAGTGTATACAAATAAAAGTGTACACATAGTGTACTTGCCAGGTTCTATGAACATTTAGGAATAAATTTAATTCATAAATGTCTGTAGTGCCTGGCAGATTTCTCCCATGAGTTCATGTTGCCAAGCAATGTTGAAATAACCAGTTACCGTTGTTCTCAGTCACTGTAACTTGCATGCCATTCACATCAAAATTACCTGATGTAGTTCAAATACAAAATTAAAAAAAGCAAAAAATACACAAGTGATAAATTTAAGCACCTTCTTTCTCTTCATACTGCCAAACACACTCCTATGGTTGGACTCAGTTTAGACAACTCTGTGTAAATTCAGATTAGGGAATAACTAAAGAGACCATTCTATGTTTACCAGATGGATAATTGCAGTCTTAAGGGAAAATCAACATAAAACCAATGCAGAGGAAAATGTTATATTTCTATTAAGGAAGTGCACCTGTGAAGTGTATTTGAAACATGATGATGAAACATTTTTCTCCCAGATTTTATTTGGGAACACAGTGCATGGGAACACCAAATACATGCCCTACCAACACCAAAGGATAAAGAGCTCTCAATAGTTCCAGGACACATAGGTCATTTGGCCGTCTTTCTTCATTCTTCATCGTTTACATCTGTCCAGTACAAAATGAGGGGCATTAATTGACAACTTAGGAGAATGCATATGCCTCATGGCCAAGACAGCATTGCCTAAAGCAGTGAGGCTTGACCCATTTGGATAAGGGGTGTCATGTCCACCTGCAGGCAGAATCCAGTGTTTGGACACAATATGGTGTGAAGTGATGGCCTAACTAGGGCCCAATCCATCCATGTGGGAATAGCCCTCCTGGTTCACGATCTTGCACAGCTGCTAGGGCCCTGGCAGGGCCATGTCCATGCAGGTACACTAGGACCCAGCTTGATTCAGCCACATGAGAGCAGGGCTTGATCCTTCTGAATGGGACTGGCCCAACCAGGGCCAATCCAGCCACAGGGGGCTTGGAAATTTGGTGGCAGCATTGATCGTTATTGCTCCCCCACTGCCAAATTTCTGGACCCATCAGGAGACCCACAAACCAGATTACATGGCTCCATGGACCAGACACACAGGCCGCAAGCTGAGCACACCTGTCCTAAAGTATTTCAGTGATGATGACAGAGCCAGGAAGGATATAGGATAATTTACCTATTTAACCAACAGGTAAAAACTTCTGAAGTAAAATACACACATATATGCATGCAAAATAAAAAAAAAATAGACTTACATGCAAAATAAAAAAAGAATAGACTTACATGGATAAATTAAAGGGGTGGGGTTCTTATTACTTGTATCATTATTCACCATTTTTACTCTATAAATTGTCCTTCAAACTTGCTTTTAATATTGTGTAGTAGGCACAGAAATAACTTTTTCTAAGATAGGATAGCCAGAGTAGTAAAGCATTCATCTCTAATGAAAAATGTTCTGTCCTGGCATTTATAAATTTCTTCAGATTAGCCACATGAAGAATGATTCACATTGAGCAGCTGGATTGGCTAGTGAAATGGCCTGTTGGCTATATGCATGCATGTGGTCTCACAAACCACCTAGACCTGTGTCAGGCAAACACCTTTCGTTCCCAATACGGGCCTTCCATGCCTTTCAGTTAGGCCAGAAGAATTGTGCAAGTCATAAAGCCAAACACCCTTTGCGCAGCATCAATACCTTATTGTAAAAGTAGGGAGACAGGAATTTTGCCTAGTTAAAAAGGGTGGGAAAGATTTCTAGGGTCCTTCTCAGAGACAAAAATTTTGAATCCCCAGAGAAATCATAAACAGTATATACTTGCCAATAAGTTATATCTATTGATTCAGTCACCCAGGGCACCTACACACATGTCTAACGCCTGGTCTGACGTGCTAATTAGCATGCATCAGAGCAGACTCAATTCACTGAGTCTTCTGGAGCATGCTAATTAGCATGCTCCAACTGCCTCAGCATCTCATGTATTCAGGGTCCCAGTACTTCAAAATGGCAGCAGGGGTGCTTTAACTAAAGCTCATTGCATAAGCTTTAGATAAAGTGCCCCCACCACCATTTTGCATCACAGGACACTGAATGTACGAGACACTGCAGATATGAGACACCTTATGAGAGCCACTTTAATTGCCCCCGCCTTCCTCCCCCAACCCTGGAGCACATGTAAAGACGTCCTCAGACTCACTGAATATTCACCGCATTCTCAAAGTTTCAGTCTTAGAGTTTTACTCACGAAAAATTAGATCATGGATTGTGTGTTTTGGAACTGGAAACACACTCTCTTTAATATAGAAATGCAACCTTTTGCTGCAAAGATTTACTTTTTACAAGTGTCTGCCACAATCTGATTTCAGGAACAGGATTTATCAGAGCAATCAAATATAAATCTAACCAGGAGACATACTGGCACAGTGTCACGGCTGTCGTTGATCACTTTTTTATTTCTGTTTAAGCCTTTGGCTATCAGTACTGAGTTAATGTTGCTGCTGTATCTGTCTTGTATTATTTGGCATGTACCTCAGACTACAATTTAAATGTCTCACTTTAAGTGGAGCATTCATCTTCACTGTTAATTTTCTCTTTTTCCTCAGGAAATTTTATTAATTAAGATGGCAGATTGTTGTTCTGCCTATCCTTAGATTTTTTCATCCTGGCATACGTAGCCATATTATATATATTCTTCACAATATCATTTAACAACTGCTATTGTTCTTGACAGACCCCCTCATTCCTGATTCAGAATTATCCAGTTTTGATGTAGGTTCTAATTTGCCCTTCACGAGAGCTATAGGAGAAACTTATATTAAGTGACAAGTGAATTGCTCTCTTCCAAAACACAGGTATGAGAGAACCAACCCAGGAAGGTTAAAGAATCAACAGAAAAAAGAAAGGGAGACTTGATGTTGTTTTTTAAAGGAAAAAATAAAAATATTTTTTCAGTGAAAGTTTCTTCTGTTATGATAATTATTTGATAGTATTCTATTTCAGAGAACATTACAATCATGCAATTCTCCTTGAAATGCCCCAGCAGTTGCATTAAGTAATGTTTTTTTCTAGAAGTCTACACCTCGTGTAAACTTTCGAGAGACTTTCATGTGTGACTCAGTCACATGATAATATTTAACTGAACAGAACAAATATTCTGTTTCACAGCCGGTCCCCTCAAAGTCTGTTATTATTAAAAACACAAAATCCCGCACCCCCTCCCCCAACCAGTTAAGTTAACAGGTAAGGTAAGGTAGTCCACTCCCACCAAACCAGGTAAGGTAAATGTAATTGCACCATCTAATACAGCTGCAATTTCCATATCGTTGTGCTAACTTAACCATATTACTATCACAAAATACTATATTTTTTCCTTTTAGTTAGATACTGTAGGGGGTATTTTAAAGATGCATTGTTTAGCATGTCTTAAAAATTGTCATCTGCTACCTTTTATGAAAAAATTTTACTTTTATCATTCCATGTTCTTTTGATAGTTTAATGATGTATTGATGTCACCCATTTTCCTCATTTAGCTTTTGTGTAATGAAGGGCACTGTGCAATCGCTTTGAACCTACAAGCAGGACTAAGTAAAGTCTATGTCATATGCAAGAGAATGTACTAAACTGTAGGCATTAGCAAGCCTTCTTAAGAGCTAGGCTACCAGAGTTTTGCACATAGACAGGTATATCTCAAGGCAGCTGACATACTAAAGCCACCCTCACACCTTTGAGTTCCCATCATGTTTTCTATGTGCCCTGCAACTGGTAAACTTCAAGTTTGTTAGCTCTTCAGGTCTAAAATCTCTACACATTACATCAATTTCTGAACTGCTGAATTAGTGAAAAAAAAATTAAAGGAATGTTTTTACCTTTTTTATTTTTTTTTTAATGCTTTTGAGATTGAAACAGAGGAGGAGTGTTGAGTTCCCCAGAGGATATTGGTCTTCAAAAGACTTTCAAAGGTAAGAAGCACTTGATTTGGTAGGAGTTTTAAAGGGTTATGACAGAATTAATACAAGTAAATTATTTTTCCTTGATCATAGCTGTGCTGTAGATCAGACGAAAATCATGCATGGTACACAGGCAAAAAGAAATTAGTTTAGTGAAATGGTGGCTCGAATGTTATCCATTACTAGTAGACCATGGACCTGCCAGTCCCCTCTCCCCACAAAAATATCACCTGGCCCATCTCCTGTACCAACCTACTTATACCAGTTTTCCTACATGGGTCTCAACACCAGTGAATGGCTGCACATGCCACTCTCAATCCATGGTCACATGCCTTAAAGAGGCTTCTGAACAACATAGACTGGGTGCAGTTAATATCTGTAGGCACACATCTGCTGGTTTTTAAATATTTCTTCTTAAGGCTTTACATAACTTTATTCAAATATCGATAGATAAGAGTGGCATCCACTACTTGGTAGACTGCTAACACAAACACATAGATTTCATAGATTTCATAGACATTAGGGCTGGAAGGGACCTCGGGAGATCATCGAGTCCAGCCCCCTGCCCAAAGGGCAGGAAGTC
>NW_017728886.1:169320132-169324798 GCF_001723895.1 Crocodylus porosus | reverse complement strand
TCGTGGTTGCTGTCACCCAGCTTCCCATCGATCACTAGGTCGCCAATTAGGTCGTCCCCCATAGCCAGTACCAGGTCGAGCAGCGCTCGACATATTTTCTCCAAGAATTAATAGCTTTAAATAATTTATACAGCCTTCTTAGGTATATGCTAAATTTCTTTAAAGTTATGATCTCTTTTACCCAATACTATTACTGTAGAGTGTAACCTTTATTGATGAGGCTAGGTACTGTTCAGATGTGATAGGTATACAACCAAAAAAAAAAGACTTGGAACTGTGTCCCCTGATGACACTGCAGAGTAGCAGGGAAGTATTTCACTATTTCAGGCACTACACTGCTTTAAATCAAACTCAAGCCTGGCTGTACTTGGCAGTAATGAATGTGGTTGTTAGAGTATCCCATGACAAACTGACCCTGTAGTAACCACTTACCAAGCATTCATGGTACAGGAATAAATTGGCTTTCATCCCAAAACAAAAAATGTTTTTCCTTCTTTATGCTGATCTGTGGATTATGCAGAATTAGGTCCCCGTTTCATCCTTAGGAAGTATTTTTGCCAGATAATATTATAATGGGTAAACTATCAAGATGTATAAACTAATAGAAATTACTAGCTGAATTCTGCACAATTCTGGTGCTAAGACTATTATTTCCTCCTATGGCTCTTATGGGAGTAGATTTGCTTTCACAACACCTATCCAATTAGACCATGGAGGCAAGACAGACAAGAAAACATCCAGGTTAAGTACAGAGGTTAAAAAAGCCTGAGGTAGAATTCATTCGATCTTTGCGGAGTTTTTTAAGTTGCATGGATTGGATCAATAACAACTGAACTGATGTTCAGTGTTCCAAAGGCCAAAGCAGAAAAAAGCCTGCCCATCTTGCCAGAGACTGCCAAAAACTGCTGAAGCCAGATGATTGGCAGCCCATGCCTATTTAGGCTGCTGGGCACATGTCCCTACCCACTGCTGTCAGCTGCTGGGAGAGGGAGAGCCAGCACACATTCTCTCTCCAGTCCTGCCTCCTCTCCAGACACCAGTTTTCTGAGAGGCAGGGGGCAGGTGGGAAGAGACACACTCCCAGGCTGGCACCGCCCCCCCAGCAAGGGTCTGCACAATATGAGAAGGAGCCCCCTTGGGGTGGGAGAGCTTTCACCCCCATCCACAACCCAGCAAGCCAGCTGGGAAAGCCCCAGTCCTGCACCCTCACTTCCCATTGATTTATCTGAAAGGTGGTGGCTGAACACCCCTCCCCCCAGTCCCAGCACCACCACCCCCAGCAGTGGTCTGCATGGGAGAAACCCTCACAGGGGGACTTTCCCCCTACCCATAACCTAGCAAGTTAGCCTAGGAAAGCCCCAGCCCTACCACCCTTGGCCCACAGGGGCTCCATCCATGAAGACCCTGAGGTTGGTCGGGCTGGTGGCAGATCAGGAAGGTCCCCTCTCCCCTTTACTGCCTCTCAGAGATGTGGACAGCTGGCAAGGATGGGTTTAGAGCTGGGGCAATCTTAGCACAACTTCCCGAGCTGTGAGCGGAGGAAAAGCCCATGCTGCGGGGGCCTATCCTTTTGTGCCATGCAGACCCCAGTTGCGGGGTGGGGTGGCAGGCTGCCAGGCCAGCGCATGCATTCCACTCTTCCAACTCTCAGAGAGATGGGCAGCTGGTGAAGGGATGGGGCTGGGGTGATCCAGCCCAGCTCACTAGGCTTTGAGGGGATGAAAATCCCTGTACTGTGCAGACTCAGGCTAGGGGGTCTGGGGATCCATTCCCCTGCCCCAATCCATTCATCCTGACAGGCCCAGGCAGCAAGCAGGCTAGGGAGCAGCCTGCGTCAGCTTAATGATAGCTGGGGCAGGGCCAGATCTGCTCTCCAAGAGCAGACAGCACACCCTGAGGCTGAAAAGCATCCTGGGATTCTGGGGGACTGGGAGGTAACTTGTATCTTCAGGAGATCTGAGACAGAAGTTCCATAAACCAGTTTAACTTAAATAAGTTAAGTCTGATACTACATCCATCCAGATTCATCTTAAACTTGGTTTGGCCATTTTGAAACTGGATTATGTGCACTGAACTTCTATTACAGGTTTAAACCAGCTTCTCATCACTTAAACTAGTTTATGTGTAACTTCTGTCCCTAGCTCTAGGTAATGAATCACAGTGGGTGTATCTACACAAGACACGAGAGACACAGTAAACTAATTCTACTATGCATTAGTACATCATGGCAAAAGCTGTGCTAATATGCTAATACACAGTAGAATTAGTGTACTGTGCATTAGCATCACATAAAAGACATGTGCTGGCACTACTGTGTGGTAGCACTGATTACAGTGCATTAAGTCAGTACCTGTGATGCACCATAATTACAGAGTATTAATGTGTCCACTGGGGCTCAAATGTGGGCTAGGCATCAAGCTGATAGAAAGACTTAGGTAGTTCTTGCCTAAGCCTGGGAATAGGTATTCAGGTACCTAAGGTCTTTGCTGACAGAAAGTTAGATGCTTTGGAAATTCCGGAACTTTTGTAATTGTATGACGATTGAGAATTTAAACTTTAGATTTACAGTTAAAATGGCCATTAGGCACATACATATTCTCAATCAACCTAACCCTTTGTCTTGAAAGTCATGTCTGAGTTACCCTATATTGTTTACATCTTTATTTAAGTCAGCAAAACAGACTGCAAAGCACTGTGATCTTTAAAAATTTGTTTACATGTTCGTTTGAACTGATTTCACCATCTGTTCAGGGTATAAGTGGCTGCTAAGTAATGATCTGCATAATGACACTTCAAGTTTCCTTCAAGTTTTGTGATCTTTCCTTATAAAATCATCTTTGGATGCCATCCTTCAAACTAATTCTATTTCTCCTTCAAAAGGGCAAGCAACATTTTTTTCCCCACATTAAAACTATTCTTTTTGCAAGACAGTGTGGGCTTTGAAACCTGTGAAAAACATTAGAGTTAATCAAGCTTATATTTCATTTGACACGATTGTCAGTCAAGGACCGCTTATATTGAGATGCTGGTTTCTCCAATTAGAAATGAAGAAAACTCTTTGACAGAGCAATTAGAAAACCATCTTGCTTAACAAAGCAGTTACAGAAAAGTCAGTAGAGATGTAGAAGCTGAGATTTTTCAGACTCATAGAAAGAATATGGTAGATTCCAGAGTAATTCACTTGATTGAGGGTATTGACCTAGATACCTTAAGAGGTCCAAAGATGCAAACCATTATCAACCATGACTTGTTAATTGAAAAAAATTACCACACAGGGGCATCTGATATTGCTGCACATTTTCCAAGGCTTAACGCTGATATCTCTGTTATCCCTTTGGCAAATACTAACGGTAAATCACCGTCTTACTGCACTGAGAATTCTTAGTCTAATGGGCTAACCATAAAGGAATTGTAGGAAAAAAAAATCTGGATCCAAACACCTGAAATTTGGTGGTGGCCAGCTCAGCACAGCTAGATCTAGTTCTACATTATGAGTTTTTAAGCTAAACCAAAAGGAATCTATTTCTTTTGTTCAGAAGTAGACCAAATTAGTAGCTCTGCTATATCTGCCCTTGAATATGAAAGTTTATATTTTATCAAATAAGAATATTTGCTATGTGTAGAAGTCAATTTTATTTTTAAAGTTATTTCAAGATCATACATCATTGTAATATTTAATATGAGAGATACGTTAACAGGCTCCACTGCTCTCCCCATTTGAAAGAGACAGATAAGGGGGAAAAGAAACCTGTTTCAGAAAAAGTTTATTTTAGATCCATCTGTTACTCCAGCCATTTCACTGGAGATTTCTAAATGTTTATAAAGTTAATTTAAAAAAGAAACAAACCGAAAAACTTAATATGCTAGAGGCTAAAGTTTTTGGACTTTGCCATTTGGACTGAACTTGACTTTGATTTGCCCACACAGGGGCACTGAGGAAAGTTAATTAACTGAAAGATGTGAATCTAAAATGATTTAACTAAAATGGATTTACTCCCTGGGTGGACACTTCAGTTCAGAATTAAGGTAGCTTTAATTCAATTTAGCTTAATTAACTTCCAAAATATATTAAGTTAAATTGAGCACTTGCCTATTTGAGGAACTTACTGAGAAATAAGCTATGGTATGAATATACAGTGCTCTAGCTATTACAATCTAACTTTCAATGTGGAGTAAGCAACTTTGCACTTACTGAACATTAAAGACCAGATTCTTATAAACCTTTTAGTCTTACAAGTAGATTCAGTTGCCTAATTGTTATTTTATTCCACCCTGTTCAAGTTCTGAAAAATTCATTAATGCATCACTTTTGTAATATACCACCATCTTACCCTTAAGATTAAGTCACAAAACACAACACTAAAGAGGATAACCCATAGGTCTGTGTGAAGAAGCTAGTATTCACTTTAGATTTGGCTGATTTTGGGGACAGTGATATAATTTGGTGATTTGAATCACTGTCCCAAATCAATTTGGCTGAATCGGATTCAGAGATTCGGCTGCTGCTGAATCAGCTGAATCTCTAAATCACACAGGCCCATCCCCCATACACTCTCAATGACTGCCCCACCCACCCCTGCTCCAGGCTCTTTGAAAAATAAAAGCCCCCACTCACTGGCTCCTGCCCAGCGGGGAGCTATCCATGGCTCTGTCATGAGACCCCTGA
>NW_017728886.1:169305784-169320032 GCF_001723895.1 Crocodylus porosus | reverse complement strand
AAAACAAACAAACAAACAAACAAAAACCCTGGAATCACTGGCAACTGCCCAGTGGGGGGGGCAATCCCTCCTACCCACCACTGCCCGCACTGTGTGGAGGCCTCTGTCATGAGCCCCGAGAAGCCCCAAGGCCACTGCAGCACCTGGTGAATTTGGGGGTTTTGGGTTTGTTTGTTTTTTAAAGGGCCAGGAGCTAGATTGGGTTGCAGCCATGGTGGGGGTTGGAAGAGCAGGCAGGGGTCGGGGGCTCATGGCAAAGCCCCCTACATGGCATGGGGCGGTGGAGATATCCCCTCCACCCAGCAGCATCGGTGATTGGGTTTTTTTTTAAACAACTGGGACCTGGGGCTGGGCAGCCATGGCGTCGTGCTGGAAGAGTGAGTGGTGGTCCCCGGGCGGTGGCTGGGGGAGCAAGCAGGGGATGGGACCTAGCAGGGATCCCCCGATAGCCAGAGCCTCTAGCCTCATCTTCCCTTCCCCCTACTTACCAGCATGGAGTCCAGGTCCAGTTCCCTGCTGCAGCAGCAAGAACAACCCAAATTGCTGAAGCTCTTGAAATCTTTTCTGAATTGATTCAGAGAGCTTCAAATCAATTTGGACCTTTTAATTGGTCCCCTGATTTATGTCAGATTTGGAGATTTGGCTGCCGAATTGAGCTGAATCTCCGCCGAATCAAATCAGCAAACATAGCTTCACACAGCCCTAATAATCAACCCACTTCCTGTATTAACTGTTTTCCAGGGACATGAGCAAGGTGGAATAAAATCATATTTAAGTATCTAAGTCCATTTATGTGACCAAAGTCTGGCTCTAACAGTGTTCAAAAAGATTTTAGGGAGAAGTAGCAATTGTGCTCTAAATTAACACTCTGTATAATTTGCAGTATTTTCCCAGTATAATAAACCTTGAATTGAGGTTAACTAATTTTAATAGAGAGTACCCACATAGGGTTTAATAAAAAGCTTAATTCATTCACTTTAAAAATGAATTTGAATTAACATTCCTTAATAGTTCCATGTATATAAACCTGTAGCGAGTTGACTGGATGGCTTAGGAAATTGATAAAAGTTATGGTAATTTTTGGAACATGCTACTTGAAGAAACCGGAATCTCCATCCTTTGGAACTTTCAAAAGCCGGTTAGACAGACACATGGCTGAGATGATTTATTTGGGGATGATCCTGATTTGAGCGGGGACCTAAACTAGATGACCTCATAATGTTCCATCCAGCCTTACTTTCCTATGGTTTTTATTTCTAGACACCACTTCAAATTCTTGTCCATAGCTCCCTATGCAGTGTGGGGCAGCACCACCCACCCAGGAGTACCCAATGAATGGGGCTTTTTTTTAAACAACCAGGAGCTGGGGCTGACGGGGCAGCCATGGGGGTGCTGGGGGAGTGGGCAGGGGTCAGGGAAGCTGGGGGAGCAGGCAGGGGATGAGGCCTGGAAGGGGTCCACCCATGGTCCCCTCCCCTAGCTCCTCCTCCCCTGCCCCTACTTACCAGGTCAGAGTCCAGCTGCTGCTCCCTGCTGCAGCCACTGGGGACTATCCAAATCACCAAAGGTCTCCGAATCTTTTCCAAAGATTCAGAGATCTTTGAATCAATTCAGACCTTTTAATTGGTTCCCTGATTCAATTTGGATTCAGAGATTAAGCCACCAAATTGGGCCAAATCTCCTCCGAATCGAATCACTTCCCGAAGCTTTGTACAGACCTACTTTCTTTGTCTCAGTGTCTTGCTTTCTCTTTTGGGGGCAAATCATCCTGGTTTTGTCCAAACATGAAAAAAGATTGGGGGGGGGGATGTAATCTAGAGCACTTTTGTATGAGAGAAAAAGTATTTCTTACCCAGCTGTAGAAGTATACTATTTTGTCATTAAACTACAATCATTAAATAATTTTCAGCCTGGTCCCTTGAAAAAACATCCAATTAATGAATACTTTAAAAAAATAGAGTTGGCTTTCCTATATCCCTCTTGCATTCCTGGTGATCCCACTGAAGCTACAATATATGTACATATTACTCACATCTTCCTCTGTAATTCAGGAGCATATGAAACATGCTTTTTTCTTTCTTTTTTTTTTAAATAAAAAGTGCAGTTAGTTTGTGGAAAAGTACCTGGATGAGAACTATGACAAATGAAGTAATTTATCTACAGTTGAAGTACAACTTAAACAATGAAAGCTCACTCTTTCCATATGAGCAAATGGAACTAGGATTGATTTGTGGTGTGTTTCAAACTCAAGTCAAATGTTTTGAACTCTGCCCAAGGGTAACTTTTCTTAAAGTTTGAGTTAAATTTATTCAGCTGATTTGAGAGGAGAGAAAAGAGATTTCTTAGACTTTAGGCCTGGAAGGAACCTTGTGAGATCATTGAGTCCAGCCCCCCTGCCCGAGGCAGGAAGTTTGCAGGGATCAAGTGATCCAAGCAAAATAAACATACAAATGCCTTTTGAATGAGTCCAGAGTAGGTGCTTGCACCATCTCTGGGGGAATCTATTCAGGACCCTGGACATTCAGACTGTAGAGAAGGTTTTCCTTATGACAGTCTAAACCTGTCTTCTGAGAGTTTGTGGTGGTTAGATCTTATTATCCCTTGGCGGGCCCTGGTGAACAACTGCTCTCTCAGGCCTTGATGTACCCCACTTATATACTTATAAGCTGCTACCAAGTTCACCCTGAGCCGTCTCTTCCCCAGGCTGAAGAGTCCCATGTCCCTCAGCCTCTCCTCTTAAGGCTTGCTCTCTTGGCCTTTGATCATATGAGTGACTCTCCTTTGAACTCTCTCAAGCTTATCCATATCCCTTCTGAAGTGAGGGGGCCAAAACTGGATGCAGTACTCCAGCTGTGACTTCACTAAGGTCAAGCAGAGCAGGAGGGTGATGTCTTTGGTTTTGCTTGAGCTGCATTGGTGGATGCATGCCAGTGTTTGGTTTGCTTTGCTGGGCATGGCATCACATTGGTGGCTCATGTTCATCTTGTGGTTGATTAAGACACCCAAGTCTCTTTCAGTCATGGTGCTAGTGAGCATAGCAGTGCCGAGCCTTTAAGTATGATGCTGGTTTTTCCTCCCAAGCTGATGCACCCTGCCCTTATCTATGTTGAATGCTATCAGGTTTTGGTCTGCCCACTTTGTGAGCATATGCAGGTCAGCCTGTATCCCCAGTCTGTCTTCCAGTGTGACTGCTTTCCCCCATAGTTTAGTGTCATCTGCAAACTTTCCTAGTCTGCATTTGATGCCTGAATGCAGATAATTATTGAAGATGTTGAAGAATATTGGCCTGAGTACTGAGCCTCGAGGGACTCCACAGGTCACCTCATGCCATGTTGATTTGCTCCCATCAACTAGTACTCTTTAGTACTCCTACCCTGGAGACAGTTCCTCAGTCACTGGACCATGAGATGGTTGAGGCTGCAGTTCCCCAGCTTAACCATGAGGATATCATGGGAGAACAAATCAAAGGCTTTGTTGAAATCCAGATATATGACATCAATTCCATCTCCCTTGTCCAGGCAATGCATCACCTGGTCATAGGACAGGAGGTAGGTCAGGCAAAACCTTCCAGTAATAAAACCATGTTGGCTGGCATTCAGTAGGCTGCCTTCCACCTGACTGTTGCAGATGCATCCCTTGATAATTTTTTCCAAGATCTTTCCAGGGATGGACGTCAAACTGATAGGTCTGTAATTCCATGGATCTTCATTCCTCCCTTTCTTGAAGATTCGGACCACACTGGCTCTTTTCTAGTCTTCTGGTACATCACCCAAGCACCATGAGCTTTCAAATAACTTGGCCATTTGGCATGCTATGATGTCTGCCAGCTCTTTTAAGACTCTCAGGTGAAAACTGTCTGGGCGTGTGGATTTATGGATGTTAAGCCTCCCGAGGTGTTCTCTCACTTGATCTACATCAACTGTGTGCCCATCTCCTGAACCCTGGATGTTTTGTGTCCTGTCTGACAGCATGACCCCCTTGGGCAGGTGGAAGACTGACTCAAAGTAATTATTTAGGAGATTGGCCTTTTCTTGGGGGTCAGACATCAGCTGCCCCATTTGATCTCACAGCGGGGGGGCAATGCTTTTGCTTTTGTTCTTCCTCTGACTCCCCAAATAGCCAAAGAATGACTTTTTGTTATCCTTGATTCTGATGGCTAGCCTGAGTTTGGTTGCTGCCTTGGCTTTTCTGGACTGCTCCCTGCAAAGAGTTTAACTCCTCCCTGCACCTATCCCCACCAACCCCTCCCCCCAAAAAACCCCAGTGTTCCCACAAGACTTCGACCAAACATAACTGGTACTGCTACATAAAACCAGATTATGGAAGGTACTGTGAAACCTTTCCTCTTACTTACTACAAAAAGAGTTGACAGTGCTTACCACATCTCAAGAGAGATTACAAAATAATGAGGCTGTAGATAATTTCAGCATATTTTTTCATGTGTGCAGTATAAAATTTCATCGAGCTCTGCAGTTATTATTTTGCAGCATTCTCTGTTGCAGAACTTGACTGCAGCTAAAAAAACCCTCTCAATTGTGCAATTTTGCATATTCTTTCTCTTACTTTCCAACCGTAAAAAGAAAAACTATCAGCAATCAGCTAATATGTATTGGATAGGAATATTTCCAAACAACTACATATTTAGAGTTCAAAGTATTCACACATGGGGTGTGAGTTCACTCATTGTAAAGTTAAGGGCTGGCTGTAAAACTTGGATATGGCTCTGTAACAGGACTGGGCCCCAGAGATGGTTGTGATGCCCCCTGGTGGCCAAATGGCTGCAGATCTACATCTAAGCTCCTCTCCCTTTGCTTTCACCTGCCCCAGCTTGGTATTCTTAATGGATTTGGTAAGGGAGGTTGCCCAAGGGCCTTAGAGTGAGCCTCAAACTGTCTTCCAGCAAGTGGATCCCTCATGAATCCCACTGATCACAATTTAACCCTATCCTAGATGGGTCTTCCTGGCCCATACATGTCCACTGGGACATCAGATGTGTTCTGGCAGGGGTGGTCAAAATATAACTCATGGTCCAGATCCATCCTACCAAGGGATTTTATCTGGCCCACAGCCAGATAAACCTCCCTTAGCCCCACCCAGCCCAGCCATAGGGAGCAGCTTGAACCATGGCACCTGCGGACAATCCTGCTGCCCCCAGGTGCACAGCAGGGCTGGAGCAGTGCAGCAGCCAGACTGCTTCCAGTGGCAGTGGCTCCTTATGTTTGCTGCTACCAATGTCACTGCCACCTCTGGACTTGGCCCCAGTTCCTGGGCACCTCAGTCCATCTGCCCTGTGCCCACTGCTAGGGGAACCACACAGAAAGATGGGTGGGGCCCAGGCACCAGTCCCAGCTATCTGCTCTGCTCCCAGTTGCCACTTCCCACCCACCCATGGCTCCATCTCATCCACCCAGCCAAGCATGCCCTGCCGGTAGGGGTCCTGAGCAAGTGTCCATGGAAACCCCACCCACTTACTTACTCCTTCCAGTGCCTGCAGACCAGTCTAGTAATCTACCACTTAGGGAGATTTGGTGAGCTACTGTGGATGGGGGGAAGGGACGCTCACCCAGCCCACAACAACTCACCAAAACTCCCTAAGTGGCCCTGAAGCCCAAATAATTGCCTAACCCCTGTAGGCTATTCATAACCTCTGATCTCCTCTACAGCTGTGCCCATGCCTCACGGGTGTAACTAATCACTCAGTGGGTGCTCAGCCCTAATCTCTGCTTCAGTCCAATCAGGCCTCTTTGTCTTCCTTCAGACTCTGCCTCCCCTGGGGCACAGATCTGTGTCTGTATCAGTCACTTTCCCTCCTAGGGCTCAGGTTGTTATGCCTTTGTTCATTTCTGCCCCTCCTGGGCAATGGGCCCCAGCCCTAGCTATCATCACTTGGACTGTGGTTTTGCCCCTGAGGCAAAACCAGTCTCCAGTCTCTCTCTCTGCTCCAGTCTTGCTCTCCTTGGCAGGAATCTCTTCTGTGTCTTGGGACCAGCCCCTTGCAAGATCCCCCAAAATAGTCATGTGCCACTCTGACACCACTGGGACCTCTAACCAGAGATGCTAAGTACATGGGGGCCCAAGGGCCCTGGCCCTACTTGGGAAGAGGGCTGTCACCTGAAATGCATAAAACTTTCCACATGTCAGTCATCTGAGGCCCCCTCTGGCAAAAATAAAAATCAGCACCTATGCCTCTAACCTTCCTTACTGGTCTCCAATGTAAGCTACCAGTCATAACTATAATCAAAACATAAGCACACTGGCTACTACATAAATTGTAAGTCTACTGGCTATATAAGCAGCTACCCCTGTAAGCCTTTAATCCCCTACTTGTGGTCTTCATGGCAGACTGCTTGTGGAAGGAAGGGATACTCACCAAAGGGGAACCCAGGAATAAGGATCTCTGGGAATTCCCCTCACAGCACCTGGGTAAAGCAGAGAAGCCCGGTAAGGGCTGGAGAATCCTCATGTGCTCCTGTAGGGGTGGTGGCAGCACAATGGAGAAAGTGAGAGCCCTGCTTTGTGATCTCCTGCTCACTCCACATTGGAGGATGCCCAAGGGCCAACAGCTGGACATCCATTGTGGGAGAAAGTGGGTGAGGGAACAGTGTGGAAGCATTGTGTGGAGCCACACCATGGTAAGAGTAAGTCAGATGCAGACAAAATTGGTGAAGGGAGAACCTCTTTAGCTCAGGAGTTTGGAGGAATATCTGGCACCAGATACCCAAACCCCTGGAGAGCCAGTAAATAGAGGAGGTCCTGGGTCCCTCTCACTGAGTCAGGTCCAGAGAGGGAGGAGTTATCATTTTGGATAAGAACCTGATGAAGCTGGCTAGTGGTGACAGCACTGGACCATATCTAAACCCTGAGTTAAGTGTGTTTGACTAGTCAATGAAATTCATTGGACCAACTGATTAATTCTCACTAAAATTAATTCAGCTAATTGGTGTATTTAACAAACAGTCAATTAAATCAATTTGACCACCTGATTTATTTAGTGAACAATGAACTGTGGATGCCTCCTTGATTGCACCAATTATTGTTAGGGAACTGATCTGCTAAATTGCTTGGATGGACTTATTTCCTTAGAGAACCCTTTGTTTTGAGCTCACTGAGAATCACTACGTGATAATTTAAAAAGTAAATTGAGCAAGTTGATTTCCTGAGGATTAATGAATGATGGATCTTGCTTTTGAGTTTCACTATTTATTATTTGCTTATGAGCTATTGATCAGGTGGGAGCTCAGACAGATTGAACCTGGGTCTGAACTGACATCATTTTTCCCAAACTTACATTGATAGCATCCAGTGAGCCAGCCTTGTGGGCACAACATACTATGAGAAGTAGATTGGACATCAGCAAAATATCCAGTTGGTTTACAGAAGGGGTGTGAGGGGAGGTGGAGTCCCATATATCACTCTCGCATGTGGCCTGCACAAACCACAGTTAATGACCAGGAACCCACCCAATAGTATTCAAGATCAAGGCATGGCAGGAAATGAAAGAGACTAATTTCAAGAGTGGGACATGCTGAGGGTCAAACTGTCCAGCCCAAAAAGTTAGCATCCCAGGGTCTTACTGGAGGCACCGCTCACACTGCTCCCAGTAAGTCTCTCAGCTATATGGATCTCTGAGTGAAGAGGTCCTTCCCTGGGTAACTTGTGGTCCTTAAGGCAAGAAATCCTCAGCCATCACTTCTGTTGAGTTTTTTCATGGCAGAGTTCCTTCCCTGGCCACTTGCAGGGCCAAACTAACCCCTAGCTCAATTTCTGGGTTTTTATGCTCCCTCAGCTGAAGGACCACCCATGGGGATGCCAATTAACTAATTAATCCAGAGGTTCATTAAACCTCTATGACCTACAGGTAGTCAGGTTCAGGGCATTCAAGTAAGTTAAATTTCCATGAGCATTGATCAATTGCCGACCCCACTCAGAGTTAGAAAGAGTAGCTACACACTACAACACAGGTAAATTGAGCAATATAAGCTGTATTATACAACAAAACCCACAAGACTACCCAATACAATATTCCTGTAACACCCGAGCCGCAACACAATAAAATATACCTGATGGGACAATAACCTGACATACATCCCAAACCCAGTATCCCTGGTTACACAGCCAATCAACTCCATATTACAATGAGCTTTGGTCACTACACAGTTAACTGCTATGCAACTTCACAGACAACCCAGAAACCACACGTGGAAGGCAAAAACACCTTTGGCCTAGTCAGCAGGAGAAACCCTTTGACAGTCCCTGAGGATTTCTAGCTCTTCCCTGCTTAGGTACTCAGCACCTCAAATAGGGAGAAGGTGATATTTTACCCAGCTGTAGCTTCCCAATGACCAGGTCACAGCAAGGAACCTGCACTTGACAAACTCCCATTCCCTGAGAGCCAGAACTGTCTAGCCAGAGTGAAAGCAAAGCTGAGCCTGAGCCCCTGCTGGCTGCTCTGGACAGGATTTATAGCCTTCTAATCATACCACCTGTCACTCACCCAATGTCCAATCATAACCCTTAACACAATACCCAATTAAATTCAAAACTGGGCAATACTTAATAGGACCAATCAATTCAAAGTATTTCAACTCAATACAAACAACATTATCATAATTAAACATCTCAGTATTGATATATCAACATTGATAAACAGTTGCATTAACATTATACATTGCACAGGCCCAGACCTTAAAAGTAGGTCATGACTTCATCAAAGTGGAGAGTTCAACCCCTTTAAAAACTTCTCACCTTTAGTCATATAGTGCATGCACTATATGACTAAAGGTGAGACCTGCGGGACCTGAACCTGTTCAGCCTTCACAAGAGAAGACTGAGGGGGGACCTGGTGACCATCTATAAACTCACTAGGGGAGACCAGAAGGGTTTGGGAGAGACTTTGTTTCCCCTAGTGCCCCCTGGCATAACAAGGAATCATGGCCATAAGTTGTTGAATAGGTTTAGATTAGACATCTGTAAGAACTACTTCACAGTTAGGTTGGCTAGGATCTGGAACCAGCTTCCAAGGGAAGTGGTGCTGGCTCCTACCCTGGGGGTCTTTAAGAGGAGGCTTGATGCCTACCTGGCTGGAATCATTTGAGCCCAGTTTTTTCTCCTGCCCAGGCAGGGGGTCGGACTTGAAAATCTACAAGGTCCCTTCTGACCCTACTTCTATGATTCTATGCATGGACTTTCACTGTTCTACAAAGCCCTGCCCCTGAAGGTCAAGTGATTCTCCCCACCCCCTGCAGGGATTACTCATCAGGACCTGCTATCTAGTTTCCAAAGGAGCTTACAATCACTACTATCTCTGCTTCCTTGTTGTCCATCTAGTCTCCTCCTTATTTCATTATGGCAGCAGAACTACTTTTGCACTAGAAACTCCTAACCTTTGGCCTCTATTTGCCTGTCTTCCTGTAACTAGCTCACTCTGAGCAATGTTCCCTTGACTGGCTGCAGTTATTCCCCATCACCTTAATGTGCAGCTCTCTGTCTAAGGAACAGCATGCCCTGGCTGCCTACTCCTTTGCAACAGACCTTTATTCTACCACCCAACCTCTATTGGCAGCAAGTTTTCCCTTAAAATAACAGAAGTGTTAGTTTTCCTGTTACAGGCTCTAAACTCAAATTCTAAGCCCTCCAAAATTCCCTGAAAGTTAGAGGGGAGATTTGATCCAGCTAATTGTATTAGTTTCTCACATCATTTTAGACTACATTCTCAGTAAGTAGTTGTATTATAAGTTATATGTATTATGATAGCATTGGTAGTGTAAGAGATGCTGCAGATGTGATGGACTAGAATTATTTTTATGGTGATCTCTTATTGGATGAACTGTGTAGCTGGGATAGAGTTAGTAAAGTTTTTGAAAGCAAGATATTCTGTTAGGCCCCTATACTGTATGTACTGTATTCTAAAGCGGAGAGGAAGTTATATATCTACTTTTTCCTCAAGGTCTCAGTTTTAATCTGGCTAGGTTGCTGGTGATTAAATCTTATGGCCTTTCCATGACTGTTTTTAGTCTTTTAAAAAAAATTAATTAGTTGCTGATGTAAGTTGAGACCTGATGAAGAATGTTGCTTCTCTCTCAAGAGAAACCACAAGCATACAGATGTTCAGGTTTTTCAGAAAAATAATCCAGGAACAACCAGGGTTTAATCACTCCCAGGAGAGTTTCTCCTGGGACAGCAAATGCAAATGCCTGTACACATTCTTTTCTGACAGCAACCACATCACAGTTCTCCAGCATCCCAGAGTGCTTTGCTTCCAATTTTTCCATCCTCCACCCAGGAGGCAATGTGTTGCTTTCTGGACTTGGCTGCTCTAGCCGACCAGGGAGCAGAACATGCCACCTTCATGCTGCAGGGAGAAAAAGGCATTTTGGGTCAATGAGGGCTGCCCCATGCACTGCTGTCATTCCATCTCCAGGCAGGCTGAGGGTGTTTGCAGATCCCTCTGAGATGTGTGTAGAAGGTCCCCTTGGTTGGACAGCTCAGCACTGAATGCTGTCTGCTTTTCCGGGGCTCAGCATTTGAATGGCTGTTCAGACATTTTTAGATAACTTTTTCTACCAAGATACAAGTCTGGGCAAATTCTCCCAGATTATTTGAACATATGTACAAAACTATTTACTTTAAAATTTAATCTTAAATCAGCAATGCTCAACTGTTGCCCCCATGCCATATCTAATGCCTAACTCTTTCATGCAGTTAACAAGTTGCAAGATTGAAGGATTATGTGCAGTGCTACTCAGTATTTTTCAGCCAATAAGTTTTCCTCATTTGCTTTCCTATTCTGAGTTTTTTATTTTATTTTGTTTTGTTACTGTTAGGAACGTAAGTAGTGTCATACTGGATCAGACCACTGGTCCATCTAGCACAGTATCCTTTCTCTGACAGTGGTAAAAGTGGATGCTAGTCCACTGATTGGATTAGAGATGCTGGAGAAAGCATTTCCAATCATTCTGTTCAATAGCCATTAACAGCTCATTAATTTTTCCAGTTCCTTTTTGAACTTGGCTATGCTATCTACCTCTTCCATCTCCTATGGCAATGAATTCTGCAAGTTAACTACTATTGTCTAGCATATTATAAAATTAACAGTTATCTTTACCTGAAAACTAAATAGTGTAGCAGTCTAAAAAAGTGGGGAGCTAAAGTGTTGATGTTAAACAACATAGATATAAATTATCAACTGAACTTAAACAATTGTTCATTCAATCCCAGTGCAAACTAATAAAGATAATTCCTGTGCTCCCCCTGAAACCACTCATCACACACACATTCTCTACATCTAAAGATATTGTTAGTTTTGCAAGCTAGTTTGGAGTTGGGCTGATTGGAAGAAAGGAAGCAATTATTTGTATGACTTGTAAAGGACGTAAACTACTGTAAAATGATGTCTTTGGTTTACAGGTTAAGCAGGCAGGCTTAATACCAACTTGTCAAGGAGTGCAACTTTAGGTTGGATGGACATTATCTCAAGGCGTATTGTTTTTGTTCTTTGTGCTGGTTTCTTTTCTTTTACTGAGGACATTTTCCAAACAATGCCAAATCGCAATTAGTGGTTTTGTGACTGGGATGGAGTCATAAGTGATGGACTCCAAATGCAACACATTCTTTTCACAGAAAACCTTCAGATTTGGTTTTTTTTAAAGGCAGTGTGAAAGAGTAGAGTGGCTTGGCACATTGAACAATGAGATACCTAGGTGACAAAAATTATTAAAATGCTTCCTACTCTGAACTTACACTGTAGAATGTCTTTCAGTAAACTGTTCCAGTCAGATGCAGGTAGAATGAAATAATTATTGTGTGTGCCTGGCAGCAGCTTCTACATCCTGACAATCCAGATCCTACATCCAGATTGCTTTTAATTCTGGGCTTGCTGTGTGGGATAGGAATCAGACAACTACTTCATAGATCTAATTTGGCAACTCAGCAGAAAGACTGTCAGCCATTTAGTAGAAAAATGAGGTTTAACAGTGTGGTGAGGATTCTTTCATTTAAACACAGAGACCACAGCAAGAAGGAGAAAGTAATCATAAGTTATAAAACCATAGCCTTTGTCGTGTCTAAGATTTTATTCTTATTCTTTGTTTTTATTTTTAGGATCAGAAGTATTGTGGACTAGTGACTCATGGAAGGTGAGAGACTTGGGTGCCATTCCAAACTCTGCCATTTATCTGCTGGATGATACATGACAAGTCAATTTCCCCCCTTCTCTTCCCCATAAGTAAATGAGGAGAATCATGCCATCGACCTTCTTGGAAAAGAGTTTTGAGATCTCTGCATCAGCAACTACAAGGTAAGAAACAATATACATAAGGAATGAATTATAAATATGATATATCAAATAGGGCTGTGAGAAACAGCACTGTTTTGTTCCAACTTCTGTTTCACCATTTTGACAGGACAGTGTTTCATTTTGAGTTTCATTTCATTTTGAAAGCACTATTCCATTTTGTTTTGTTGAATCTGTTTTGCTGTTTCAATGCTGTTCTGATGTTTCATCCATAGGCTATAATGGGGAAGCATAAAACTGCTTATAACTTTGTCAATGTTTGGCAGATTTGGATGAAAACAGCAAGGTTGGTAGCCCCTTCTGAGGCCACAAAGCCTGACAGGTTTGAAGGGGATAGATGCAGGGGTTTCTGGGAAACTGCACCTCAAGCTGCTGTCAAGCAAAACTCATGCTGTGTGTGTTAAGGTGCACCCTGACTGGCACTGGGGCTTCTACATGACACATTAGTGTGCCCCAATGAGGTCTCCTCCTCCCCTACAGCCTCAGCTTAGTCCACCACTTTAAAATGACAACAGGTAATAATAACTCAGTAAACAGCACAGACAGCCAAACAGTCAGAGTCAATATCAGAGCAGTCCTTGCCCCCACTTTCTCCTCCTGCTCCTTACTTTGTTTTCCTGCAGGCAAGTCCAGCTTCAGCTTTGACACATGAAATGTTTTGACTGCTCTTGTTTCCTTTCAAGGCTTTTTGAAGCCCTTTGTTTCATTTCGATTTCGTTGTATTGAGCTTGAAACAAGTAGAAACAGCATTAAAAAAAAAACAGCCGACAAAATTTTGCACAGCATTAGTATCTGATCTTTAGTGGGACTTGACACTCTCACATAACATGCTCTTAAGCAAACTAAGAAACAATGTTTTAGAGGAAAGCAAGGTAGGTACATAATTTCTGGAAAACGATGCACCAAGGATAGTTAATAACTCACTCGAACTGGAAGACTGCACCAAGTAGGTTTTGTTGTTGTTACATATGTTTTCATCATAACTTGGGTGATGGAATATAAAGTATATTTATTACCATATTTACTTGATTATAATACAAATTTTCTTCCCCATTTAACATGGGGTAAAATGCCGCTCACCTTACAATCAAGTACAAAATAGCAGGGAACAGGCAGCTGTTGTGGCTCTAACCCCAACCCAGGGTTTGAGCCAGAGTCACAGCCAGAACTGCAGTTGCCATCTGCCCCCCAGTGCCTCTGCATGTCCCACCACTACTTGCACACAGTCCCCAATCTCCTCCCCCCATGCCACTATTCCCCTCTTCTCCCTACCTTTGTTCTGTGCTGGCAGGCTCCATTCTCACTGCACCCCAGAGCATATACATGTGAGGGGGCCAGGACCCCAGGGGACCCGGCCCGAGCGAGAAAGCCCGGGGTTCCGTCCAGCTTCCGGGATTTGACCCGGAAGTCTGGCCGGGGCTTTGAAGTTTGCCGGAACGTAAACCGGGCCAGTGTGGGACCGGCCCGGGCAGATAAAAGGAGCACCCCTACCCTGGTTAGGGAAGGACGGAGGCTCCGGCAGAAGGCAGCCCTGGGACGAGCGGAGCCGGGCGCGACGCGAGGAACGCCAGCGGCAGCGGAACCAGCAGCGGCCGAGCCGGAAGCAGCAAAGCCGGGAGCGGCGCAAGGGACGCAGGCGGCAGAAGCGCCGGCGGCGACAGTACTGGTAACCGCGGCACCGGGATCGAGGCAACGGACGCCGGCTGCAGCCAAGCCAGGAGGTGCAGAGACGGTAAGCGCCGAACCGGGAGCAGCAGGGCCGGCGATAGCGGGGCGGACAACGACGGAGCCGGGAGCCACGCGGTGGACGCCGGCTGCAGCAGAGTTGACCGCAGCGGAGCCGGCAGCCGCGGGGCCACCCGAGGAGACGCAGGTATCGAAGGGATCGGAGGCGGTCCCGCCGGGAGAACCCGGGAAGGGAGCCTCAACCGGAGGGGACTTTCTCCGACGACTGGT
>NW_017728886.1:169292234-169305203 GCF_001723895.1 Crocodylus porosus | reverse complement strand
AAAGGAAGGTGGGCCAGCAGATTAGGGGTCCTGCTAATCGGACCGGCCCAGGCGGCCTACCGGGCCCTGACACGGGCGGAGGCCGGGGATTATGATCGCATGAAAGCCGAGATTCTCCAACGCCTAGAGATCACACCAGAAAAGCACAGGCAGGCCTTCAGGGGAGCCAAAGCCAAGACGCAGAAGACCCCTAAGGCGCTGTGGCATGACCTGAGGGATGAATTGACGAAGTGGCTGAGGCCCAATACCGCCATGAAGGAGGAAATATGCGACCAGATCCTACTTGAACAATTCCTGGCCGATTTGGAGGACGACACCCAACAATGGGTAAGGTGCCACGGCCCCACCTCCTCCCTTCAGGCACTTCAATGGGCGGAGCAGTATACAGCGGCACGGGCCGGGCGTCACCCCTCCCGAGGAAAATCCCGGGTGGAAAGTTCCCCCCGTAAAAGCAAGGGGGGCAAGGGAGAGAAGAATTACGAAGGCAAACCCATTAGTTGCTTCCGGTGTGGAGGCAGAGGGCATCTGGCTAGGGCCTGCCCGACTGAGGTCGAATATCCCCTTGTTAAGGGGGCCCCATACCTCAAAGGGGCCAACAAGGAAAAGGAGGTTCCTCGAGAGGAGCCGATGGAGTGCGGAGTGGCAGGCCGAGAGGAGATTCCACCCCAACCGTTGCCCCGGGTTAAAGCCTGGGTGGGGCAACGGTCCCTTGAAGCTGTAATTGATACGGGGTGTGCGCAGACTTTGGTTCGGCCCTCTCTGATTGAGTGGCGGTGAGCACCCCGGTGTAAAGGGATCTACCTGGTCTGCCTCCACAATCAGCGGACGTACTTTGAGCGGCGGCTCCTGGAGGTTCGCCTTCAGGGTGTCTCGCGGCGGCTACCAGTGGGCCTAAGCGAGGATATTTTACACCCCCTGATTGTGGGACGAGACTGGCCTGAGATATATGAAGTCCTGGACACCCTCCGACCACGGAAGGAGTTAACAGCAGGCTTGGCGGGGGCAGAGGCCGAGCAACCCTGGCCGGACGAGCTGAGGGATTTGGCCAACAGTTACCAATTCCGGGAGGCCCAAGAGGAAGATGATGAGCTACGACCTTTCCGTGAGGAAGCCCTCCAAACACTCCAACAACCGGTAAGCCCCTCCGCGGGTCTCGGGCGTGGGCCCCGGGTGGAATTGAGGCGGGGCCTGCTGTACCGTGTCAAGCCCGAACCCCGAACGGGGGCAGAGACAGAACAGCTTTTGATCCCCAGCCGGTATCGGGTACCTCTCCTACAGTTAGCCCATGGGAATCCGATGGGGGGGCACTTGGGGAAAGGGAAGACGGAAGCACGCCTGACATGGTGGTGTTTCTGGCCGCATTTGTACGACGACGTGGAAAGATACTGTAAGGGGTGCCGGGCTTGCCAACTAGTGAGTGCCCATAAGCCTTCCCGGGCTCCTCTGCAAGTGATGCCAATCATCCAGGAGCCATTTGCTAGGGTGGCTTTAGACGTGGTAGGCCCTCTACCATGTAGCACTGCCAGACACCGGTTCCTATTGGTGTTCATCGACTATGCTACCCGCTTTCCGGAAGCTATTCCCTTACGGGCAGTGACGGGTGCTAAGGTAGCCGAAGAACTCATGAAGTGGGTATCCTGCTTCGGGATACCAAAGGAGATTGACGGATCAAGGCACCAACTTCATGTCAGCAGTGATGGCCGCCCTGTGCCGGGTGTTACACGTCGCTCACCTACGGACAACGATCTACACCCCCCAGACGAACGGACGCGTAGAACATTTCAACGCGACGTTGAACGGTATGCTCCGGCAGTGCGCCCAGGAAGACCCGGCTAAATGGAATCTCCTGGTGCCCCCGTTGCTGTTCGCAGTGCGGGATGCTCCGCAAGCCTCCACGGGTTATTCCCCGTTTAGGCTGGTCTTCGGACATCAGCCGCGGAGTCTATTAGACATTGTCAGAGAAAGCTGGGAGAACAGTGCGCGGGGAAGCCGACAGGTCGACGGATACGCACAAGAGTTCCAGGATCGCCTCCACAAGGCCCAGCGGGCGGCGCAAGACAATCTCGCTCAGGCTCAAGCGCAGCAAAAGCACCGATACAATCAAGGGGCCCAAGAAAGGGAGCTACAGCCCGGCCAAAAGGTGCTGGTTATGCTGCCCAACCATCCCAGTAAATTTGAGGCCAGATGGCAAGGGCCAGCCCAAGTCATCCGGCGAACCGGCCCAGTGACCTACGAGGTTCAGAGAAAAGGCCGGCAGAGGTCATCCCAGATTCTCCATATTAATTTATTAAAGGAATGGCAGGAACCCCAAGGGCTCCTGTTGGAGCTAGATCGGGAACTTAGAGACGACCAAGATTCCAACCCCGAAGGGGGATCTCAACCCCGGACTGAGAGGCACCCCGAGGGTGGAACACCTCTATCTCTGCACCAGCAGAAGGAGCTACAGCGGCTCATGACAGAATTCCAGGACGTGTTCACGGAGACTCCGGGGAAGGCCCATGGGGTAGAACATGCCATCCGGACGCCACGGGGGCAGTTGGCTAGAGAGAAGTGGCTGCGGATCCCCTTCTTTAAGCGCCAATCCATCAAGAACAAAATTGACAACATGCTGGCCCAAGGCATCATCACTCCGTCACGCAGCCCATGGCGGAGCCCGCTGGTAGCCGTAGATAAGCCAGACGGCAGCCTGAGGCTCTGCGTTGACTTCAGAAAACTGAACGCTATCACTCAATTCGACGCTTTTCCCATGCCACAGGTAAACGAACTTGTGGAACGTATAGGCCAAGCCAATTTCATTTCCACCTTGGATCTAGCCAAAGGCTACTGGCAGATTCCCTTACGAAAAGAAGACCAGCCCAAGACAGCCTTTGGAACCCCGTGGGGCCTATACGAGTTTAAGCGAATGCCCTTCGGGCTGAATGGAGCGGCAGCCACCTTCCAAAGGCTCATCGATTGGCTCCTGGCACCCCACCAAGCGTACGCCGTGGCGTACATAGATGACATCATCATTTACACCAAAACGTGGGACCAGCATCTTCAGGCCCTGAGGAAGGTATTGCAGGAATTACGAGCAAAGGGCCTTACGGTCAACCCGAGGAAATGTGCACTAGGTAAAGCCGAAACAAAATACCTGGGTTTCCTAGTGGGCCGAGGGCAGGTAAGGCCCCTAAAGGATAAAGTAGCGACACTACGGGACTATGAAGCTCCTGTGACTAAAAAACAAATGCGAGCCTTCCTGGGGCTGGCCAGCTATTACCGGCGGTTTATACCTCGGTTTGCTGAGCTGGCCAACCCCTTAGTCGACACTACTAAGGGCCGAGAACCCCCCCGGGTCCACTGGACTCCTGAAAGGCATCGGGCGTTTGAAGAACTAAGGCGAGCCCTGTGTCAGGGGGTAGTGTTACACACCCCAGACTTTACTATCCCCTTTATTTTACAGACTGATGCTTTGGCATACGCCTTGGGAGCCGTCCTCTCCCAAGAGGTGGAGGGAGAGGAGTGTCCCGTGGCATTCGCGAGCCGTAGACTCAACATACATGAAGAGAGGTATTCCACAATAGAGAGGGAGTGCCTCGCGATAAGGTGGGGGATAGAATACTTCAGGTATTATTTATTGGGCAGGAAATTCCGGCTCATAACTGATCACGCCCCGCTGCGATGGCTGAACTCTGCCAGGACGGAGAATGCCAGAATAATGCGGTGGGCACTAGCCCTACAGCCATATCGGTTTGAAATAGGTTACAAACCTGGGCGGAGCAACACGGTAGCCGATTTTTTGTCTAGGTTCGGGGGGGGGGAAGGACGTCCGGGGCCCTCAGAACCGCCCCCTTCAAGAGGGCAACAACCTGTAGAGGCTGAGCAGGTAGCAGTGAATAGGACGCCTAGCGGCATCTGCAAGGGTGGGGTATGTGAGGGGGCCAGGACCCCAGGGGACCTGGCCCGAGCGAGAAAGCCCGGGGTTCCGTCCAGCTTCCGGGATTTGACCCGGAAGTCTGGCCGGGGCTTTGAAGTTTGCCAGAACGTAAACCGGGCCGGTGTGGGACCGGCCCGGGCAGATAAAAGGAGCACCCCTACCCTGGTTAGGGAAGGATGGAGGCTCCGGCAGAAGGCAGCCCTGGGACGAGCAGAGCCGGGCGCGACGCGAGGAACGCCAGCGGCAGCGGAACCAGCAGCGGCCGAGCCGGAAGCAGCAAAGCCGGGAGCGGCGCAAGGGACGCCGGCGGCAGAAGCGCCGGCGGCGACGGTACTGGTAACCGCGGCATCGGGATCGAGGCAACGGACGCCGGCTGCAGCCAAGCCGGGAGGCGCAGAGATGGTAAGCGCCGAACCGGGAGCAGCAGGGCCGGCGATAGCGGGGCAGACAACGACGGAGCCGGGAGCCACGCGGTGGACGCCGGCTGCAGCGGAGTTGACCGCAGCGGAGCCAGGAGCCGCGGGGCCACCTGAGGAGACGCAGGTATCGAAGGGATCGGAGGCGGTCCCGCCGGGAGAACCCGGGAAGGGAGCCTCAACCGGAGGGGACTTTCTCCGACGACTGGTGGCCAGCTGGCCACGACAGAAGGCCCGCGGGCAGGGAGGCGGACTCTGTAGCCCCCCCCGGGTCTAGAAACACAGGCCTTTGAGGGCAGGACAGATCCTGACCGGAGGGCCACTAGTATCAGTGACAGCAGGTGCTGGGCGGACGCCGGGGAGGGTCCGGCAGCAGGCGGGTGTCCCGCCAGACTTGTTCATTTACAAGGGAGCCCCAACGGGGTCCCGTAAACCAGAGGCTCGGGCGAGGGTGTAGGGGAGCGAGGAACCCTCAGGACCCCCGGACTTTGGAGTCTGGGTACCCTTTTCGTTTGGACCATCAGCGCCCCCATTTGGGTGAACCCCTTGATCCATCAAGACGTGGCAGGCGAGATTAACGGTGGCACAAGCGGTCCGGCGCGTACCCCCTCCTCTCCAGGGGCCATTCGGGGATTTGGGGTGACTCACAACCGGGTGACCTACCCCAACCTCCCACAATACAGCATGTGCTTCAGCCTGGCCCCGTAACAGTAGTGCTGGCTTCATGCCACTACTAGGGGGCTGGGTTGGAGCCATGCTCCATGCTCCAGGTTGCAGCACAGATGAAGCCTACCACCACAAAGCAAAGGTTGGGGGGTGGAGAGTTAGGCAGAGGGGGGAGAGACAATGGGGATGGGTGGGGGGAGTTGGGAGGAAGAGGAGGCAAGGACCTGAGGCTGCATGGTGGCAGAGGTAGCCTGGAGGGGAGTGGGGGCAAGGAAACGGGGCTTAGGGCAGCCTGATGCTGTGGGGAGGCAGGTACTAATAGCAGGGGGACAAATTTAAAAATGATCCTTCAAGAATTAGGTTGCATACATGTAAAATTATAATAAATTAATAATTTTTCCATGTATAGAATCTAACTACTGGGGGAGAGCATCTTAAATTTATCAAGGGTGATCACCAATATCTGGGGGAATGTTTGTTCACCAGAGCGCCCCAAGTGCTGACGAGCTCGAACAGTTATAAACTACTGCAAGACCATTTCAGGTTGGACATAAGGAAGAATTTCTTTCCTGTCCAAGCCCCCAAGGTCTGGAACAGCCTGCCATCAGGGGTAGTTCATGCACCTACACTGAACACCTTCAAAAGGAAATTGGATGCTTATCTTGCTGGGATCCTATGACCCCAGCTGACTTCCTGCCCCTCATGCAGAGGGCTGGACTCAATGATCTTCTGAGGTCCTTTCCAGCCCTAATGTCTATGAAATCTGTGAAATCTATGAAATTCAGGATTATCTTGTATTCAGGTAGATATGGCAACTTTATTGCTGATATCAAGGTTAGAAGGGCTGCAGGGACTTATAGGACAGGATTAGGACTTAAAATTATTTTGACAATTTTAGAGAAATCGTCTGAAATAAAAAAGGGAGATGTTAAAAAAAAAAACAAACAAATCCAGCTTGAACATTTAGGTACGAAGAAGTAGCCACCCAAATATGAAATGGGAAATGGTTGCTTTAACAGAAAATCTATAGAGCAGGGAATCATGGGTTAGAGCAGATAAACTAAATATGAGCCAATTATGTCATAAAGCTTTGAAGAAATAATCCAACATCACCCTGGGATGAACAAAAATATCATGTATAAACAGAGATGATCTGAGCAGGGTGCAGGGCCCAGGGCAAATCAGCCTGTGCAGGGCCCTGCCCCAAGATGTAAGGAAGCCAGCAGCAGGTTCAGCGGCTGGAGGTGGGGTGCTGAGCAGCTGGGCATAAAGCTGGTGGCAGTGCACAGTTGCCACAGCCTCTCTGCCTGGCTCTATGGAGCCCCCCATATCACGGAGCCCCCCATATCACGGAGCCCCCCATATCGTGTGGCCTGGGGCGGTCACCCTGATTTGCTCACCCCTAGGGATGGCATTGTGTATAAAACCTATACAAGTTTTTTACTCAGCACTAGTAAGTACTCAGTACTGCATCCAGTTTTGGACACTTCACATGAAAAAGAGGTATGGATAGAATGGGAATAGACCAGAGTAAACAACAAAAATGAACAGAAGTCTAGAGACTATGACCTAAGGAGGAAAGATGGAAAGCACTGAGTTTCTTTAGTGTAAAGAAAAGACTGAAGAGAGAGATGATAGCAGTTTTCAAATATATAAACAGTTACTGGAAAGAGGAAGGTAAGAATTTGTTTTCTCATATCCACCGAGGATAGAAAAAGGAGTGTTGGGGTTTAATTGTATCAAAGATTTATGTTAGACATTAGGAAAAGCCTCCTTACCCTAAAGGTTAGTTAACACTAGAATATGTTGATGAAGAATAGGTTGTGAAATCTTTATTACTGAAAGTTCAAGAGCAGGGCTGACAAATATCTGTCTGCAAACATTATGGCATAGGTGACTGTGCCTTGTGAGCAGGGAACAAGATGACTTCAAATGCCCCATTTTCTCTGATTCTACATAAAAGCTAGTAATTATTATTATACTTCAAAAACAAGAAGTGGTTTCAATGAGTATATGCAGGGCTGTTTAAGTGATCTTCCAAAGAAAGTTACAAAATCTCTGCATGCTATGTATCTGACCCTTATCAGAATGAAGATGCATAAAACTCTCTAAAGAGAAATATCTTTATCTCCAATCTGTTGCCCTCAAAGTATTTTGCTTTTGCCTATGACTGTGATGATACATTTTTCATCTATCAAAAAGCTTCCAAAAGAAAAATGCCAAAGAGAAGTTCAATATTTTTGAGTCTACCATTTACATGAGTGTTTTACCATAGTTTCTCTAATCAAAGTCTGATAGACTGAAAAACCATTGCTTTTCCTTTCCCTTATTAATACTTATTGGCAGCTGCTGCATCCCAGATTGCATTACATTTCTCATTATTTCAAGGTTGTTGTCTAACTGGCAGGCACCTGTAGCATATTACATGCAGGTGAATAATAGCACTGTCACATAAAATAGTTGGTTTCTGCATGAGTAAATTGTGTCAAACTGCTTGAATTATCCAGTTGTTGTATCTGTAGCTCATCTTACATAACCTGAATTAGACTTGCAAGTTCGGAAAGTCATATTGGCAGATTGCCATACCATCATTAATATTTTAAGAGTTCTAATGATCTTAGCCAAACTCTCTCTCTCTCTCTCTCTCGATATATATATGTAGTTAGTGTTCTAATGAAAAGATAAACAGGATTGCAAGGTGGTATTTATCAAACTGTACACTGAAACTAGTCCTGAAAATATTTGAATCCTGTACCAGCAAATTCACTGAAATTGTGGAAATTTTGATTATTTTAATCACTGTGTGTTTTTTACATCAATTCAGAAATCAGTGGTTTCTGGACATGTGGACTCTAGATACAAACGTAGAGTTATGTGGGTGTTAATCCATTGCAGATAGTACTAGGAATAGAATTTCCTGATTTTAGACTCAGCATTACTAGAAATGGGGTAAAATTGTCACAGTTTTGAGGGCAAGTGAAATGCATATAGAATTATTGCTGGTTAAGGTTTAGGCTCTACAAAGTTTACATTTTTAAAAATTATGAAGAATATCCAGTTAATCAAACAAAGCTTAAGATTGCCGGTACCAAAAGGAACTCTCCAATAATAAATATGTCAAAGCATTTGACATTTGCATGGAAATAGCTAGAACAATGTAACTACAATCCTTGTTTGGAAAATCTGAGTTCTCAAACTTTATAGCTTATTTCATTTCAAGGAAAAGAAGTGAAAATACTTTATCAGTGAAAATAAGTAGTTGCAGGATCTTCCAAAGATTTTTTTAATGTGTCCTCCCACACCTCTAATAGAATATACTCGACAGACTTTAATGATCATTTTCTAATACTTCCATACCTCTTCAATTCCAATTACAACTGCTGCTTTTGAACTGACAGATAAACCCAGTACCATACCTTACTCACTTGCGTAATCATTACCCCCTGAGTATTCCACTTATAAAAACTGCTTAAATGATTAAGGGTAGCAGCATGAGCTATTAAAGATGTAGCATGAGAGGAGATGACAAGGACAGAGTGGATTTTATTTATCCTGTACTTTTGTATTACTCTCTTTTGTACTCACAGTAAACGAAAAGTTTCGTAGCTTGGCAGGCCAGCACTGTTGTAAAGTATAGTTATCACCAAATATGATCTTACAAATAATAACCTTATGGTTTTGTCTTAGCCTGTATTACAATGGCTATCATTGACTGTTCCTGTGCCCATCAAAGTCAAGCTATGATTTCCAGGGTGTGAAGTGTATTGATTATTCGTATCCTTTAATTGCATGGTTTCTTTTAGCTTTATGTTCCATAAGTAACTGTGAAAAACATCATTCTTTTCAGATGGCAACACTGCCATTTAAATGTTAAAATTTTCCAGTTCTTTGTATTTCCAATTCTCCTTTTGAAAGTTTCTATATCAGTACTTTAACATTTTTGTAGAAGAACTGAATGACTTCTGGTTTACCAGTTAAGGGAGATTCCAGAATTATTCTTCTATTTTGTATGGTCATTTCCTCGTTGCAAAAATGTTCTTTTTATTTTCCTCTTTTTTGAAACAGTAGTTTGACTAAGAAACTCTTCATTTACTTATTCATATATTCAACTGTTATGAATGCATTGTTTGTTATCCTGCATATTTTCAAGATTTTAATTAATTTTAATTTCCTAGTTCTACATGACTAGAATTAGATAAATGTATTTAAATATTCTACATGTTTTTCTATGGATATTTCAAGTAATTTATCTTTGGATTTCAAGATGGTGGCAAATTATATTGAAATATTGCAAAAGGCTTATAGCTGGGAACAAAACTAGCACTGCAAAGAAGGATTTCTTTCAAAACTCAATTAGTTTTTAATTTATAGTTTTAAATACAGTGGGGTTCATATTTCATTATAACCAGTCTTAGACTGTAAATCATGCAAGAGCTGTTTTCATAATAAAGCAAACTAAAACAAAATGTAGTACAAAATGTTTCAGTGTGACAAAGACACACTAAGTGCTATTATCAATTTAATAAACTTTAATAACAATTGCAAATAGGTCATATTGTTTAGAGAGAAAAAGGGTGGTTAGAATTTCTATTTACATATGAGGACACTTTAAAGATTACTTGTAAATTGTGTTACTCATTCACACAAGTGTAAAGAAATTTAATTCATGATAACATAACAGAAAAAGATCTCTAAAACTAGAGAATATGAAGGGGGGAAAAGAGATTATTCTTAGCTGGAGCCTTATACTTATGTGTTATGACTTAAATGTAGCCTTTTGCACTATTTCAATATAATTTGCCACCATCTTGAAATCCAAAGATAAATGTAGCAAATCCTTACCACCTGACCTGGAACAGGAACTGATTTATTTCCTCAGGAAAGAAAGCAATGAGAGAACAATAGGTCTCAATTTCCCAGAGTCTGTAATTCACATACATAACATGGGACACGTCTATATGTGCATTAATCTGCCATAGTTATAGCTCATTGGACTTTTTTACACATGTAAGCACTGCAGCGCCGGGCACTTTGAAAAGTTCCCAGTGCTGTGATGCATGCAGTTGTATAAGCAGTGAAGTGTACATCAGCACGAAAAAAATGGTGACTGCACGCTTTTGAACTGAAACACCTTGGAGGTGCTTTAGTTCAAAAGCGCACCACTTCCATTTTCTGTGTGCTGACACACATTTCACCACTTATACAACTGCATGCAGTGCAGTGCAGTGCAGTGCAGGTCAGCTTGTGTGCAGAACAGGCTTGATTAATTGGGTCTGCTCCAAAGTGGCGGATCTCCAGCGCATTGCGGGCCAAAAAGGTATGTGTATAAATGTCCATTAAGTTTAGTACCTATAAAAACAGGCACTAATTAAATGCACAGTAACTGACAATACTTTGCACTAGTGCTGGTGCATTCCTTTTAAGTGATGCTAATGCACAGTAATCTAATTTTACTGTACATTAGTGCAATAGAACAGCTTTTGCTATGATAATCTAATGTGCGGTAGAATTAGTCTACTGCACATTTGGCGTCTTGTGTAGATGCATCCATGCAGGTGCAAAGTTGGTATTAAATACCACCACATAAGAAGAAATGGCCTTTAATAGACTCTTTAAACATGAGTTAAATAGCTTGACTAGGTTCACTGAAGTGGAGAAGCATGGAAGTGGAGGAGCAAGTAAAATCAGTCACATGTTGTAAAGAAGAAACAAGATGTATAAAAGACAATAGGAGGTTCTTGCAACAAAAATGCCCATGTGCTATCTCTGCAATGCTGCAGAGGCCTAAAATGGTACATGCTAAGTTCTAAATTTTACAACACAGGTATCAAATGTTAATTCCTTAAATCTTTGTTTACCAATATGGCATTGTCTTCTGAGAAGCTAAGCATCCACAGTCAGATCTGACCTTTACACTCCAGCTTGGCTGGGGTGGGGAGAGTTGGGGTAGACAAACTACAAATGTAGAGGAGAATCTCAGTCTTCCTACTGAATTCTTCCTTTCCCTTGCAGGATATTTCAAATAACATAAACTGGCAGAAACCAAAGTTAACAATGTACCACAAATATAGAGAAGCTTGCAATAACCCCCTGCTCTGGGTGCAACATCTACTGTACTCCATGCACTGCCATAGCCTTCCTCTCTTCACAAATGCAGCCACTTAACTTACCTGTCATGTCTTGTTGCTCCCAGTGGGTGGGGCCCTGAAGAGACAGAGTCCAGCCAACCTGTTTGTGGCACCACAAACTGCACATGACAAATGTGGAACTGTATACCTTACTACAAATTTGCAGCGTGGGGCCAAATGTTGATACCAGATGTCCTGGATCTGTGGCTCAAGGTTTGGACTCTTAAAGCACCTCAAGACCCACCAGTGAGTCAGGGTAGAGATTACCCTCTAATTTATGGATCACTGCTGCCAACAATTTTATTTATTTATTTATATTTTAACACTATAAAAGCCTAAATCTGTCCGTCTGTCTGCCCATAACACTTTATTCACACTTTGATTGGCTGACAAACAGCCAATCAGAGCACCAAGAAGCATCCTGACATAAGGCAGCCCACTGCCATTATGGTGGGGACACAGAGGATGGAGCGGGGGGTGGGGGGTGGCAGTCAGAGCCAGAAATACAGTTGCCACCTGCCCCCCAGTGCTTCTGCATGCACCACCACTCCTTCCCCACAGCTCCCAGTCTCCTCTCCCTCCGTGCCACTTCTCCCCCCTTACTACTTCTCCTTACATTTGCTCTGTGATGGCAGGCTCCATCCTCCTTGCAGCCTGGAGCATTCATCATGCACTCCAGCCTGGCCCTGTAACAGTAGTGCTGGCTGTGTGCCATTGCTATGGGTTGGGGTGGAGCCATAGCCATGCTCCAAGTTGCAGCAGAAATGAAGCCTGCCACCACAGAGCAAAGGTGGAGGGATGGAAGGTTAGGTGGGGGGGACATTGGGAATGGGTGGAAGGAGCTAGGAGGAAGAGGAGACAAGGACCTAAGGCTGCATGGTGGCAGAAGCAGCATGGAGGGGAGAAGGAGGAGGGCAAGGAAAGGGGGATTGCAGAATCCTGATGTTGTGGGGAGGCAGGTAATAGTAGAGGGACAAATATAAAAATGATCCTTTAGGAATTCAGTTCCATACATATAAAATTATAATAAATTGATAATTTTTCCATGTATAGAATCTAATTACTGGGGGGAGAGCACCTTAAAGTCAGGATTATCTTGTATTCAGGTAGATATGGCAACTTCATTGCTGATGTCAAGGTTGGAAGGGCTGCAGGTACTTAAAGGGAAGGGTTAGGACTCAACATTATTTTGACTATTTTAGAGAAATAAAATTTTCTGGGAGTGGCAGCAATAGAGCAGATGGAAGGTAGGTTATGTGGAGCTGGGGGACCAGGCTCAATGCAGGGGGGAAGGGAGCAGTCCAGGGCCCAACGCAGGGGAAAGGGGAGTGTGCCTAGGCCCAATGCAGGGTGGGGAGTGGAGCAGGCCCAAGCAGGGGAAAAGCTGGCCTGCCACAGCAGGGGGGAGAAAGCAGGCATGGCCCTATGTGGCTGCAGCAGCAGCTGGGGGAGGGAAAGGGCAGGCCTCCTTCCCCCCTCAGGCCTGGGCCCACTCCTCCTGCACCCTTCTCCCCCATATCAGCCCTGAACCCGTTCCTCCTGTCCCTGAGCAGACCCAACACAGGGGGGAGGAGTGGGCACGCCACGGTGTGGTGTGATGGTGGGGCCAAGGGAGGACTGGGCCCAGGGCTGACATGGGGTGGGGAGCAAACCAGCTGGGGGGAAAAGCTGGCCCACTGCGGTAGTGGGGGAAGGGACAGTTGGTCTAGCCCAGCCCAACCCAAGATGACAGCTGTGGGAGGAGGGGGGAAGTAAGTCTCCTCTCCCCATTAGGCCTGGGCCCTCTCCTCCCCCACCCCCACTCACCTTCATCAGCCCCAAGCCTGCTCCTCCCATCCCTCCACTG
>NW_017728886.1:169256427-169292009 GCF_001723895.1 Crocodylus porosus | reverse complement strand
CCCCTCCACCCCATCATTCTTGAAGGGCAATTGGCTGGTGTATATCCAAGTGTGGGTATCCTACATAACAGCATCTTCCATCAAAATGGAATTCTGTCATTTGTATAATATTACGGAGAAGATCAATCTAATGATTTTGCAGAAGGCTGGTATGATTCTTCTGTAGTTCCAGACAGACTTAGGCTTTTATATTTATATATATATATTCTAATTACAAAAGCCTAAGTCTGTCTGTCTGTCTGTCTTTCTGTAGTGCTTTATTCGTACTGTGACTGGCTGATGGAAACAGCCAATCAGAGTGCCTCAAGCATGGGGGGGTACTGCCATGACTCTAAAGCCACACTGAGGACCAGACAAAGGGGCATTCCCTGCAAAAGGAAGAACAGTGGCAGCATGGGGCATTAGGTGGTGGCACTCCATCCCAAATCCCTCCCTCCCTGCCCCCCCATCATTCTTGATGGGCAGTTGGCTAGTGTCTGTGTGTGTGTGTGTGTGTGTGTGTGTGTGTGTACACACAAATCCAGAAGAATCATACAAGTCTTTTGTAAAATCATTAGACTGGACTTCTGCATAATATTATACAAATGACAGAAATCCATTTTGTTGATAGATGCTGTTTTGTAGGCCCATTTAAGAATATTTAAACCTAGTTTTAAGCAATTTTGGTTGACTTCAGCAAGTAGGTGCATAACATTTCTGAAGATTTGCCTGATTTTCAACATCTAAGTGTAGGTGTAAAGAGAGCAGATTTTCTGTAAGATCTCTTTAGCAGAGGATGGAAGCTGCAGAAGGAAGATTGGAAGCGTAATAGGACCTTTCTTCTTGTGTTAAGGTATTATATATAGTAGAAATGTAAAACCAAGTCTAAAACAAATTCTCAAATAAAGCTGGTTCTTATCCCAAATTAGCTTTCCAAAGAATAGCAGCAAAAAGGATAAAAATACATGCTTTCCTAGAAATCAACTTGAAGGCTCCCATTGACTTCAAAAGTCAGACTCTGTACAGTCAGGCTAATGGTTAATAGGGCCTGACTCACAACATACCATCTTTTGGTCATCTATAGTAATATATTTTATCTATTAATTTGTTTGGAGATGAATGTACTGGGGTCTGTTAAAAAGTCAACATTTCCCTCTCCCCTCCCACATTATTTTAGTATTAGAAGAGAAGCTCCTTTCAAATTCATAAATTGATGCCAGAGCAGTTAATGGCTTCAGAGTAATCATCTCTGTTAAAAGAATTCAGTTACAGATAATTTAGGCTCAGGGAAGTTTTTGTAAATGTTAAGCCATTAGATAACATTGTTATCTTATTCACAAAAGCAGAGATCAATCAAAACAAAAGACGGCATATCATCAGCAATCAGCTTGCATATAAAAATCAATAACATACAGGGAACATTACCTAACTGTAGCATTTACATTTAAAACAAAAACAAAACTCCCAAAACACTACAGTGAAGAGCCAGAGAAAGAGTCACTGACCAACATTATGTGAAGAAACCACCTCTCTGTTAATAAAACGTTTTTGAATTTGTATCCTAAAAACAGATGTAATATTAGCACCTGAAATCTAAATTCTGAAGGTTTACTTTTCATCAAGTCTACAACATGTTTACAACAAGATAGGAAAGGATGGGAAAAAAACTAAAATCAAAACAAAACCCTGAGAATCTGTTACCGTTTGTCAGCAAATCATTTATTTTTCTCAGAAGAACAGTTTTTGAGCTGCAAGGTCTAATACAAGACACCCAAAAGTCCAGATTGGAAATGTTCATACAGTGATTTTTTTGTTCCAGATGGACAATTATGAATACACCTTCAAGGACACACAGAGATCAAATATTGGCTGGTAACAAGATCCAATTCCTCCCCCCATGTTTCAAAACTGTCTAATTGCTCAGATGGTGAAAACAGAAGGAAAAAATACCCTCTGCCATGTCAGGTGCCAGCCAGCAAAGAAAAATTAAGGAAATCAAAATGATGAAGAAAGTCTTGGAACAGAATTCTCCTTTCCAAGTCCATATATCTGCACTGCAGATATCTTGCATAAATTCAGCACGTGAATAAGACATTTTAAAAAGGAACCAATAGGATATATATATATGTGGGTTGATGCAAAGATATAAAGAGAAGTAACTTTAGTGTCACTGATAAGAGAGTTTAGCCCATTATTGCTGATATAAAGGAGAAATATAATGAAAGGTTTAATAGATAATTGAATTTGAAACTCAACATACTTTGTCTAGTATTTATATCAGACATGTCAATGAAAGGACACTTAGCTGGACTGCAATATAAAATGGTCAGAAGAAACTGGCATTTATAGTAGTGAAGAATTTGTAGCAAATAAAATTAAATACCATGTCTTAATATAAAAGCCACATATGGTGAAAAAGAATTATTTCCAGGGAGATAATAATATCTGTTAAGAGAGATGAAAAGAATAGAAATAAATCTATGAATTCAAGACCATGGACTGACTTGTGTCTAATGGTGGATATCCAATGCTATCCAATGGTGGATATCACTCGAAGTAGGTGCATCATTAGAATACAGCTGTCATTACAGTCCTTAAATCCAATGAATCAAATGTTTATACTTAACACCAGTACAGGTTTTAAATGACTTGTACAGAAACAACTGAGCACAGAATCTGGCACAATAACATGTTACATCTAATGGCATCACATTACATCTGCTACTTTCATGTCAGAAGCTCAAATATTTTGATACCATAGTTAAAAATATTTCAGATGCCTTGGCAATGATTACAGTGCCTGGCACCCCATTGCTGATTTTCTTCAGCTATATCAAGACTAGGGCATCATACGCTGGAACACATATATGAACAGCAGAGAACTCATATCTGAAAAGATAAAATGACATTTTAGTATGTCATTTCTGTAGACCCAGCTGTACCATTTTTATTGATTGCTTTTGTCAAGTATATACATACTAACAAGTAATTAGTTGGACATGTCTTGCATCAAAATATCTTAGCTGATTCATGCCGTAAATCAGAGATGTCAAAGACATGGCCTGCAGAGCCCTACAATACTACTTGGGGATCTCAGACCAACCCTGCACTCTTCTTAAGGTACCTAGAGCCCATTTGGTGTGGGCTTGCACAGGGACAAAAGCCAGTGTGCATGCTGCACGCACCACACACAGCCAGTATGGGGCATGGGCTGCATGAAACACCCAGAGTATGGGCTGTATGCAGCACCCATGCTGGACCAGCCCTGCACACTGGATTGGGGGCTGGTCTGAATTGGGCTCACAGGCTGGCCATGCATACCAGAACCAGCACATAGGACTGGTTTAGTGCAGGCATCATATACATAATGTGCCCAGGCCAGCCCTGTGCACCATGTAAAATTGGGACCGGTGCATGCTGCATTCAAGACCAGTCTGGCATGGGCTGCACATACCATGCATGGCTGGAGCCAGTGCAGGATCTGCAAGCAGCTTGCCGCATGAGGTGCCCATACTGGTTTGGCTGTGCGCAGGCTCTGGGCGTGAAGCCATTGTGTAGGCCACATCTACCTTGCAGCCCTCATCCAGCTAGATGAGTTTGCAACCCCTCTAAATATTTCAGACAGGCAGAAGAAATATCTAACAATATCTTTTATCACAGAAGGACCTGGCTATGTATATTAATATAATAATTAAAATTGTAGGAAATGGGGAAACCACAGTACATTAAAGTGTTTAATTTAGTCTTTAATAAACTGTAACTAATAATAAGAACAGAAATAGAACTAAAATGATTAAATAATCAAAGTATCAAACTATCAAAAATGTACACCTTTTCAATTACATTGCAGGCCATTCAAATACAAAATAAATAATAGCAGTTTCTATAGGATAATACCATACACTTTAGTAACTGGCCTGACAAACTAGATCAAGGTGGTAGATTATAACCTGCTAGAGATAAAAGCCACAACTTCCGTTTTTTGGGCGATAAGGAATATAATGCATCTGACACACAGCTCCCAAGAATGCAAAGGGAACACATTAGGGTGCACTGCTGCAGGATTCAGGATAACGTTATCTACATAACTTGCATTAGTGACAACCAGATAACTGTGGAATCATGACCTGACTGTGTAAGGTAACTTATACCTAAAAAAAGGCATGAAACAGCCCCGTGGGGGAACAAGAGGGAAATATTCTTTGCACCCTCTCTGTCTTCATATGGCAGCACAAAGAGCAACCACAATCTCTCCTTTAAAGACCATCAATCCAGAGAATCATTTTAATACTCTGCTATTAATGTCGCTATGCAAAATACTGCCATTCCCACAGAACACTAAACAAGCTTTCCAATTATCTGTTCCAATCACCCCTCTCCCTATGGAACCAACTAAGCACTCCCACAATCAGGGATGCTTAGAAGCTGTGTAAGTACACTCCTGCAGAGTGGAGAAAAACTGCAGGGGCTGTCATGGAATAAGAAGCTCTAGAGAAGACTTAATCACTGAAGGGTTTTCCCCACAGAGATAGAAACAAAGCTTCAGATACGTGTAGCTCTCACAGCCTTACATGTGCAGACTTGAACAGCCTAGAAATGCTTGATAACCGATTTGACGTAACATTACTAGGGCCATCTGAACTAAGTGGGTTCTAGTGTTCACAGCAATATGTTTTTATGGATGAACTAACCCCACGAGGTCCCCTCCAACCCTACGTTCCTCTGATAGGACATGATTTTCTTAAACATCTTTTCCTTTACATGAATGGATAAACAACTACATAATAGGGTTGTAGTCTTCTAGGAAGATATCAGACCGTATCAGTGGTTTTATGACAGACTAGCTTTTTTATCCTCTCTCTTATTTTTAATTTTTATTTTTAAGTAATTGACACACTTCAGTAGCAGGGCACTGATCAAAAGTTTGATCCTAAGGTAGCTGAATAGTTTTAAATTTAAGCTACTGATTTCAGTCGCTCTTTACTTTCCAAAACATTCACCTTTCTTATGATTGTTTTCTAGGCTTCAGTGTTTCACTCAAAGGTCAATATTTTTACAAAGTTCCCTCGGACTCAAAAATATCTGAACTAGGCCTGCTTGAAATTTAAATAATGACACCTTGCACTCTATTGATTGCGTCTCCATAACAAAGGTTGCAGTCAGCTTCCAAGAGCAGAGATGTAGTTAGCAGTGTTATCTACCCAACCTCAAATGGCGTCTCTCAAGCAACAAGATACCTAACTCCAGTTTCACCGAGGCACCAGGTGTTGCAATGGACCCAGATGCCTTGTCTGTCCCAACATCAAAACAGGCCACATCATCACTGGACCAATTAACACACATTATAACCTCTGAGGTTCATTCGCTTGCAATGTTACTAGTGCCATACACACCATGACCTGCTAACAGCACCCCTCTGCTGCCTATTTTGGACAGATGGGACAATCCTTACATGAAAGGTTGAATGAACACTGAATTGACATCAGCTACAAATAGACAAACAAGCCTGTGGCAGAACATTTTAAACTCCTTGAAACTCCATCGCCAACCTAAGGGTGGCTTTTGTTAGGCAAGAAACCTTTAAAAACTGATTGAATGGGAAACTGCAAAACAAGAAATCATCCATGGACTGGATTGGGTCAAATGTGGTTTAAACCAGGATTTTTATCTCATTACCTGGCTTAGCTTTTGTGTCTCCTTTGCTCCTAAGGGTTTTTGCTTACTTACTTGTCTCTCTCACCATTCCCCCTGCCTCCCCCATCTTTCTTTTTCTATTCAAGTTTCTCTCTCCTTATAGTTTAATAGATGTTAGGGTTGGAAGGGACCTATTAGCTCATAAGTCTGACCCCCTGCCCTAAGTAGGAGTGAGTGCTGGGGTCAGATAACCCCAGCCAGGTGTCTGTCCAATTTCCTTTTAAACACCTCCAAAGAAGGGGACAGCACCACCTCCCTTGGAAGCTTATTCCATATTTTGGCAACCCTCATTGTAAAGAATTTTTTCCTGATGTCCAGTCTGAATTTGCTCTCTTCCAGTTTGTGGCCATTGTTTCTAGGTACTCTGACAGGCAGTCTGTTAAACATTGTATCCCCTATTTCTTGCTGCCTTCCCCCTCCCCACCCCCAATGAGTTTATAGGCAGCCACGAGATCACCTCTCTATATACTACTTTGTGCACATCCTTTCACAGTGTCTGATGAAGTGAGCTTCAGACCATGAAAGCTTGTGAGATATATCCACTTTAGCTAGCTTCCATTACAAAGTACTGTTTTTAGTTTTCCAAGAACACACTGGCTTTCAAGGTAAATAGAGAACTGAAAATGCCTGTTTGCTATGAAAACAAACAAACCCATTTTTTCAATGTCTTAACATATTGTCCAAAATGCATTTAAATTCTAAGTAATTAAAACTTACTCTGGTTTGAAATTTTTCTTTTTGTCTGTGTCATGACACAGCTCAAACTACCTTGCTAGTACAACTTTGAACTTTTAACTGTCATTTCAATTTGGAACCCTTCTATTTTCCAGTATAATGGACCGAGTAGTAGTGGGTAGCCTGGCCTAGTGCTTAGACCACCTGAGGAGGTGCGGAGACAGGGGCGAAGTGCAAACCATAGGCCCAATCTGGGGTCAGGAAACAGATACCAAGTTACCAAACCCAGGGGATATTCTGGGGCAAGGTCTGAATCACAAGCCTAGTTTAAGTTTAGGAGTCTGAGGTAAAATGTTCAAATCCAAGAGAAACATCCAAAAACCAGAGTCCAGGAACAGTGCAAGTTCATGGAAACCAGGAGAACTTGATAGCAGAGGCCTGCCAGGGCAGACCTTCAGAAGGAGGCCTTATTGTCCACTAGATTTCTTCCATAGGCTTCATTATCCAAGAACTAATGATCACTTCAAATCACTTAGGGTTCATAGTTGTATTTTGGATATGAAAGGGGAAAAAAAAAGGTTGGGGAGGGTGAGCCAGAGGCAAATTCTTGGAATACCCATAGACATAATTACTAGGGATTGAAAGTGAGGTTTTTGACTTTTATTGAGTTGTGCCTTTTGGGAACCTGAAATTAACATTCATCAGACACAATTATGAGAATTTTAAAATCACAAACATGTCCAGTACATGTTCATCCTTCCAAATTTCCAGATGTGACGTACCAACCCCCACCCCACCTCAATCTGGTAACAGAAATATTCCTTAAATTTAAGGAGGAACCTTGACCTATGGAGGCAAAACATCACAGATTCAATCCTGGATCTGACACTTAACAGCTGCTAGATCTAAAGGAAGTCATTTTTAGCCTCCGTGTTCATATATATCACTGTCTGGTTATAAGGATTAGTTAGAAATGCATATACAGTTTCTTGATAACATACTGCTCAGTTGAGTAATTATTATCATTTGCCCCTTGAAGCTTGGAAAGCCTAGAACTACATACTGGAGATAAAACATCCCTCCCATTCCACAGGTCCCCCCAGATAATGTAGGAAATCTCAAGATACTTAAGGAATAAAAGAAACTGATAGGAAATGTTTGGCAATAACATATTCTGTAGAGCAAGTTCTGTGGAAATTTCAGGCTCTGCCAAAGTGGATGACTTGGACTTTAAGGATAAGGTTTGAGATATTTAAAATGGCTAAATCAGTCAGTCCAGGTTGAAGCACATCATTATTTTCTAGATAGATACATTCAGTTACAATCAATATACGGTGATGATTTTTCAGGCAAGGCCAAAAACAAAGAACCTTCCATCACCTCTGTGGAAACAGAATAGCACTTAATAGTCCTTAGCAGGGCTGCTTTGTGAATAAATTATTTCTTGCCCAACAGCTGTGCAAAGATCTATTTTCCAGTTGATTGCTACCTATGTCAAGTGGCTGTTTTATTTCCTTTGTCCATGTATAAAATATGTGAAGTGATCTGAGATGAAAGGAACAACTGTGTATTTAAGCTGTATATGTTAATATACCGGGAAAGCTGTGTTATTAGGAAATCTCTCAGGAAACCAAGTTAGCCTAATATATTGAGTGGTAATGACTGACTTTCATATGGACATCATTAACATAAGCTTAAGTAGTGCAAAGTAGTTTAACAATGAATAACTAGATGTTAAGCAAGTGTGAAATTCTGAAAGGTTTCAGTCAAAGATGGAAACCTTCTGATAGCATCCATTACGACATAATTTATATTATGGAAATGACAGGTTCTGCTCACAATGTCTTGCAAGTGGCAGAGATTCAAGAAATAAGATTTTAGTTTCTATGGATTTCCTCCCCTGCCCTTTTTTTTCTATTCTTATGAAAAAACTAAGAAATTGTATTAATATGTGCTAAATTCTGTTAAGATCAAGTGTTCAGTAATCAAAGGTCACTGCAATTGCAACCTTAGCTCTGCCTGTTTGTGTTTATTTAAACACTTTTCTTAATTGCCCAGTTACACATGCACACATGTGCATGCATATACACATGCAAACATATACATTTGTGTTTGTAACTAAGTGTATAAGTATATGAGGGTTACTGGATGACTAAGCCATCTTCCTTATCATGCCTAGTCAGCTCTGGTTTCCAGTCAATTTATTTTACATGGGGCAACTTTGTCCCCACATCAAACAGCAAAATAAACAAGTAAACAAATAAGGCCCCAGCTACCCATTACAAGTATGACCTAATTATCTGGTTAATTATACAATTACCTTGAGGCCACCTACATGTACAAAGTACCTACCACACCATAAAAAGTTCCAACCAGCTATAAAGTTAGACCTTGAAAGTGTGTACTAACTTTCTAGCTGGTTGCTATCCAGCTTAAACTTGTAGGTGTAGCAGAGAGTCTCCCCTGTGGCTGGAAGACCCATCAGCTGATGGGGATCCCAGCCACAGAGGTACACCATGCCCACCCGGGGCCGGGAGCCCAGTAACCAAGGGGACTCTCAGTCCCAGCAGCTGCAGTCTTTGAGTCCCAACAGCACAGGGACCCAGAGACCCGTAGCTGCAGATGCTGGGTGCTGGGACACAGCTGAGTTCCAGCAGCTGGGGTGGTGTAGGTGCCCGGGGCAGGGGGGTATGAAATCCCTGGGGCTGGGTGATCTCAGCTACCATGATCCCCCAAGCTTTGAGGCTACATGGGGAGCTCTCATCTCAACTGTTGAGAGCTTGCTTCTTGCCAGTGCAGGGGGAGGCCAAGATCAGGTTTCCCTTGCACTGCTAATAAAGTGTGGTGAGATCTAATTCACCATCCCACATCAATCACATATCCTGCCATGGATGTGTGGCAAGGCAGGAGGCATAACTGTGTGGATCATACATCAGATCCCATTGCACATTTACCTGTATGTGTAGAGGGGGCCTAACAAACCAAACCAAGAGCAGTGGTCTTTCTTCAAAACTAGATAAGGACTGAGCACCTCCTTCAATAAGTGTAAATAAGTGCATAAGTACGCATGATGTCTTCAATTTTTTTCTCTAAGCTAATCTTACCTAATGAATTTTTCAGAAGGTGACAGCTATTATTTTAACTTAATTTATAATTGTGCTGGTCACTGATACAATGTTAATAGCCAGGATCTAAAAAAACTACTTGTTCATGCCGGTGCAATGCATTACAGACATCAGAAGTTAAGGTTCATACAACTTTACACATTATTATGTGAGAACTAGAACCTGCATATCTCAATCAATGCCCACTTGTATATTTGTACATCCGATGGTCAAGTTAAGGGTCTTTAATTATGTGATCAAGTACATTTTTGGAACTAGTCTATAATAGCGCACGTTCTTTATACCTTGTACACTCTAGCTTAATATGTCATATTATTCTGTAGGTATGTGTCAGTCAGTGCAAGAAATACCTAACAGAAAACATTTATAGATGTATTATCTTATAATTTTTCTTCATTCTTTAATAGATATTTTATAGAACAGATATTATGAACACCCCGGCTTACTTCAGTACTGTTGGTGCTGCTCAGTTTATTTCTTCACAAAGGTATATGACCATATAATGCCCAGGCCTCATACATATAAGACCTATGAGCCTATAACACAGAAGATGCTCCCATACCCAGCTCTTCTGATCAAATGGTGCAGGACTGTTTCTGCCATGGTGCTCTGGCACCCACTCTCTAACTGAGCACCCAGAGCTGGTGTTCATTCCTTGTCGCCCACTCTTTCCACACAGTTATACTACTACATTACACTACTATAGACAGAAATCAGCAAGCATACCTCCTATTCTCTGAGCAGGTGAATTTATCACCAAAGATTTTTCATGAACTGCAATAAATTCTGATAGAACATGTAGTATCTACAGCACCAGGCCTTGGGGTTTCATTCCCAAAAAATAACATTGAACTCCTTGGAATCTGGATTTCAGATTCTGTGTGTGAAACATCTGAACTACAGCAACTAAAATGTCAAACATGAAAAAGAGAAATTTAGAAATGACTGGTCTATACAATAAGAGGCACATTTGTGACAGTTACACATAACGCTATAAAAAAGTAAGACAAAATACACAATTAACCCAAACAATATAGACCCTGGCAGATGCTGAGCACAGTTAATTCCCATTGACATTCTTTTTATAATTGCATTTACATGAGTCTTACACAAGTAGAGCTGGAGGCATTCAGCACTTCACAGGTTTGAGTACTAATTAAGATTATGCAGAGATAAAAAAGAGAGAGGAACAGAGATGGAGAGAAAGAGATGTGACATGTTCTGCAATTTGGATAGTTTATGGTAGACACACTTCTCATCTTCCTCTTGTTTAATGTCCCTTAATGTATTCAAAAAAAATTTTACTATACACTGTATTCTATGAGTCTTACTAGTTACTTATTCATGCAAAGGATTCCAATGAGGTCAATGGAAATATCCATATATAAGTGCCTTTCCCTGTGAAGACTCTTATTACCTAGAGAAGAGGAAGCAACAAAGAAACAGGAATAAAGTCAGAGATGATCTAGGAATAGAATTTGTGGTATAAGTATGGGTGGAAGTGGGGAAAAGACAGGTGGAGTGAGAGGTAGGCCAGGAGGAGTGGAGGGTGACAAAAAGAGTAATAAAGAGAGTGTGAGAGCAGGTACAGATAATAATGAGTGGGTGGAGTATTAGCATAAGACAAATCTGGAGGGTGGACCATGAGTTCATGTGTAACCACTTTGTTTTACTTTCCTCGTGATTAATATTGGAAATAGCTTATTCTTAGTGCTAATAATGAACCCTTTAAATCCCAAAATTTTAAAAGCTAGCTATCTTTCTCGAAGTCTAGATGTGGGATACAGTGAATGACAGACCCAAAATGACAGGCACAGAAATATTATTCATGTAAGAACGGTGGGATCCATTCCTTTGTGTGGCAAATATGTCTTTCTGTAATTATAATTCTATGAGACTTTAATCGTCATGTTAAACCTTCAAAAGGAACTCTAAGGGTAGAAAGAGATATTGCCTTTTGTTGCCTTGGCCACCATAACTTTTTTTTTATAGTGGCCAAAACTAAAAGCAAATAGTTGTATTTCCAGCCCCAGTTGTGCTTCAAACCCTGGAAATAGCCAAGGAAACACCGAATAGGAATTTAACAGAACATTAACCTTCTCAACAGTACCATTGTAATGGATGTCTGATGATATCATGGCAAACAAATATTTTTAAGAATGGCTTCTAAACTACAACTAGAAAGACAAAAAACACATGAGGAAAAAAAGAAAACAGCTATAAAACCAGAAACCATGTCTGTAATGGCCACAGGATGCAGGAAAGAAATTGTTCTCTTTCAAAAGGGAAGATTGTTTCTTCACTGAAATAACCTAAGACCACTTCTCAGACTTCTCTATGCTAAGACATGCTCCTACTCTCTTCCCATGCTGCTAGCAATCCTGTGCTGATATGTCAACCTAGGAAGGGCAAGGGTGCTTGCAAATCCCCAACCCATGAGCATTGTAAACTATGGTCTTGCTGATATCCCCTCTAAAGTTAATATAACTATTTCAACTTTATTGCAGCGTCTGAACAGAGATGCTACATGCAGCTATTTTAAAATCTAATGTTCTCTTACTATTCTTAATACCGGTTTTTAATTAAACTATGTGCATCTTGTCTTTATATAGGCAAAAGAAAAAAAGTCCAGAGAGTGGTGATACTGGTTATAAATGGCTATTCGTTGCATCTAAGAAGCAAAATTATGACTTGAAAATAATAGTGATTTGGATACTCTCTATTGTGTACTATGTAAGCTTATTCTTTTAAATCTATGGCCATCCTCATCCAGATTGTTCTCAGAAAACGTATTTAAAGAATTCATTTGCATCACAAATGTAGGACAGGTTGAAAGGCAGGTCATTATTTTTAATTCATGATTTGTGATTCCTTTTTAAATTTCAGCCTGCATTTTATTAACAGAATCAAATGTATCCAAGCCGGATTGAGTCATAGACTTTATGGGAAAAGCATAATGCTTGGGAGATGGCCAGAGGACAGCCAATGCAATACAATTTTTATTTTTTTCATTTATTGAATAAAAAATTTCCTTTCAAGGAAAACCATCCTTACACATTTATGCTGGTGTAGAACACTACCTGTACTATAGGTACAGTACACAGTTTCCATTTTGTGTTAGATATTTTAAGAGCACTCAACTGAGGTTAATGTATTTCACCTTTTCTATTTTGGTTCATTTTCCCCTCCTATTTGGCTCATAAATCGCAGTATACTTTGCTTTGCATATTAGTAATTCAGGATCACATAGGCTCATCTCTGGGAAGTGTTTTGTAAGTTTTCTTTGAGGATCAGGACCGAGAGATTGGAGAGAAAGTGGTTTTCTTGTGAGAAATTGGCCCCCAGAGGTAATTGGGTATTCCTGCCTTTGATAAATTGCACACTGGAAATCTATCAAAGACAGAAGTTGCACTTCATGTAAAAGAGTTGTATGATTTCTCAGAGCTTCAGTATGAAAATCCCAGGGTTAGGGTCAGAGGGGAAAGCAACAAGGGTGACTGTCACCGGTGGGCCTTCGTGTGTTGTTCCTGGGGACACTGCCTTCCTGGTTGTTGGCTAATTCCCGTCCCAATCTGGCTGTCACCGTGGGTGTTCATTCTTTCCCATTGCCAGCCCTGCTCTTGCCTGCCATGACTTGCTGTTTCCCTAGTGGGCGGGGCTAATTCACGGGTTCCCACGATGGCCCAGGCTTGTCCCGCTGGTTGCACACGGGGCTCCTCCACCCTTACACCCCAGCCTCACGTCACCTGTGGGCACCGCCTTCCCGTGCCTGTTCTGTGTAGCTTCTGCAGGCCTCCAACCCGTCCGCCATTCTCGATCCCACCATGCAGGGATTTCCCACCTCAATGTGAACCCCTTCACCTCAACTTACACCAGTGCCTCAATCGCCCTATCCAAATACCCCGTGCCACAATCCCTTCACCTGGAGCGACTCTCTCCACTAGGAGTCCCTGATATTCTCACAATCCCGCCGACCCTCCACCTGATCCCTCTTAACCTGAAGGCTGCAGGGACGGAATCCCCCTTTTAGTACTCTCTGGCCGTCCCGCTCCTGTCTCTTTAACAGGCATCCGTTGGGTTGGCATCCCCGAACCCCTTCCAGCCAGGTGCCTCATGATCCTGCGCCCCTCTTTGGTGTGGCTCGCACCCACCGTCCTGACACTTCGCTCAGTGTCCTCTGGATCCTCCTGGGGTGTCCCAATCTCCTGCCGCTCACCCGATCCGCTGCTCCTGTGACGACCCATCGGCGTCCTGGTCAATGGGCTTCTCTCCGGGGTCACTGCACCTTCTGGCACGCCGGCTTGAGGCTTTCCATCCCGGAGCTGCCACGCCGTCGCTGGCCCTAATCGTCACTCTCTGCCCTGGCTCTCCGCTGCCTCCATAGTGGCAGCCACCATTTTTAAATCCCCTGGCCAGCCTCCTGCACTGCCAACAGCTGCTGGCCGCAGCTGTACGAAGATGCGGCTAACAAGCCGCGCGGCTTCTCTCCTTGGCTTAGCGTCTCCCCTGTCCTGGGCTGCAGGTAAGTGGCTCCTGTTACCTCGGGCCCCGTGACAGTGACATTATGGTGCATATCTGCTATAGACCACTAGACCAGGAGGATGAGGCTTTCTTTAAACAGCTAGCAGAAGGTTCCAGATTGCAGGCCCTGGTTCTCATGGGGGATGTCAATCACCTCAACATCTGCTGGAAGAGTCATACAGCACTGCGCAGGCAATTTAGGAAGTCTTTGGAGTGTTGGAGACAACTTCCTGGTGCAAGTGTTGAAGAGGCCAACTAGAAGCTGTGCTCTTCTTGACCTGGTACTCACAAACAGGGAAAAATTGGTGGAGAATGTAGTAGAGGATAGCAACTTGGGCAGCAGCAACCACGAGATGATCAAGTTCAGGAACCATAGAAATGGAAAGAAGAAAGAAGAACAGCAGAGTAAGGACATTGGACTTCAGAAAAGCAGACTTTGACTCATTCAGGGAATTGATGGGCAGGATCTCCTGGGACGACAGTCTGAAGGGGAATGGAGTCCAGGACAGATGGTTATATTTTCAAAAAACTTAGTGAAGGGCACAGGGATGAACCATTCCGATGCACAGGACAACTAGCAAGTATGGCTGAAGACTAGCTTGGCTTTAAAAGGGAACTCTTCAGTAAGCTAAAAAACAAAAGGGAAGCTTATAAGTGGAAACTCGGACAAATTTCTAGGGAGGAGTATAAGAGTACTGCCTGGGCATGCAGGAATGAAATCACAAGGGCCAATGTGCCCTTGAAATTGAAGCTAGCAAGAAAAGTGAAGGGTAACAAGAAGGGTTTCTATAAGTATATCAGTAACAAGAAGAAAATCAGGGAAAGTATGGGTGCCTTACTGAATGAGGGAGGCAACCTAGTGACAGATTATATTGAAAAGGCTGAAGTACTCAATGCCTTTTTCACCTCAGTCTTCACAAGCCAGATTAGCTCCCAGACTACTGTACCTAACAGAAAAGTTTGCAGACAAGGTGAGCAGCCAACAGTGGCAAAAGAACAAGTTAGTGACTGTTTAGATTCCTCCAAAGGTGGGTGGATCCCAGGATGACAGAATTACTTCCAATGTATTCCTGATCCTTTCATATTTGTGGAAAGGAAGTTCAGGCACATCTCTGTGGTTAGCTATGTCCCTGATTAGAGTCTAAGCAAACAGAATTGTCCCAGAAGCATGGATGATATGTAGGGGGCATGTACCCCCCCGAGATCACTGGTGCCCCCCCCCCCGACAGCAAGCGCTCCGACTGGTAGGGAGGCAGGGAGAGTGCTAGTGCTCCCCCCGAAATTGGCTCTGTCTCTGGCATGACCCCCCCTCCAGTTGCCAGCTGGCTGCTGAGGGACCTCCCCACCCAGTCATGCTCCACTGGTGTCCCCCCGCCCCAACTCAGAAGGCACCAGTCGCCCAGGCCCAGAAGGTATCCATGTTCTCTTTTTCACTGTATAAGAAATGTAATAGCCTATGGATTTGGGTCAGACCTCTTGGGTGAACACACCTAGACTGTAGACATTGCAAAAGCTTAAGTAGAGGGGCCTAGGAGGGCAATTTGGATTTGACCCTTAAGTTCCTCAGCACTGAGCCTCCACCTGTTATTTAATTGTCTGGCCTACAATAACAGAATCCAGAGTCATGGATGAGACAACTAAGTTCCTTATATAATGCAAGATGAAAGCTAGAAACCTCAAAATAGAATTCCAATACTAAATATGCCAAGCAGGATGCAACCTAATCCAGCTGACAAGCAACATGGAGAGCAGAGAAACATTTTATATCCCTCCTCTTTCAGGGACATAGGTGCCTTTCTCTGCTTGGGACTTAAAGACCTAAGCTTTCTCCTGAACTGAATGTGTAAGTCCTTTCTTTTAATTTAAAAAAAAATGTGCCTAGAAGAGAAGGTTATGTCCCTTCTAGCTCAGAATTTAGAACAGTCATCCAAAGTATGAGAGAACTGGAGGAAATATGAACCCACATCTTCCACTTGCAAGGAAAATGCCCTAACCACAGATTACAGTATTCCTCAGTGTGGGAGGGAACTCTCTATCTCCCTGTTGAAAATGTTATACTCTATATAAAATAATTTATTCACTGAGTGGAGGGAATGAGCATGATTCTAGAGCTGAATGGTCTTGCCATGTACCTGGCAGGAGAGAGATTTGAACACTAGTTGCTATTCCAATGACTATTTGGAGTTTTATTCAGTGATTCTGTAATACAAAGCCCTTCAACAAGGACCGGAACTCAAGCCTCCATTCTCCCAGGGGAGTCCCCTCATTAAAACACTATTGGATAAAAAGGGCATTACCACCAGCTCTTCCTTTGTTGCTGACAGACTTTAGGCACATTGTAACATTATATAACATTGAATGGGGGTTGTGAGCACCTATATTTTGGACTTCAGCACCTAAAATCCTACCCAAATATTTTGGATCAAGCCCTTAGGGTCTCAGATCCAAATCTGTAAGACAGGGGCACTAATGTTTCCCTATCTTGTAGCAGTATTTTATGGCTTAATTCACTGACATTTAGAAACTGCTTGGATAACCTTGGATGAAAGATTGGATAGAAGTGCAACATGTTTGTATCCTCATAGTAAAACTGCTGACAGGATTTCTCCTGAGCATGCTTGTTAAGTTTTACTAAATAACTCTGACTGCCTGATGAGGATACCCACTAAAGTGCTGATTAAAGATAATTTACTTTCTTTGTTTTTTTCTCGTTCCTTCACTTCTTTTTTTTGTTTTTGTTACACTTATTCCTAGAATAAAAATTGGGCTTATTTCACATACCCCCTATTATATCTTTGCCCATTCCTAGTTTCAGATATGCACAGAGTAAGTTCCAACATAAGTTTATTATTAAACTTCTGAATATAAAATTTGACTACAAGTGTAGAAAACTGGAAGATTATTTCTGTAAATATCTGTTGAGAATCCTTTTTAGCTCTAGAGCCACAGCAAGCCCTATAGATGTAATTGCTAATTCTATCTCCTCTTGAATAACAGGATTTGTCATAACCAGCCATTATTTGATCTGGGAAATTTTAACAGTGAGATGCCTCATAGAATTTTAAATTCCCAAGAGAATTAGGAAATAAGTTTTCCCTTTAGATATTCAGGCACAGGCACAGCTCCCTGTGGGCAACATAGTATCCGATTTTAAACAACAGGAGCTCAATCTGGCTGACCCAAACCTACAGTAACTGTTAGTTTACTTACCCAAATTTGTAACAAAAGCTTGAACAGCTCTAATTCAGAAAAAACTGCCTTCCATACTAAAAATAGCAAATTACATTAATAGGGTATGAGCCTTTCCTAAAGACAACAGGACCAACTTTCTGTATTTTGCAATTTGCCTACCTTTTTCACAATGAAATTTATTCTGAATAGTTTAGTTTTATTTTGTTGTAAAATCTGGACCATATGTATGCCTCCTTTTTACCATTCACCTTCTTTGGAGAAAAAGATTTTACCTTAGAGAACATTTGTAAATAATTAATGGAAAGGTAATCCAAATATTTAGTGTATATTGATTGGGCTTTCGCCTTTTTAATTATACTTTCATCTTCTTTAATATACCTATATTCATCCATCTTCCTCTAAACACCCCTATCAACTGTATTCTAGATGATCTATGAGAAACTACTTCAGGTTTTTACTTGTAGTTATACTGTTTCATATGTGAGCATGAGATTTTGTGCAATATTGTAGAAGTGCTGGGAGGGATGTTGCTTTTAACAGCTCACATATTTTAATCTGTGTAGTTTTAGCTTTTAAATATAAAATATCAAGTGTGGCCAGAAGGTTTGATGAGAACTTTATGAATCACTAAAACAACTCATTTCAGAGATGAGAAAACTCTTACCAGCAGCCCTTCCTCTTAAATATCCATTTATTTGAACCACAAGGTATGATTCAGCAAGGGCCTTAAGGGTATGTCAGCTTTAAGCATGTGAATAGTTCCATTGACTCCCATGCTTAATGTTTGGCACTTACTGTACTTATGTTTCTTGCAAAATTGAGGCAAACATTATCTATGATCTGCAAGTCTCAGGTGTTCCCATACTTGTATTAAACAAAATTAGCTGTTTCAGAAATTAAAAAAAAATGTAACCAAAATTAAATAAAAAAAGACCCTCACAGTATTTTAAGCTGACTACATGAATGGTGTTCTTTATGGTCTTCATTTTGCATATTTGCCTTGTATTACATCAAACACATTCAGTGCTTAACAGGATGAGTGATATACACATACTGAAATCTGTGGAAACTGAGCCAGTGTCAAGAAACAGAACACATGATGCAGTAAACTAAACACTCTTAAAAGCATTTTTTTTTTTAGTAAATCAGTCCTCATTCAAGGCACTATTCAATTCCCTTTAAAGTGAACAGGAGGTTTTCCGCCGACTTAAATGGAACATGGATTGGGACCTTAGTGGGTGCACCCCATCTTGCAATATGAGCACATCAGGGACCAGTAAAATTCAGCCAAGCAGCATTTCTAGTGAATCTTATCGCAAGGATACAAAAAAAAAAAAAGGACGAACCCAGGATTAACATTTTTAGTTATCTTAAATGTTGTAAATGGGCATGTTTTAAAACAGGTTAAATAAAGGCCTTTCATAAACATCTTCTGAAAAGTTAACGTGCTTGTTAGCTAACACAATAAATAATTTATATCAAATACATGCTTTTTTTAATGACTGTTCTGCAGCACTAAAAATTAGTCTGTGTTATTAAAGATCATCCACAGGTCTGCAACAATTTGGCCTGTTCTCCCTCTCTACTTCACTCTATATTGCAAAATTCAAAGTTGTTTATTGAAAAGAATTAGTGGAGTAGTAATGATTTAACAAAAGGATTATACACATTTGAGATCTGTCATACTGATGATTGAATTGAGATGTCTTAACATTGTAAAATGTACCAGTACTGTTGTTCTATTGCTTTCAGTGTAAGTGGGATATTTAAGTACAATGAATTTAGCTCACTTTATCTTCTTTTACTTAAGAGCCATATGCAATTATCACCATAGTATTAGACATGTATGGACAAACAATGAGGAACATATTGAGCTGGGAAGCTACTCAAAAGACACAAAACCTTTTGGATATTCATGCTGATAAGTCTCTTTGGCCTACACACTCCAGGGGCTTCAAAATATATATTGAATTCATTGGTACTCTTTTGATATGCTGCTAGTAGTACTGTGCAGTTGTCCTTTTTCTATCCCTTCCTTCAGCCTCACATTAATGCTTAACATTTGTGCTTTGGAAGACATCAAGTGTGCAGTGCTTAAACACATCATCAGTCTGATTAAGTTATCCCTGCAACTGACTCAAGAAAAAGGATACACATTTCTAAGCCAGCAGTTAGGCTGAGAGCTGCTAACAACTGAATAGACAAGGCCAATTATTCCTTCCTATTCTACCCTAAGGTACCTGATCAGTCCATCTGTGTTTTGGCTATGTTAATCACATTTTTTTTCATTAGATTTTTTATGTTATTAATGTATTTCTTAATATGCTGATATTTCATTTGTAAATCATATTTACTGAAGACAATTACTTTCATACATCACAGAGTCATGAGGCCCAGCAAAATAATTTTACTTTGGAATTATTATAGCTTGCAAAGGCTTATAATGGAAACATTTTAAACCAGGTTACAATTACCGAAAAGAAAAAAATAAGTTACAGTTTTAGGAAACTGTTAATTCTATCCATATACTTATTGAATAGTATGTGGAATTTTCTCTTTAAATCAGTTTAGCTTATCATGCAATGTTTCCAGTGAAAAAGGTACCATATGTTTATATCTGGATATTTTCTTTTTGTCTTAAACTTCTAAATGTTGACTAGTTGTCTACTTCAGATTCCAAACATTTCTTTGAAGGCATATTTGAATTGTTCTGCATACATTTTGGGAAATTAGTTGTTTCAGAAACTGATTAATCAAGTGACCTCTGGCCACAGTTACCCCTCAGGATGAAACAATGAACAGAGGGAACCATGATCTGGGAGTGATCTAATCAGCAATTTACAGGAAACCAAAGGAGGCCATGAATCTCATTAAAAAATTCCCTTTATGTGCAAATGAAATAGGTACCCAAATTATGCAAGCAAATCACAATCACAGGTCCAAATTGTAGAAATTGGAAATGAGATGTATAGAATCGTGATCATAAAAGCATCCTTTGTATATTACATAAGTAGGAAATCTGCCACTTGATCCTTGAAAATGAAGTGGGGGTGATTTATCAGATTGTAATTTATGAACTGTTAGGGAACTATTAAAATAATTTACTGAGATTTACCATCTGAAGTATTTTATCTTTGAATTTTCAGAGTAATACTAGATTTTTAAAAGGTCAGTTTTGAAGGAATGGAAAAGTATTTAATTTAAACTTATTTGAAACATTTATTTTTCTTAACTGGGGTTATTTCAAGAACATTTAGCAGCAATAAATATTATCTATCTTTTACAGTGTGCCAACAGTGAATGAGGAACCTTAGAGAAGAGTAATATATGCAAGTTTAACCCAGCACAATCAACTATGAAAAATGATAGAAATCAATGCAGTTCATCAAGAAAGCGGGAGAAAAGTATCAAAGGCAAACAAGGAGGATTTTAAAAAGGACATGAGGTAATTTCAAAGTCTGATAATAAGGAAAATTCTATCATTATATAAGTACAAATGAGCAAATGGATATATTTGTAGACATTTTCAAAGTTTTCTGGATAAGAGCAGATTAACATTTAGGAGAACATATCAACTCAGTAGTCTAAAGACAGCTTACTTCTTCTTCCTCTGCTCATAGAAAAGCAAAAAAAAAATGCACTTGAAATCTTCAAAGACAATATTTTCCAATTATTTAGTTGGTCTAATAAAAGATATTGCATTTACCCAAAGAACCTTATTTGACTATGTCCTTCGACCAACACAACTACAACCAACACCTCCAAAAATAAAATTACTTTCAAAGTTAACTTTGACAGTGGAGCAGCTTCTACTCACTAATACATGCTACAACTTATTAAACTTAGTTACCCAAGTATATCTACAGGCAGAATTTTTTACTAAACAAGCCCATTCCTTACTAATATGACATTAATAAGGCTGTTCACACAAGGAAAAGTTGTGTAGAATCATGGCTCACAAGCTAAAGAAAATCAAACTCTACAAATGTTTAAAGGATGTTGAAAACATAACTAGAATTATCCCTTCCATGCAAATACCTGACAAATGAGGAAGAAAATGGGAGGTACCAGAGACTGAGTACTTTTGTTTCCTAATTTCAGAAAGCTACACTGTTAATGGGAAAATCCACTTTCACCTCATTCATCTGTGATAATTTTCTGGCTCCTCTTCTCTTGGCTGCAGTATAATTTATGTTTTCTCTTTACTAGAACATTGCATCATAACATGGCTTTAGTTGACTTCTTGTTCAGAACTTTTTACAACATTTGACATTTGAGATAAAGATGTCCTGTAGCCTCTGCTGCCAATTGCAAATAAGAATGAGAAATTATAATCACATTTTAATAGCTACATCAAAGAAAAGACTGTCATTTAAAAAACCATATATGGCAAATTAGTAAAATGCCAAAGCAGAAAGAAGAGTAAGATGCAGTAAACCCTGTTTTTCAAAGTCATAAATCATATAGCTTACCAATATTTTTTTTCAAGGAATAATAGACTATTTTCACTCTTCCAGTTATTTCACTGTATGTGATAGAGGTGTGTCCTAAATAGGATTTAGTCAGGACCATGAATTTATTTTCATTTGAAAAGCATGAATAAATTAACTTTACTGTGAGCGGACACTATTGACTTAACTACATTAAAATGTTTTATTGTGTTAAATCTTAGTTCCACCAAACTTTAGACACAACTAACAAAGCTAAACTTGATTTCCCTTTTTCAATTAAACCTACTAAGGTGGCAATAAACATCATGTCATTTGACTTGTGTTCTCAACAAAATACATTTACTACTTATGGACATGCCCCATTAGATAAAACCCATTATAGGCAGTGAAACTGTTTCTTTTAATATGGTCCATATAGTTTATAAAATAGAAGACTTTTTCTTTTTATATGGTCTATAAATTGATGCATTTTGAAATTAAAAGCATAACATTATTTATATTGCTTTGAAATTTGTAAAGCTGCCTCAGAAGTAGATGACACATCAGCAAAGAAGGTAGGATTTCATTCCTTTTGTACATTTCCTCAACTTACAGAAAAGTATAGAGAGAAATCATTTGCCTTAAAGAGACACCAAGCTATTGTAATATAAGAAAATTACATTTCCAGGACAAAAATGTCAACTGGTCCACACTAAGGTACATAAGAGGGGAAAATGGTTTTCTTTTTGATTAATTTTAAATGGATCAAAATCTTTGAGAACCAGACGCCATAAAAAGAGTCATTTACTGTCAAATGTGTCAGGCAACCAAAATCTAAAAGCCACTACTATATGCTTGTATCAGACTAGTTAAACTTGTGACCAACTATATATAAAGACAGAAGACCAAGCCTATACGGTACATTTAGTGTACCTGGAAGCAGCAGGTCTCCTAAACTGGAAGCAGCACAATAATAACCACATGGCACTATAGCTGGGATACTCAGCATGGTGGTAGGATAATTGGCCCTGTTACTAAGCAGTGCTAAGTGGTCCAACCTCTAACCACATCTCTTACATCAGCTTTCACGTACAAGAAAACAGTTATATCATCATATGTTTGCATAACGCTTTATGTAGAGGAGATATGTAAGATGAAAAACTTGGAAATTTACAACTGACTTCAACAGGACCAGGATTTTCTTTATGATCCTGCCCTGAAATGCTTTGCAATCTATAGAAAATGAAAATAATAGACAAACAACAACAGTTTTTGTAAGTGCAACAATCAACCTATATGCCTCTTAAATTAAAATAGTAGTACATTGAAACTAGGCATACGGTTGCCAGTTTGGGATGTTTTATGAATGAAGTGAACTCAGGAGTAAATTGACTCTAAATGTGTAAAAGGTTAAACACAACACACGGGTACAAACCCATAAGAAAGAAAGTTCAAACACAAGTTTACAGGAATCTATGTGGAATAAAATGAATCAACTTCATAGCTTCATTTAGCAATCCCTAGTTATGATATATATTTATAACCCAAATACAAGATGACTTAGACTTGGAAAGAAGGACATCTGTGTGCCGATTTCTCCAATCCACTGTGACTTTTTTTTCTATATTACAATCCCCCTTATCTATGGATTCATGTATATGGATGTAACTAGCATAAAGTTGTTCTCATCTAAGTCTCCCAGGAAATACATGGAAAACTTTGTACAACTTTTTATTTTTCCAACAAGATTTAATGTAAAGGATTCTCTTCCACTAAAGGTCATTTTTTTTCTAGGAAAGTAGTTCATATAATTATGGAAAGGGACTGAATCTTCTAGAGGATACCTTCTTGGACCCATTTATGATCTGCAAACCTTAAGGACCAAAATCCCTGACACTATCGTAGGAATGTGGACAAATATAAAAGAGTTTATTTTCCCAACATGACAGTCATGTATAAGGCTTCTTACCTGTAACAAAATGCATATGCAAAAAGGGAGCTAATGATTCTTTGCAAAATTTGAAATAATGAATGGAAAGAGCAAAGAGTTTAATCAAACTTTAAAAATAGAGAAGCAATAGAGCATAGCCTTACTGTCAATTAGCATGTGAAAGTCTAACCAGAAAGATGCAATCATCATGGGGTATAGTTAATTGATTGGCTTCAAGATATTCCAGAAAAATGGAGTCAAAATTGTCAAAATATCTTTTAGGCTATAGAATCCACTAGCTTCATGATATACTTTCCTCTACTCTCACAGCCATCTCCCTGTACCCCATGAAAGAATCCCTGCTAGAGACTCTATGAACAATTGGTCCTATGGATTTCAATGCATGGAAAGCAGCTTGCTCTTCAATGGCACACTGCTCTTTCAGTGCAACTGTCACTGGAGGATGCAAGTATAGTATGATTTTTTGCATATTAGCTGATTTTATATATATTAGTTTAAAAGTTTATATTATGCTTAAATGATAATAGTATTGAATTGATAAAACCTCTAATCAATTCAGTTGATTAATTGAATTGAATTGATTTGAATAAATTCAATTGAATTGATTCACCTCTAGTCAAAGCTAATAAGTGTATTAGCTTTATTTTTGTCTTTTTTGAACAACTAAAACTCCATTTTGTGCTTGTTCCCTGCTTGACTAAGTAAATGAACTTTGTATGCCCTGTGTATGTGACTATCTGTGTGAGGGGGTGAATGGTGAAAGAATGGGAGTTTTTGCATGAAAGCAAAAGAAGAAGATTTAACTGTTTGTGTAAACAACAAGATGCCAATGTATGAGTTACCAGACAGTAAACTAATTAATGGATGGCTGAAGAACTTGTCTAGGATCAGGTGCAAAAGGAGGTAGTGAGAAGAAGGAATTCTGCATAACCTACCATTTGATCTAAGCTGAGAAACCAACTCTGAGATATCAACTTTACTGGAATGACTTCAAGTTGAGATGACCAGAAAATGGATAAGAAACAACCTCTAATTAAAAACTGAATATTGAAAAACCCCAATGCTGAACAAAGCCCTATAAAAGTGAGATGCAGACAAGCCATGATGGGGAATCCACTCTCTGCAACCTCCTGGAGCACAGACATATCTGTTCACCTCTGCTCCCATCACCCTCAATGAGCCTGGGCTGGCCACTCAGTGCTAATATTGAGCAACCTCTGCTGGTAACTATAACATCTTACTGGAAAATGGTTGTGTCTGTATGTCTGTATGCTTATGTGTGTCTGTATGACTGGCGTGTCCAAGCTTACATAGCTGCTTCATGTAATCAATAAAGATGGTATTTTGTCTTTATCCCCCTTTATACAGGCTAACGCTTGATTTGAGCAATTGGCAATTTAAAGCAACACAAGACATCACATGTGGCCATCTAGCAGCTAGTTTCCATCAGGTGCCGATTGCGGCCCTGAATCTAGCAGCCTGTCATCCCACACAGGGCCAACTACCACACCCTGTGCCCACCAAATTTCTTGGACTGGGCCACTAACTTCCATGTGGCTGACAAAGACAAAGCTGTCCACTATGCCATAGATGCCAGGGTGCTCTGCCACTACCTCCAGACTGTCAGTCAATGGTTCTGGGCCCATGTCACAAGCAGCAACTGGTGGGAGTGGATCTCCTACGAACTTGATATGATGAACAGTGGGTCCAGACTTATATCCACTGGGACACCTTCACAGACATTGTTACCCAGGTGGCCCCTCACATTGCATGCCTGGATATCAGCATGTGGCCACCCCTCACTCCAGAGAAGCAGTTGGCCATTGCTGTCTTTAAGCTGGCTATCCCCAGCAGTCTCTGCTACATCACCAACCAGTCTAGAGTGGGCAAGTCCATGGCTGGAGAAGCCAGACAGGAGGTATATCTTGTCGTCCGCAAAGTCTTGTCGAATTACTTCATCTGCCTCATCAACCTGCAGGCGGTGGTTACTGGCTTCTGCCACATGGGCTTTCCCAACTGAATGGAGGCTGTGAATGGCACCCACATTCCCATCCTCTGCCCACCTTAAGGTGCCTGCGATTTCATTAACTGCAAGAACAATTTGTCCATCACCCTGCAGGGCATGAATGACACACTGTGGCAAAGTGGGGCTCCCCACCTACAGCCACAGTGCTTGATTCCCAACTTGCCTTTGGGCATGCCTCCCACCTGACTCACCTACCACACAACTGCCTTCATTAATGAGGATGTTAATTCAGGTGGGAGGCTGCCCATTCGTGCCCCGCTGCCAGGGAGCTCTATCTGCGGTTCCATACCTCCTCTACACCGCAGCCCATGCCTTGCAGATGGCATTCAGATGTTATAGTGCACCTGGCTTGCAGCTGGAGCAAGCTTAGGCCGCGCTGTCAGGCCCCAGTAACCTGCACATTCATACCACCTGCCTCTCACTTGGGCCTCACACACTCCACCCTCTCTCACAGGGTCTCTTTCATACATCACCAACTTATGCTGCCTGACTCCCTCTTGGAATGGACCGCCTTTGGCCACAGGTTTAGCTAGTCCATTCCTTGGGTGGAAGACATACCGTCTGTTGGGCCTCTCCCACAACCCTCACTGGAGTAGTGGCCAGCCAATTATCTGACCAGGTCTAAGCTTACTCTGGTCCCTTCTGGGGGCAACACTACATGTGTATAAACATACTGGGCCCTCAGCCCTCTGGTTCTTCTCCCTCTTCACTGGAGCTCCCCATCTCTGCCCTCTCGCTGGGACTCTACACCAACCCCTTCATTTGGGGTTCCACACTGCCCCCTTCACTTGGGGCTACTCATCTCTTCCCCACTTCACTCAGGGCCATGGGGCTTCCCCAGTGGGCTCAGGTGGCCACAGCTGTGCCTGGCCCCACTACCCCTGGTGTCACCTGACCCACCCAAAGATGGGAGCTGGGGTTAAGATGACCTGCCCTGCCTTCACCGGGGTGGTAACTGGCCTGGCATTTCCTGGGGCCTCCTGCACCACTGGGAGCCTCACCAGGCCACCCACTCTCAGCAGGGTGCAGTTTTAGGGCATACCCAGGACCAGGAGCCTCCTAGGCATCCCCTACAGCTCCTCCCTTACCTCCAGAATGATACATGAAGCCTCACAGCCAGGCAATGTTGCTGCCTTCCCTGCCAGCAGCAAACTGCCCTGTTTATATGGGCAACCAGAGATCTAAAATGACCGCTGCAATCAGGAATCTGATGGCTGCTTGGCCTAGGTCTTAAAGTGGCAGGCACCAACAGTGCCCTGCCACACACCTCCCCCCTTAAAATGATAACCAGGGAGGTTTTCCCTGCTGCTCCTCCAAAGCAGGCTCCCCTCAGGGCCTGTGAGAACCCTCAAGTGGTGAGCACCCCAAAAGTGGTCTGCCACACACCTCCCCCCCCCGGAATGAGATCTGAGGGGGCTTCACTTGGATGCCTTCCCTGCTGGGCTCTGCTCCAGCCTACTGAAGCCCCTGCCACATGGGGAGCACCCCAAAGGTGCTTCACCACACGTGGCCCCAGAGGCTGGGGGAACATGATGACTGCCCACAGGTGGTGGTGATGGTGGTGGCAGGAGTATGGCAGTGGGGAGCAGGCAGCTTCTGCAGTCAGCCACAGTGGTGGGGGGAGGGGACCACCTGCAGACACTGCCTGCGGTGTCAGCAGTGAGGCTGGGTGGGGAGCGGTGATTGCCTGCAGGCGCCACCAGTAATGTCGGTGGTGCTTCTCTCAGGGGGTGCACTGCCAATCCATGTGCACCCCCTGTGCTTCCCCAATGCTGCCGTGTGTCATTGATCACCAAGGCCACTTCACCCACATCTTTGCCAGCTGGGTGGGCAGTGCCCATGAAGCCCATGTCTTCTACAACTCTGCCTCCTCCAGATGATGGAGAATAGGCACTGCACTACTGAGGTCCTATGTTTCATCATCAACACTGTTCCTCCCCTTATCACTGAGGACCAGCTTACCCCCTCCCACCTGAAAGTGTGGTAGCAGACTCCCAGTATATGCCTTATGGTAGATGAGGAGAATCTGCCAAGCCACATTGTAACCACATGCATCCTCCACAACATCTTCAAGAACACTTCAAGAGGGATGTGGACAACATAGAGAGGGTCCAGAGGAGGGCCACTCACATGATCAGGGGGCAGCAGGGCAGGCCTTATGAGGAGAGGCTATGGGACCTGAACCTATTCAGCCTCCAAAGAGAAGGCTGAGGGGGGATCTAGTGTCCTGTTACAAACTAGTCAGGGGGACCAGCAGACACTGGGGAAGTCCCTGTTCCCCCATGGACTACCAGGAGTGACCAGGAATAATGGCCACAAGCTGGCTGAAGGTAGATTTAGGCTAGATATCAGGAGGTGCTACTTCACAGTCAGGGCGGCTAGGATCTGGAACCAACTTCCAAGAGAAGTGGTGCTGGCTCCTACCTGGGGGTCTTTAAGAGGAGGCTAGATGTACACCTTGCTGGGGTCATTTGACCCCCGTACCCTTTCCTGCCATGGTAGGGGGTCGGACTAGATGATCTACTCAGGTCCCTTCCGACCCTACTAACTATGAAACTATGAAATAAAGGGGAGGTCTTCAATGGAGTCTAGGCAGAAGACCAGGCATGAGGACCAGGCATGGTACAGTGAACATGCACAATACAGGGACCTGGGGAGAGAGAGCCCACGACTGATGTCACCAGCAGGGAGTCTGGGTCAACAAAGCCCTGGTAGACTACCTCCTGGTCCATAGGGATGAGAAGAGCTTCCAAGATGAGTAGGCCTAGATGACATCAAAACCCAGAGTGCCTACACTCTGCTCCCGCTCCCAGAAGGGCAAGTGGGCTGGGTCCAGTGACTGGAGAGAGGCTTGCACAGAGAGCTTTGGACTGGTGTGGCATTATTATGCCTCTGCCTCCCTGCCTGTGAGCACAGTGCACCTACTGTCTTCCCCCCACTTTCCCTCAGGGGCTTTATATTTCCATCACAGCTGCATGGAGTGGAATGAAGCCATACCATCCAGGCAGCAAGGCCTGTTGCTTGGTGCCAGAGTCTTCACCAGAACAAGGGGGAGGGTTGGGCTTGGGTGCTGTGGCAGCAGTTGCTTTGCTCAAAATCAGGGGAGTAGGAGGTGCTCTGCATGTCTGGAAAGGGGGCAGTGAGAAGATGTCAGAAGAGTGGGAGCAGGACACCAGTGGCAGCTGTGGCAGAAATAGTGTTCTAACGAAAGAGGCATGTTAGGCCTAGCACCTAGGGGCAAGGGGCAGAGGCTCCTGTGAAGTGGAGGGCATGGCATCAGGGTCCAAGTCCTGGTATTACAATGACCATGGTATCAGAGATTTCTTTCTAGTCCTATCCACCATTGTCCACTCACTCAACCGTGCCAGGCCGATCCTGCCTGACTAACCTGGTCTCTTTCTATGACCAGGTAACAAAAAGATTAGATGTGAAGGAGGAAGTCGATGTCATCTTCCTGGACGTCCAGAAGGCCTTCGACACAGTGTCCCACCCAATTCTGGTGGGCAAGCTGAGGGACTGCAGCATTGACAAATGCACAGTCACATGGGTGGCAAACTGGCTCCATGGGTGCACCCAGAGGGTGGTGGTGGATGGGTCAATGTCAACCTGGCAGCAGAGTCCCCCAGGGCTTGGTCCTTGGGCCGGTGTTGTTCAACATCTTCATTAGCGACCTGGACGAGGGTGTGGAGAGCACCCTGTTCAAGTTTGCTGATGACACCAAGCTGTGGGGTAAAGTGAATACACCGGCAGGCAGGGACCACATCCAGGCAGCAGACCTGGACAGGTTAGAGAAGTGGGCAGATCTGAACAGGATGCGGTTCAACCGCATCCTCTCCTGCATCAACAGGGGCATCACTAACGGGTCCAGAGAGGTCTTGCTCCCCCTCTATGCGGTGCTGGTCAGGCTGCAGCTGGAGTACTGTGTCCAGTTCTGGGTCCCACACTTCAAGAGGGATGTGGAGAACCTGGAGAGGGTCCAGAGGAGGGCCACTCATATGGTTGGGGGGCCTCCGTGGCCAGCCTTATGAGAAGAGGCTGAAGGACCTGAATCTCTTCAGTCTCCGCAAGAGGAGACTGAGGGGGGATCTTGTGGCTGCCTACAACCTTATCAGGGGCCAGCAGCAGGGGGGATCTTGTGGCTGCCTACAACCTTATCAGGGGCCAGCAGCAGGGACTCAGGGAAAGTCTGTTCACCAGGGCCCCCCTCGGAGTCACTAGGAACAATGGCCACAAGCTGAGGGAGGATAGGTTTAGGTTAGATAGTAGGAAGAATTACTTCACTGTAAGGGTGGCCAGAGCCTGCAATAGGCTTCCCAGAGAGGTGGTTCTCTCACCTTCCCTGGAAATCTTCAAGAGGAGACTGGATAGGCACCTGGCTGGGGTCTTATCACCCCTCCCACCCCGCAGTGCTCATTCCTGCCCATGGCAGGGGGTCGGACTCAATGATCTGTGTAGGTCTCTTCCGACTCATTGATTCTATGGCTGAGATATCAGGGTTGCTCAGGTCCAGCTGGAACTTCACCTCCACTCCTGGATCTTGCAATGTTTCAGGGACCAGAAGTAACAGGCTGGAGACCTTGGGAACTGCTGCCAGTATTACCACTGGTGATTTTCTTTTGGAATTGTCAGCACTATTCACTGTGCATGCATTATTCACTGTACCTTGTGTCCCATGTCCCCTGGGGACCTGCACTTGGACACTCAGTTGTCCCATCAAACTGGGGCCTTCCTGTGTGCCCTCTTATGGTGAGGTCCCTACCAGCCTCCTTTTTGCCTCCTGGTGCTGCTGCATGCATGTAGGATGGCAATGGCTATATTGGTGGCAAGGAAATAGGACACCTTCTTGTAGAAGAGCATGGTCTGCCTCCTGCTCCCATGGTTTTTATTGGCATCATACATGCACTTATACTCGATCTTCATCCATTTCTTCTTGGCCTGGCACTGCACTCAGTTCCTGTTGTGTCCCACTCTTTGCGTCTCTTGGACAATGCACTTGAACATATGATGTGGTATTCTTTGCAGAGCTGGTCCTGGGTCTCCTTCTTCTCCAGACAGCCATGATATGCCTCATCTACCTCTGTCCCCAGTTTTGTGACCAGGGTTGGGTACTGGAGGAAGATGGGGCAGTGTCTTCCATGATCTATGGCAGTGCTCATGCAGTCTTGGCATCCACAGGGATGCCGAGAGTCTGGCTGCAAGGAGGTAGATGGATGGATGGAAGAACAGGTCTCAGATTATGGACATCCATCTCACTTCAGCTGAGTGTGGCCCCTGATCCAGAGTGACTGGGGCTCTACTGGCCAGGCCACTCCCATGACCACAAACTTTCCAGAAGTTTCCATCAGACACTCCCACACTACAGCCTGGAAATTTCCAGTGGCCTCTAGCAGGAACATTGAAGCAGATGGCCATGTTCCACTTGCTCCTGAAGTTTCCAGAGGCATCTGCTTCCTTGCCCCAACTTGGATGTTCAGTACCTGCCCCCTCTCCCTCCAACCTTCATACTCTGGAACCCTGTAGTTGTGAGTCAAAAAATATTTGTAATCAGGAATTGTGGTAGTGGTGATATCTTTTATTAGACCAACAAAGATTTTTGCAAAAAAAAAAAAAATTCCTTCATTGCAAGCTTTCAGGCACACCCTTCATCAGGCATCGGAGAAAAGATTATAAGAGTTTCTAGGGTAGAAATGACAAGTTTCTTTGGGTGAATCTGATACTTTTTATTAAACCAACGTAAATAGTTGGAAAAAAAATATCAGCCAACTTTCAAGTTTAAAAAACCCTTTGTCAGGCTGAGGAAGTGTCTGTTGTTTGTGTGTGTTCTTCCTGGATGTAAATAGTCTTTCCAACTATTTAAGTTGATCTAATAAAAGATATCAGATTCACCCAAAGAACCGTGTTTGCCTATGTCCTTAGATCAACATGGCTGCAACGTATACCGCTGGGTAGAATATCTAATATCTAATATAGAATACCTCTATCACAAGCCCTGATTGCCTTTTCCTCTAGACCAATATGGGTACAACTTGGATACCTGAAAAAACATTTGAAGCACCCCACATACACATGGTCTGCATACCAGCCAACAGTGACTGAGCTGTAGAGGTTACAGAGTCACCCCCTTCCAAGTCCAGTACTGATGTTCTGCCCGCCAGCCACTCTGCCCCACCAGAAGATCACTGTCTGCACCAAGTCCTGCTCAGGAGGGGGCATCTGCCAGCTTGCAGGTCATACGGTGTCTGGGTCTGGCCTTTGAGATGTGGTGTGTGAGTACCAGAGTCAGGGTCTACAGGGCTGTTCCCAAGTGTGGGGGTTTGGGGGTCCTTGGCTGGGTGTTCTGGGGCCAGGGCCAGGCGCTGTGCCAAGTGTGGGGGGTCTCCTGGGCTCAGTGTTGGGGTCTGGTCTGTATGTATGTTGTGGAGTTCTTCATGATGGAGTGTCTGGAGTTCAGGGGCATGGCCCAGGGACTCAGGTAGCCATGTCTGAGGGCTTATGCATGGGACACAAATGCCTCATTCCTCCCACCCCTCCCGCTGCTCATCTGTGGTTGACAGATGGCTGGAGGCAGGTCTGGGGAGAACATCCATGTTTGCTCAGCATTGGGACAGCCGAGGAGTGGAAGCTGTTGGGCACTCAACTGAAGCAGCCAAGTGTGGGCTGAGTTCTGGCACACCTCCCTGTGAGGAAGGGGTAGGAGGGTCTCTGGGATGCTAGAGGATATTGATTCAACTTGAATTGATAGGGGAACAGTATGTAAGTTTAATACATCAGTCAACCCTGAATCAATCTCAGCTGAGTGGATGAGGTCCATCTTCAGTCCCTTGTGCCATTTTTAGTCCAGTTTATGCGTACTGGACTTCTGTACATTTACGGGGTTAGATCAATCTATGCTCTTTTATACCAGTTTGTGTGTAATGTCTGAATGTGCCCTAGGTGATCAGATTTTTTTCCAATCAATGCTGCTGCAAGAAGCTTTAAATTACCTTTGAGTCACCTCCTCAGTTGGAAGGATCCCAGTGGGAGAAGTGGTATATTGGAGGTAGTGGGAGTATTTTAAAGAATAATGTTTCAGTGAAATTTTCTTTCACACATTCCTGTAAGACACTGGGCAAGACCGTATTTTTGTTGACTCTCAAATAGATAGAAACCAATCACAGAGCTTGAGACCAAGAATAGAGTCAGTATCATTACAACAATATCATTACTTTTCTGAGTAATGACTTTGGAGTCTTTAGTGTTCAAGTGTTTCTAATTCCCAGAATTTAGATTTCTAGATTACAACACATCACACAAAAAGGTAAAAGTACAAACCTTGAGGAACTGAGAGAAGAATAAGGTTACTGATTTCCTGCTAAATATGTAATAATGGTTGCCATGAAGAAGTCAACATCAGATGATGTTTGTCATATAATGACAAACTAAGAAGGCAAAATAGGTAAATGAGTGGAAAGCATTTGCATCTGACATTTTAAGGGTTATGTTGATATTCTATTGATATATTTCCTCAATAAATGCAAGAACACTGAAGTTCTGCTACAGGATAAACCATTTTTCAATATGGCTTGGGCTTTTCTGTTTTCTTACCTCTTGTAGACATATAATTCTAAATATCAAGAGATTTATTTTTGAATACTTTACGTTAATTTTAGGTGTCCTATTTAAATTAAGGAATATTGCTATTATAATATGAATTACTACTAAACAGCTGAACATTCATGTGTAGTTTGTTTCATGCATGCATACGAATTTGACTCCATGTCAGTTAGGTACCAAATTATTCAGGAATTTCATGTTGTTAGAAGCTCAGCTTATCAAAATCGGACCTGGAGGAAAGGAACTTTCTAGTGGAAAAGGTCCTTGTAGTTTATACCTGCTTAATCAGGAGAAGAGATTCTGTTTTACAATGATTTTCAAGGAAACGGGTTCTCTCAATACTAAATAAGTTGCCAAATAAGCAGCTCTAAAATAAACAAAATTTGTATCAGGATTAGTTGGCTCTTTCTCCCCTCCAACCCCACTTATCAATAAATAATTCTAGCACTTTTGATTTTTAAAGTCATGCGTACAATCAAACCAGGACACTATCATTGTGTACAATAAGCATTGGGCCATCACAACAAAGAGATCAAAAAGTAATAAAATATTTTAATGAAAAAGAGGAGCATCTTTTAGGATTTTTCCAAGTCTCCGCTATTAATTTCTTGGCACAACTCTAAAATTTCCATTATAGAAACAACCTAACTAGCTAACTGTGAAATTCTATATATCTGCCAACTGGTGATTTTCTTTTAGTATTGTCAGCACTATTCATTGTACATAAAGCGACCTACAGCTAAGGATGAAAGAATAAACAAAATCAATAGTTGATTTTTTTAGGATTGGAATGCAGATGGAGCAGATAATTTACTAAAGCCAAGGGAACAAGTTAATTGAATTACAGAGACACTATCATAGTTATTCTGGGAATACAACATCATGGGATATCACATTATTTGTGCACTGAATAACAATAGAGGGAAGCCTGGGCAAATACCAACCTGCCCCAGAAATACATTATTAGTAACCCTACAATCTCCCAACCAGGCTTTGACCTACTGAGAAATATTTGGTCCTCCCTGAATTGCATATGGACAATGCATGGAAAATGTGGACACCTACTCCACAAATAGAGAACCAAAGAGAGTCCGAGTTGCAATTGTAGTGCAATTTTTCAGATGGTGCAACACATTATGAACAATTGTCCACTTAGATCATTTAATGGCGATTTAAAAATCAATCCATGCAGCTACCCCTGAAGCAGTCAAATGGCTATCAAATTTAGATACAACTCTATGAATGTTGTAATCCTAGAATGTCATACAAGAGAAACATTATTTTCCTTATTAAAACAAAGGAGACATTATTACATTATCAACCCTTATACATTTATTTTAACACAATCCATATTAAATGTCTAATGACCCATGGATATTCTTTATGTTAGTATACCTTTTATTACATAAAGTGAGAGCTATAACAGTTTTTCTTCAGGAAAAACAAAATATAATGTGCAGCTTTTCCTAACCATGTGATAGTTACCTTTAGAAAATTTACAACTTTCAATAATACATGACAGTGTTGCAGAAGTTTGAACACTCACACTGAAATAATGGCCTTACTAAAATCAATGGGAATTTTGCATTGATTTCCTCCTTCCTGGGTGTAATGTTACTTCTGTCTTTGTGAAGACAGGAGCCCAAGACTTAAAACACCTAGATTCTCTCAAACCATGGTATGGGACTTATAGATGACTTAACTCTTCCATCAGTGGTGCTATTAAAATACTTCAAACCCAATCCCAGTAATTGGGCACTTTACTGAAGGCAATCATTTGGCTACAGCAGTTTTGGGCATTTGGGGCTGAATGCATGTCTCATCCAACAGTACTTCACTTCCACATGACTTAAATAGGAAACAAGCAACAACATACAATAAGCGATAAGATCCAAGAAAGCAGGTGAGTGAGAAAGCTAAGAACTTACTAGCTAGATGAAAGCTGAAGGTCCTAAGCAAATGAATTATGTTTTCTCCTCCAGCCTCTTTGGTTGTTCCAAATGTAAAACAGGTGAGGAAACTGGTAAATCTGACCAGGCTGATAAATATTGTGGCAAGAGAGTGTCCTCAGCTAATGCAGATTAGTGTAGTGAGCTCTTGCCCCACACTCTAGTCCTAAGAATTAGACACAGAGAAGGCCAGATCAGTAAATTATCCCAGCCATATTCAGCTTATGCAGTTTAACTAGTCTAATTCACAAAACTTAAGAAGCTTATTTCATTAAAATAGGCCTATATTCAAGATTCTAAATATGTGATTTTTTATCACCTGGAATTCATGTCATCTATATTTTTTAATTCTTTACCATATTGTTCAACATCTTCATTAAAGATGTGGACATTGGAGTCAGAAGCGGACTGGCCAAGTTCGCCGATGACACCAAACTTTGGGGCAAA